>NC_133367.1:15786488-15807690 GCF_049309525.1 Garra rufa | reverse complement strand
CAGGAGTGAAAGAACTGCTGCTAATAAACATTTAACTTTTTTTTTTTTTTTTTAAACAACTGAGCTGGTCTTTATTGTTGATGCGTTTTAATTAAAAAAAAATAACGATGAATCACAAATTAAGCATTCATTTTAAACAAGGGAAACCTTTTCATTTGGGTTACAACGCAAGTATAAGCTAGACTTAGGGCGAATTCCAAACGGAAGTGAGCATCGCTATGCCCTACTCCCTTCGAAGGCCAGAGCCCTTTGAAGTGAGTTATTTTAAGGGAGTAAGGCATTTGGAATGTCCCTAAATGGCGTCTCCTTCCCAAAGTGAAAATCCATTTTATTTTCGCTACAAATTTTATTAAAAAACTTCAGTTTCATCATAAATAATAATAATCACAAGCCACAAAGGGAAAAAATACAAAGACTTTTTGTTTTTATGTTGCAACGTGATATTACAGTTCATTCATTATTATTATAATTTTTTTTCAAGTTTTATGTTGAATCAACTTTAAGCATTCTTTTGATCCACCAAATGATAACGTAAAAGATCAAGGTCAGTGCCTCATGGGCCGAGGTGTTTCTCGGTTTCTTTGTAATAGCTGTAGACATGCTCGTTGCCCAACTAACATTTTTGGTTCCCTGAACGTTCCAAGAAAATTCCCTATTGGTTAGCCAGGAAAGTTTTCTTAAAGTAAATAGAACGTTCTCTTTAGGTTAGGGAAACATTCCGGTAACATTCCTGCAACGTTCTGAGAACAAATTAAAACGTAGATACGCCTAAACACGCCCTTCGGGCCGGTGCGGGTTAACAGGTTTTAACAATATAAATTAAAAAGATGAAACAAATTGACAGTTTAAGATTTTCCGGATAATGAAATTATTTGGATATACTGTTGAACCTCTTTTTTAAAAATAATAAATAAAGGATTTTGTTGAGTGAATTTGCAGCGGTAAATATTACATTTTTCAAGTAATAATAGTAGGATAATGATAAAATATTCGTTAATTGTATCTTTTTTTGATACTGGATGTTGTTAGGCGCGTGCAAGGTGGTTTGTTTTGTCGATTTCATAGACACTCTGAATTTAATATGCATCCGCTGGTTTAAAGGGACAATATTGTATTGTGATGATATTCTAACCTGTGTATTAGTAGAGGTGAATATTAATAAGTAATAATTGATAAATAATAATTTACACAAATGTGATGCTTAAGTTGTGATGTGATGCTCACTACACACATGCAAAATGTTACAATTTTAAAGTTTTAAATTGCATAACTTTAGTGCGTTTTAACAAATGTAATGGATTAAAAGCATAATATCTTTGTCAAGTATTATTTTGAGTGAGTGTATATACAACATATTAAAATGAAGCCATTTTATTCAGGTCATATTTATTGCTAGTGGAAGCAAAAATATGTCATTTTATGTTTCATTTTAAAAATATGTCTCTATGTAATTTTAATCCTAAAGTTACAATACAATAAGGTATGTAAAATACTTGAAACCAGTACACATTCAAGGGAAAATTGAAAAATGACAACAACGCCAATAAAAATAAAGGAGCATAGCTAACTTTGCCTAACAATATTACTTTACCGGAGCCAACTAACTTTTGAAGGAATAACCGCTGTCACTACAATTGGATCAGCTGCCTGAAATGTGGAGAGATGTCCAAATCAAAAAAACAATAACGCGATTATAAATCAGATAATCATTACGTTGTCAGAGTGCATAACTGCCTTCAATGGAGCAGTGCAGGTAGGGTAGAATGTTTAATTAGCTAATGGTTGGCTAGTTAATGTAAAATGATTATAAATCTGTCATTTGCCTTACTAGGAGTTAATATTTTGCTATCTTCCTTACCCGTCTTTGGATATTGTGTGACAGCAGACTGCAGTCTCTGCGGTGTCAAAGCCGGGAAAACAAAGCTACAGTAGCATGGCTTACTGCAGTTTGCCTTGGCATTAGTTTGGATTTTGTTGTTACTGCAATTTTGACACTCTTGTTTCTCTGAAACGAGACTAAATTAAACCAGGAGACTTTGCCACAAGACAACAGTTGTCACAAAGTCCATTTTAAGCCTTAACTCAATTTTGACCAAATGTGTAGTTACTGCGCTTTGCCTTTGGATGACAGAATAGCTGGAGACTGTCAATGCTGTTATTATTTATGCATTCACAAAATTGTCAATTTCAGTATTCTTTTCAATATGTGATTTTTTTTTAACTTTTGAATAATAAGACTTTTGCCACTTATGTTATTATTTTATGCCTAATGTAAAATATGGAAATACAATCTTAACCTGCTTCATTTTTTATAGGCAGCTGAAGAGGATGCTCATGTAGTGCTTCTTTTACCATGAAAAGATGATCTTAAACCTTGTCTAGATAACCTTTTCTCAAACCAGATGGGTGTTGGAGAAAATATTTTGTGATTAAAGGCTTTTTTTTTCAATCCCTGCTCATATAAATATTATATTTTGACTTAGTAAGCACTTACTTGCATAGTGCCAAAACACTGTAACTTAAAAAAATAACAATAATTCACAAAATATGTGCTCTGTTCAGAAACAAAAGTTTGTAAAAGTAACAAAAGTAACAAAATTACAAGATCTAACAGCAGGAGCAGACTGACAATGTTAAAGTTTCATTACACAATAAGCACATAGAGCGCCATCTACTGTCCACAATAAGACTTCACAATAACATGCCTTTGACCATGCAGATATATGGTATAAACAGACCTCAAACAGCAGCCCAAGCCAAATAACAAATGAGACACAACTGACTTTTTTGACTCATTCACTCTGTTAGATCCATGTCCAATATTTCAGAACTGACCCCAGATCCTGGACACAAAAAGACTTAGTAAAAGTAGGACTTAGAGTAAACATTTATTGTCACAAAAAATGACATTTAATAAAGTTAGAAAAACTGCACTTAATTTGTTCATGATTTTTAGCAACACATAAAAACTGAATTTTTTGTAACGTTACTTTGTTGAATACATATTTGATGAATGAAACTAGATTTATTGATAAATCTTTATTACAATAAACATATTGAAAAAGTACACAAAGTCTTAATGTGAATGTATGTCTGTGCATCATGTGTAAAAAATGTACAACATATAAATGCATTTTTACATTATAAAAATAAACACGTCAACACTATGCCCAAATTTGGTCGAGCTTACTGCAGATGCTTCTAATATTTTACATTAATGAAAAAAATAATACAATTCTCATAATTTTGACACTCTTAGAAAAGTGTTTTAAAGCTGTTATAATAATATACGGATCAAACACACAAAGACTGTACAATAAAAAAACAAAATTACGAAAAAAACTGTCACGATTACTTCAAGTAAATTGTAAAGTAAACTGTGCTTTAACATTTTCTTAAGCTTAATACCAGTTGCAGTTTGATAGGTATTGGCGACAAGTGTTTCAGCTGACCCTCCTTTTTCCTTTACTTGCCATCTTGTGTTCAGTCAAAGAACCAAAATAATGAACGTTTATGTCTCACTAACAGCAGTGGACTCATTTCTATTATGGGACATCCCATTTTTTAGTCACCGATAGCCTGTCTGTATGACTAATAAATGAGTATGTTCCACCATTCTCCTGAAATAAAACAGATTAAAATGTGTTAAAAGAAAGTAACAAGACTGATGTTTGAGTTACACAAAAAAAGACAAAAGACCCGGGTTTATTTATAATTATAATAATAATAATAATAATAATAATAATAATAATAATAATAATAATAATAATAATAATAATTTTTGAGGAATGTACCAGTAGATTTTGACCTTGTGGGGACATTTCTCAGGTCCCCATGAGGAAACAGGCTTATAAATCATGCACAATGAGTTTTTTAGAGGAAGTAAAAGTGTGCACAATCTCCTGTGAGGGCTAGGTTTAGGTGTAGGGTAGGTGTAGGACGATAGAAAGTACAGTTTGTACAGTATAAAAACCATTACGCCTATGGAATGTCCCCATAAAACATGTAAACCCAACCTCGTCACATTAGTCTTCTAATAAAGTACTTTTTACTTTAATGTTTAATGTTTTTATTTAGTTTAATTTGATGTTCTAAAGTAACTAAACGTGAAATAAAAAAGAATAAAAACGGTAAAAATAACAAAAACCTAGTGTAAAATAAAGAAATAAAAACTGATTCAAAATATTAGCATAAACCTATAATAGTAGCCTATCTCATTGATACTAAAATATCACTGACTCATAACACCAGGGTTATTATAGTTAACAAAAACTAAAACATTTCTGCTACTAGAAATACAATTATGTATTGTATTTAATAAAGGTTTCAAACTGGTGTTTTGCAGTGATACCGTAGAAAAAGCATTTTAACTATTTTACAGAACATTTAAAAAATTCAAAGAATCTTTTTTAGCTAGTGAACATTTTCTGCATTTAAAAAGGTTCCATGGATGTTTAAGGTTCTTCGTGGAACCACCGATGCCAGTAAATAACCTTTATTTTTAAGAGTGTAGCAGGAAATATTTATTATTTTCCTTTAGTTTAATTTATACTAATAAAATAAATGTATAGTCAAATTAAATAGAAATATTAAAAATATATAATTATACAGAAATATATAATATATTATAATACACACACACATACATGACTAATTTTTATTAATAAAGTGCTTGTGAAGCAAGGATAACTACACAATTAACATGCACAAAACTACACATGTACATATTTATTCGTATTATGGGTTTACAGAAGAAAACCTGCTCCTGACCAGGTTTGGTTGACAGAGTAAGTTACTGACTCTGAGTATAAGTTACCTCTCTTTCAGAAACAGGCTTGACTTACCCTGCTTTCTCAGGTTTGATAAACCTCCCATTCTGAAACGGAAAACCCAGAGTTTCCCTTATTTCAGGGTTGACATACTCAGAGTTTACACTTAACCTCCTTTCTGAAGCGGGCCCCTGGAGCAAGGCAGATCTACGGCCCAGGCAGTTTTGCACCCCTGTTGTTCCTGATGCATCCAGTAGGGAGAGGCTGCACAGTATATGAGCCATCAGAACTGAATCAAACCAAAATCAAATCTAGAAGCAAGACGAAAAGGAAGTTTGTTTGCCAACTGCCATTCAAAGCAAGAAGGAGACGAAAAAGAGGTATGTTAAATACTCGTTAAAGTTATTGTCGTTCTATATGTGGCAAGAGGAGTCAGGGATGAAAAACTCACCAATGGAAAACTATTGATTTTAATTATTAGTTGACTACACCAGTGTGTTTCAACCACTGTGCCGCGGTACACTAGTGTGCTGTGAGAGATCGTCAGGTGTGCCTAGGGAAATTATTCAATTTCACCTAAACACCTAAGTTTCACACTGAGTAGGTAGAAATATGAAAGATCAAAAAAGACTGTTTTCATTGTGTTTGTTTGATTCCTATTCAAGACACTTTGATAAGAATGACTATATATTGTTAATTGCACTTTTTATTTGACAGAAGAAGGAATATCAGTACGGTGGCCGAGAGAGGCCAATATGCGCTGCAAACAAGAAAACGCATGCAAACAGAAAAAAACGACAACAAATTAAGAAAACATTTTAATCAGTTTGACAGCACAGGTGCTGCAAATCCTTGCAACGCAAACACAAATACGGAAACGCGCTACAAATTCTCACAACACAACCAAACTCAGAAACGCGCTGCGAACACACGAACGCGCTGCATATAGCTCGGACCACAACGAAAATGTTTCAGGGGGACCTCAAAAAGTGACGAACTCATCTGGGACCTGATTATTTGTTCAGTGGCTGTTGGTCAGAGCAGAGGTGTTATCAGTGAACTATCACCTTTTAGTGATAGTATATTTGATACTCTGCCTCAGTATATAATGTACTCAGTATATAATGTACAAGGCATACAGTAATGTACAAGGCATACATTCACATCAGACTTTTCAAAATCCCGTTTGTGGTCCCTAACTTTCAAATTATTTTGTTAAATTAATGCGTTAATGCATGCTCAGCACCGCCGAGAGTTTCATGCGATCTTCAAAACGAAACCGAAAGCAAAACACGCACGCGCATTCAAATGCAATTTTGATACATCGTGTTTAGAGAGCGACTCCCCAATGTACGCAAGTTAGGCTACATAACATATCTAGGCTGTTATTAGTATATGTGAGTTATAATAGGTTCATAGGTTGTGTATTTGTCAATAGCTCTGTATCATGCTTGAAAAAAATTGGTCTCTATTTGCACTTTGAAATTGAGAGAGTAGCCTACTTTGATTATGGCTGCATTTATTGTTTGCACTTAACAGGATTGAGTTGTTTTCTGCCATAGATTGTTTAAAAATGCAGTGGTTGCCTCTAATTTAAATGTCTCTACCTATAATAGAGAAAATAAACATCTTGTTCATGTACTCATATTTTAATATATTCTTGTCCCTTGCTTAAGGTTTAAAATAAATATTTTTTAAAAAGCCTTTTAGAATCTAGAGTCAGCCCATTTGCTTGTAAAGCATCAGCAATCAGAATCAGCCATGAAGAATTAAGTTTGGTGCATTACTAAAAATAAATGAGGGAGGATGAATGCTGATCTGCTCAATTGGCAGTTGTGGTGCTCCTTAATATTCAGTGGGTGCTCCTAAATTTTTTTTGGTGCTCCTAACTTTTTGAGTGCTACCAAGTAAAAAAGTTAATTTTGAGCCCTGAATATGAAAGATCATAAAATACTTTTTTCTTTGTGTTTATTTGATTCCTGTTCAAGACATTTCGATAAGAATGGATGTATATTGTTAATATAGGCTACATAGTTACATTTTTTTTTACAGTTTCGATTGTTGGTGTGCCTTGTGATTTTTTTCAATTAAAAAATGGCTCAAAAAAGGTTGAAAAACACTGGACTACGCCACCTGCAATACACCAGGAAATACCATCCTTAAGGGCACAGGTTCGCTGCCAAAGGCAGGGTGAGTATGGAGACCATGATAGGGAAGAGATAAATATCACAGGTACTTTATTGATATACAAAAGTTAAAATGTACAATATATTCCATACAAAGTCTCAAAAGAAAGAAAATAAAGAAACTCGCAAAGAAAATAATTCAGTCACACATACAATTACACAAAAATAAACAATAGCAAGACAAGGGATGGCCAGCAGGGGTCCTCAGACTTTCACCGAATTTTCTCCCCCCAAGAAAACAAAAACAAACAAAAAAAAACACTACACACTGGTGAAGCACAGCAAACTTATTAACAGTGTTGGGTGTAACGCGTTACTGTAATTAAAATACTTTTCCACTGAAAAAGTAGAGTAACTGATTACTGTTCATTTTTAAGTATTTTAATTACAGTTACGTTTAATGTACTTGCGTTACACTGTAAAAAAATTAAACTCGCTGAATATCATTATTTAATTTGATTAATTAATCTTCTAAATGTGAAAGTAAACTCTGCCGCTTTAAAATCGTTGAAGTGTATCAATTATTAATTATTATTATTAAATAATTTTACTCATAGTTCGATTGAGCAGGCTGTTGCGAATTCGTAATATAATATATATATATAAATAAAAATCTTAACAAAAGGGCACTTTGATCACTAGTGTCCAAAAGGGCAGGTGCTCAAGCACCCTCCGCCACCGCCCCCCCCCCCCCCCCTTCTGCACGTGCCTGCGCTAGAAAGAGGAAACCAGGGGATGTCGCGCTAAACAGCAGCAGCACGTTTAATAACTTGTTGTTGTTTTAATATTACTTTTTAATATGAGCTGATGTTTGCTGGAGCCACAGCTGTAAAAGCTACTGGTCATAATAACGTTTTGGATATCTGGTGAGAGGAAAAAATGAAGATGAAACCAGGAGATGTCCTTACTGAATCATCAGAGCTGAACAGGTGATGGAGAAACAGATTTACCTTTTAGGTGACATGAATAAGTTAATGTTAAGTTATGAACTGGTTCTGAGAGACAAATAACACCAGGATCATTTTCTACAACTGTAGGGGAAATACTTTTTTTTATTCTCATTTAAAATGTCTGGCTTTTAATAAATAATTATCTGAATCTTACAACCATTTGGATTTTGATAACCATAAACCATTATCGTTTATAGTAAATATTAAGTCTAATATATACCCTAGTAAGCTATACTTTTTTCCTTTGGGAAGGTACCATCTGTGCAGTCTGCAATTCTGTTGAAGAAAGATGTTGAATCTATTTAATTATTGTAGAAAATAATTGATTTCTGTGCATTTGTTTTACATGTACATTAAATTAAAGTCGAGTAAGCATCATGAGGGTGGGGGGTGTCAGAGTCATGTCTGTGTATTGTCCTGTTCTGTCATGTTTTCCAAGTGTTTTTCCCCCATGTTTCTAGTTCATTTGGTTTAGTCCTTGTTTCTCCCCCTTTTGGTTAGTCCTTTTGGTTCCTTCTATGTCCATATTTGTATTTCCCCCTCGTCATCCTGTTATCTCGTTTGTGACCACACCCCCGTTTAGGGCTGGGCGATTTGGCCTAAAATCAAAATCTCGATTAATTGAACATTTTAACTCGATTACGATTAATGAACGATTATTTTATTTATTAATAAAATTATATTTAATTATATTTATATAATATTTATTTTTTTGCCCTCATAGTTCACTGACAAGTAGGGATGCACCGAAATGAAAATTCTTGGCCGAAACCGAAAACCGAAAAAGAGGAAACCAAGGCCGAAAACCGAAACCCCGAAAGAATTATGCCAATTATTAGTACCATTCCTTTTATGGCTATGACTGTGTACTAATCTTACTAGAATCAAGGCATTGCAATTGCATACATTAATATTAAAGTTTCAAAGAATAAATCAATTATATTAATTTAAACAATTATTATCAATCAAGTATTTTATTACTTGACATATACATATATTTTACTGCCTTTGTTTAAATTGTTTAATCGTTTACATTTTTATAACATTATCTTCTGGATCCATCACATCATAGACTGTAAAAAAATTTACATTTACAAGTCTACGCGTTTCTCTTCCAGCAGGAGGCGCTGTCAGACTGGTATACAAAGCAGCGCAACAAATGACTTTGAAACGTGCAGCGCTCAGATTTATTCAATGGATAGCCTTTTGAAATTTCATCATTTCTTGTCTTTCAGTCCCCACATTTAACACCTGAAATCATATTTAATACTTTCTTAACCCCTAATAACACGGCAGATTTCAATTAAAATTAAGAGCTTTATTTCAAGAACCGATTTTCTGAAACAAACCTTGCACAATATACGTTTCTTTTTATACGTTTCCCACCATATTCAGGGCACAAGGAAAATATTAGGGGACTAAATTAATATCAGCATATGAAGTATAATCGTATCTCATTGTCTCTGAGAGAATGCACGTCAGATGCTGAAAATCCGTTTTCACTTTCATTTTAACATTGCGCAGTTTTCACGTTGCTTGTGTGATATCCATTGGCTCACCTCCATGGTTTAAAACATAAATATTAATAAAAATACAGTATGAAAAGACATATCTTTAAAATATTGTGACGTAACACCAATGTAAAGCTAATGTTTTTCACTCACTGAAAGCTACATCTTGTGTCGATCTCTGCTCTTATCACTGCACGCACGACTGCAGACACAACCCCTCTGGTAATTTCGGCAAAACAAGTTTTGCAAATCGCTATCCGTGGGTCTTTCCATACGTCCACATCGCAGACGTGTTGCTTCAGACAAGCACAGGCTGCGGTTTCTGTTTGTGTCAACATACTGTTTCGGCCGTGTTGTTTCGGTGATAAAAGTCTTTCGGCCGAAAACCGAAAATGCACTTTCAAAGTAGAAAATAAGCACTGTCTTCTAAACAAAATTACTCTTGTATATCCTGTAAATTTTTTAAGCTCTCCATGGACATGTCGGTGCAGTGTTGCCAGATTGGAAATGTCCAAGTATCGTACCAGAAGCTCAAAATTATCGTATTTGGGAGAAAATTATCGTATTTGAGTCAAACATTCGAAATAAAGATATTTATCTAGATGTTACAGCTATTTCTCCTTTCAGCACTCATTTTCTATACTTTATGTTAAACTAACAACCTCAGTTTTGAAACAACTGACCTAAGTGCGACAGGAACATTAACTTGTGCTCGTGAGAGAGAGCCATTCTCCACGATGATTGGTTGAGAAGACGGAAGATTGGATAAAAGACATGCGTAACGCCACGTTCACGTCTCCTCACAATCATGAAGGTAGACGTAGTATCCACACAGCTAGATCTTTGAGAATAGAAGCTCTTATAATTACAACGACCATGGTGTCACAAAATTCTGAAATTATCGTACATTGTGGTATTATTGATCGTACATCGTACAGAGGTCAAAATTATGGTACAAATACGATAATTATCGTACGTCTGGCAACACTGTGTCGGTGGAATAACGTAATGTAACGGAGCGGGGTCATGTGACTCCACACGCGGTACTGTTTTTAAAGGGAAAGTAATCGAAATAATCGACCTGGAAACATTTGATCGATTATAGGTTCTGAATGTCGATTTCGATTATTTTTCGATTAATCGCCCAGCCCTACCCGTTTCAGTGTATTTAAGAGTCTGTGTGTGCACTCCCCAATTGTCCATCAATGCTTGCTGTTACCTCTGTTTGCTTGTGTTCATCTTATACTCCCGGTTTTTGTTTGTTTGCTTTAGTTACAGTGTTTTGTTTTAATAAACTTTATTCGTTTATCTACTCTGGTTCTCCTCTCCATTACTCCACACCTCAACCCCGCCTGGATTGTGACAGGGGGTGGTTCCTAATTTTTTTTTTTCTTTTTTTTTTTTTCTGGGAGTTGGCAACTCTATTAGTTTGGTATATGTAAATATTGATTAGGTTGTTTAATATTTGAGTGTTCATTATTGATAGTGCAATACGCAGAAACTGATGAAACCAAATGATTAGGCTAGAATTCACCGTACACCATCTACACTTGTAGATATAATTTAGATAGATTCAAATTAGGATTCACTAGGAGATGTGATGCTGCACATTAACATAAAAGTTGCTTGGATTTATAAGAAGACTAACTATTTTAATGTTTTTGTCTTTTATACATAAATATATATTTTATTGATAAGTTGTGTTTATATTTTATTCTTTTTATGCTAAAATGTATCAGAAAATTCAACTAATTCTTGTGAATGAAAATTGTCTGTATCAAAACATTCCTAATTATGTATCAGTTATCGGTTTAATTGTTTAACATTGTTTGCCATTTTGTAGCTAAAATAGGAATGAAAAGTCCAGACAGCCATTTTAAGGCTTTGATACAGTTTTTCCCAGTGAACTGTTACTCACCAAGTGTTGCGTCATTGCGATACAGCCATATAATTAAGGTAACAGTTCAAAAAAAAAGTTTTTAATAGGACTGACCCATATCAACATTGAATTGGAACAGATTGGATCAGATCGGATCGTGTAAATTGATTCTAACTCTTGAGAATCGGAATCAAATTCATTCTTGAAATTTGAATTGATACCCAGCTCTATTCAGGAGGTTAACTCAACCAAGCAGTCTTTTGGTTTCTGCTAAATAGCCTACTGTTTAGAATACCAGAATAGGGAGGATGGTGTGCCACCCCAATATTTATACTGCCCCCATTTGGTCACCCCATAAAAAATCTTGGAGCCACCACTAGCTGGAAGACCTATAAAAAGTTATGCTGTTCATATTTAACCTAACAGACTTTCATGATGATGGTAGATAAGTTACGCAAAAAAGCCATACACATTAACCCTTGTACTTTACTTTTTTTTTTTCCAGACCCATTTTAGCAGTCAGCATCAAGTGCCATATATCATTATGAAGAGAAGAACTTAAACATTATGCCTAGCTAATAAAAGCTCCCAGTTCTCCTTTTGTTTTGTCTAAAAATTAATTAATTTCCAGAATGTTAGGAAAACCGCTAGCAGCAATTGGGTGTTTTATTACTCTGTACTCAAACAAAGACTATTTTTCTTTAGAATTTTTTCTTTAGGAATTTTACACTTCCAAATACATTTTGTCTACATATAACATTCCCCAAGCAAGTTTTAGCCATTTATTACAATATTATTAAAGGCACTTTTCAGAGGAAAACAGGTCTCTTTAGTTTTTTTTTTTTTTTTTTTGACAATATAGAGGTGTCCATAAATGTTTAACAAGTAAAGTCATTGTAGAAACAGTGTTGTATAATAACAAGACACAGTAAAAAGGTTAACACAGTAAAAAGCATCAACAATCGTTCCTGTTTGGCTCAGAAGAACAAAATGCATCTGACAAATCAATGCACGAGACAATAAAAAGTGGACTGTGTGCATTAAAGCATTCAAATTGGATTAGCGTTTCTAAAGTTATCAAGTATTTAAGAACAATCATTACGTTTAGCCTCAGGCGACTGTCTCGGTTTTTGAGGGTTAACAACATTGTCTTTCACAGTAACTGCAACAATACGAGTAACGACACCTACATTATAAGCAGTGCAAACTCAGTTAAGTCCCTGAATGCTGTTTGAGTGACAGTTGCCTTCAAACAGTCTTTGGTATATTTGTAAATATGCTTTCTAAAAAGCTCTCCCGTATTGCAGTTTGCAGCAGAGTGCTCGTCTTGGCATGGTATTTGTATAAACACAGTTAAAAACATCAGTGCAAAAACGATTGGACAGGAAAAACGTATTGTTATCACTTCAGCACCGTAAATGAAGCTCTAAAAAAACTCAATCACATCTTGGCTCATTATCAACCAGACGTCTCACTGGCAGTTGCATTTCCATTATCAGATGGCTCATTAGCAGCAGGTGCCGATTCATTGTCATTATGATGAACAGGTGAATATGTAACACCATCCATCTGTAGCAAAGCAGATTAATGCAGATTCAGAAATTTAAAATAAAAAAGCTTTTTGAGAGTCATGTGTGTGTGTTGTTTTGTTTAATTTTTTTCCCACTAATATTTTGCCACTGTCTCACCTGTGAAGATCTGCATCAAGTGATACAGTCAAAAATACAAAAAGAAAACTGACTGACAACACCAAGGTTAACTACAAACAATTGTATAAATGGAAATAGAACAATTTTATTATTTTTTTTTTTTTTTATAATTGGTGCTAACATGACCACCAGTCGAATGACTAAATAATACAATTTCGCAATTAATTTGCTAAATATATTAAACTTATTTTGAACATGTTGAAGTAGTCTTCTTGCTTGGCTAATGCTGGGGACACACTACACGACTAGCAGAAGCATTCTAAGACTGACCTGAACACACTTAACGATTGTTTCCACCGACTGGAACCGATTTTAGTCTTTGACAATCGGAAAGGAGCACAAACCTAATGACTGAGTCACTCCACTCCACAACACACTTAACGATTGGTGAGTCACGACTGGACAAATTCTGCCAAACCCAAAAACATTAAATAAAAAATACAGTGTAGGCTACTCCAACTGCAGCATCTACCCGCGCTCCCTCAGCCGCACCAAAATACAACACCGCGGTACTTTATTTGACACCCGTTTTACCTATTGAAACGTTGTAACGCATTTTTATTATAATATGTCTTTTCAAATGCCTAGGTCTGTTTAATTTCCTTAATTATAACATTTCTAGCACTACTTTTAAAAGGTTTATTCAAGCAATAATATATAAATGATATCATGCATGCTTGTCTAAAATCAGGGATTAGAAACGAATTGGTTCCAGGTAAAATGGTATTTTTTTCTTTACATTTACAGAGAATGAAACGAACGAAATTAAACATTAGCCTACTTAATAAATTCAAGGCATTATAATTTTCTTATCCATTTGATACAACTGTTATAGCTATACAATTAATTTATATAGAATAATTGTACTTCGTCATATTCGTGATTTATGAAATTATATATAAAAACTTCGTTTTGAAGTGTAAGCTATTCGTTTTGTTTGTATATTTATTATGAAGAAAATTCGTTAACCTAGCCTTTAAAGTTGATTTAATATTGTTTTAGAAGAAGTTAAAAGTTAAGAAAAAAAATAGGATTAAGCCTGTAGTTTATATATATTTAGGGCAATAGGCTAATCTTTTTTCTTGACTTTTCTTACACTGCAGATCGAAATAAAATCATTCTTGATCATCTTTAAAATAGGAGAATCACTGAGAATCAGAGCGCGGGGCACAAACGAACGCGGGGTTAGTTGTAACGCGTGGTTTAAATATTTCCACACATGCAAGCATAACCAAATTTTCAGTATTTACTAGTTGGCGTAGCAACACTATGCAGAGAAAAAAGTGCGCCAAAATGCAAAAGCCTTTTGAAGATATCGCAGAATATTTTGTTTACCATAGTAAAAGTACATTTCTGGCTGAAATAATTTTTTCATTTCAGCTTTTGGTATTCATTTAAAATGAGACAAATAGGCTATTATATTTTATTCTCCAATCTGTTGTTTATCAGTTTAGAAAGTTTATTAATGGTTCTCAAACCAGCAAGACAGTAACCTGTATTATATTCCAGTGGCGCAGAGAACGTTGTAACACTGTGTTATTAAACTATGATATTCGATGCAATTTACACTATTGACTTTCATGGATTTTATTGAGAAATGTAAAGCATTTTGGCTCGTTTATGTGTGTTGTTTATGTGTGTCGTGTTCTTTGCGAGCTGTGTGTGGACAATGTGTGTCCACATTGTTTTGAACTACTGTACAGCTGTGTGTTGCGATCAGGGCCGTTCTAACCATGTGGCAATGTGTTCATTGTCAAACTCCAAAATTGGATTCTTTTTATTATTATTTTTTTTAAACGTCATTACTTTATTTGAAAAAGTGAATGCATTCATTTTATTGACAAAATATTTTAGTTTGTTGTGTAAATGTTTTTCATTCGATCAGATAGCATTTTAAGCTGTCATATGGTCGTGTTATAATGTACCCCACCTACGGGGCATGTTGTCACATTTCATTACCTTTCTTTTGAGGTAAATAACGAAAAACGTATACACTGTAAATATGAAACAAAGCCACATATTTGTACTAGACAAGTGTGAAAACAATGTGGACAAAAATTGTACTCCGAACCCCTCGCAGACTAGGCTATACAAACCATGAAATTCAAAAAGTGTTATGCGCTCCCCTTTTGAAAACGAAACTATTTAAATCTGTGTAGCCTTAAGTTATGAATGAAAAGAAAGGCGAAATAAATCACATCAAGACCAATCTGTATTTTTCTTGTAATCAAGAACATTTTTTTGGACAAAATTACCTAATTAATGCAGAATTATGTTTGACAGTGAACGCATCTCCACCGCATAGCTGCATAAAATCGCTGGTGTCAGTCGCAAATATTAAACATGTTTAAAAAAATCTTAGTGAAAACGACTGGCTCTTGAATTCTAAGATTATTATCTTTAGACACCACACACTATGCGATTTTTTGTGACGACTATAAACAGCGACTGAGCCCGACTGGAACAGACTATGCCCGACTAGGCACGATCTGTGATCAAGACCAAATTCCATTCATAATCGGCATGAAAATCGTGTAGTGTGTTCTCGGCATAAGTTGCACCCCCTATTGACCAGTCACCGCTGATAAATACTGTCATGATCTGGGCTGTGGGGCCCCCCTCAGCCACCTGGGGTCGCTGTTTTCCCTTCCCTGCACTTCCCTGAGTGTTCACTTGTCCTGATTATGTCACCTGTCTCTCCCCAGCTGTTCACTATCACCAGTGTCTTTATAATCTCCACACTTCCACTACCCTGGTGAGTCTGCATTGTTTTCATGTTGCCCGTTCCGGATGGTTTGTCTCTGTTCTCTTTGCTCCAGTCTAGATCCTGTTTGTTGTGCCGTGTTGGCCTTTGTTTTGTTTGTTTATTTGTGTTTAATTAAAATATATTTCTTACCTGCTTTTGGACCCAGACCTCCCTTTCTCATTCGTGACAGAATGCAGACTCCACAAATGGGTCCAGCGGGGAGGAATATTTCTTTTGAGGAGGCGTCGGCTGCTCGTTTTGAGAGTCTGTACTTTTACCTGGCCGAGATGGAAGCCTGCAGGGCCGAGATGGCGCGACTGCGTTCCCGCTTGGTGGTGGGGGCGGAGTGGCTCTTCCGCGGGAAGACGGCGGCTTCCGCTATCTCCGTGCCTAACGCGGCGGCGACCGCTATCTCCCTTCCTGACGCGGCGGCGACCGCTATCTCCGTCCCTGACGCGGCGGCGACCGCTTTCTCCGTCCCTGACGCGGCGGCGACCGCTTTCTCCGTCCCTGACGCGGCGGCGACCGCTATCTCCGTCCCTGACGCGGCGGCGAGCGCTTTCTCCATCCCTGCCGCGGCGGCGGCCGCTATCTCCGTCCCTGACGCGGCGGCGAGCGCTTTCTCCATCCCTGCCACGGCGGCGGCCGCTATCTCCGTCCCTGACGCGGCGGCGACCGCTTTCTCCGTCCCTGACGCGGCGGAGACCGCTTTCTCCGTCCCTGACGCGGCGGCGACCGCTATCTCCGTCCCTGACGCGGCGGCGAGCGCTTTCTCCATCCCTGCCGCGGCGGCGGCCGCTATCTCCGTCCCTGACGCGGCGGCGAGCGCTTTCTCCATCCCTGCCGCGGCGGCGGCCGCTATCTCCGTCCCTGACGCGGCGGCGACCGCTCTCTCTGCTCTGGACGCGGCGGTGTCCGCTCTCTCTGCTCCTGACGCAGCGTTGACCGCTCTCTCTGCTCCGGACGCGGCGGTGACCGCTCTCTCTGCTCCGGACGCGGCGGTGACCGCTCTCTCTGCTCTGGACGCGGCGGCGACCGCTCTCTCTGCTCCGGACGCGGCGGCGACCGCTCTCTCTGTTCCGGACGCGGCGGTGACTGCTCTCTCTGCTCCGTCTGGGAGCCGTTCCGTGGGGAGGGGGTAATGTCATGATCTGGGCTGTGGGGCCCCCCTCAGCCACCTGGGGTCGCTGTTTTCCCTTCCCTGCACTTCCCTGAGTGTTCACTTGTCCTGATTATGTCACCTGTCTCTCCCCAGCTGTTCACTATCACCAGTGTCTTTAAAATCTCCACACTTCCACTACCCTGGTGAGTCTGCATTGTTTTCATGTTGCCTGTTCCGGATGGTTTGTCTCTGTTCTCTTTGCTCCAGTCTAGATCCTGTTTGTTGTGCCGTGTTGGCCTTTGTTTTGTTTGTTTATTTGTGTTTAATTAAAATATATTTCTTACCTGCTTTTGGACCCAGACCTCCCTTTCTCATTCGTGACAAATACACTGTTTTTTTAATTTTTATTTATTTATTTATTTTTTATTTTGCAGAGAGACAGAATGAGTGCACACAGCATCTTACCTGATTTTGGTGCTGTGTCCTGGTTCCTGTTCCTGTAATTTAATTAAACACAAATTACTTAGCTTAACTACACTGTAAAAGGTTTTCAGCAGTTTCAACTTAAAAACTTAAGTTAAGCAGCTGCCTTAAAATGTTAAGTTAAATCAACTTAAGTCATTTAAACTCACAAGTTATCAACTAATTTGAGAAGCCCCTGTCTGCAGCCTGCAGATCGAGGCGGGGCTGAATCTGGGGCGGGGCTGCACGTGTCGACCCGCCCACATGCCTTCTCATTGGTTGTAGGTAAATGAATAATGTCGAGATAACGTTACTCCCACAACTCATCTCATTGGTGGCAAAGTAATGACGTTGAAGACATTATGAAGTTAAGGGAAATTAAATAGCAGATAAAATGGCAAAGGAAGTTACTAAAAATAATCAAATTGATTTTACAGTTATTATTAGAGCAACAAAAATTATTATTAAAAATAAATTAAAGAAACATTGGCAACAACAATGGGAAGAAAATAGAAAAGGACGATGGTTTCATAAGATTCAAAGGAGAGTGGGAGAAATAAGGTGTACAGAGAGGAATAGGCGAGAAGAGACAATAATATCAAGGCTTCGGTTTGGACACACGGGATTAAATGAAACATTACTGAAAATAGGTAAACATGGCACAGGGAAATGTGAATATTGCGGGCATGAAGAAATAGTGGAACACCTCATATTAGAGTGCAGGAAATATGAAACTGAAAGAAGACAATTGACTTTGGAGCGTAATATGGAATTACCCATATAACCAAAAGATGGCAGCACGGGATTTTTTATTATGCAGCTGCCTTTTAAACTCCCTAAATTTTTCAAGACGTCTTGCTTTTCGATTTATTATAAAATTACTAGTATAATAAATTGTAGTACTTTTACCGTCCTTAAGTAGTATAGGAAGTGCAGAAAATCATTAAACTCACACACAAACAGCCTATAAGGGTAAATTATTTAAATACTAATATATAGTTCACTACAAATACATTAAATAATTATGGTATAATAATGTGAATCGATAGGAATATTAAATATTTTATAAAATTTTATAACATCTTTTAAGTTTTATCTTGAACTCTAAAATCCATTGATCTATTAACCATACTTGTTCCCGCTGTAGTTTTGTTACTCTAAATTTAGTCTGAATCATTTAAGCTCTTTTTTGCCATCAGCTTGTCAGATGTTTGGTCCAGTAATTACTGTCAATCATAGCAATGAATCGCGCATATTTAGCCGAATTACTCTATTTTTTTTAAACTGGCATCTGTCATTCTTGAAACGGTATACATGGACGTTTGGTCCTCTTAGACAAACAACACTTTTCTTCGATTGTGAGTGGATTATGTATAGAAAACGAACAAAGTACGCTCATATAACGCCACAGTACAGTTGACCAGAAATGACTAAACAAGTAATCCGATATGGTAAATTAATAGCGAAATTAGAAGAAATTAAAATATGTTTCAATTTAGTAGATATACAGTAGTCAACATTCGAAGTGGATCAAAACCTTTCATCAAATTTGTCCTAAAACCAAAAAGAATACCCGTTCTTATCTTAGGACAAATTTTGATTAACTTTTTTGATCCACTTCGAATGTTGACTACTGTACTTCGGGAAGGGTCAACAGATGGTTATAGGGTGTTATTTCAATTTCTTAGAGAAATTAATGTATTTGAGCACAGAGGACCCAGACTGCTGTTTCGCGTGTCACTATAAGATCGGGAGTGAGAATCAGAAATAACTGTGAACATTATTATCTTAAATAAATAACAGTGAAATTCATTCATGTGTCATAAATGTTTGTATTTATAAACAACTCTGATGTTTAACAACACTTTTCTATTTATTAATTTAATAACATAAGGATAGTGGACACTCTTTCTGATAATTTTCCACATTTATGTATCTTAATAACAATTAAGACAATAATAATAAAAAAAGCTGTAAATAAACACCACTGGTTAACATTGCATAACATGCTTGTAAATGTATGTAACCTTGGACCACAAACCAGTCATAAGCGTACGTTTTAATTGAGATTTGTACACATCTGAAAGCTGAATAAATAAGCAAAAGGATTCAGCGTTTATATTAAACGTATAATTCATACAAGTATAGTTTCCAACTGCATTTGGCGTCAATCCATTTCACTAACCAATGAGATGAGTTGTGGGAGGGATGTTGCGCCGACGTCATTAATTTACCTACAACCAATGAGAAGGCATGTGGGCGGGGCGACACGTGCAGCCCCACCCCAGATTCAGCCCCGCCTCGATCTGCAGGCTGCAGACAGGTGCACTTGACTAATTTTGACTGTAATAAGTTAAAATGACTTGTAGATTTAAGCTGATTTAACTTAAAAATGTAAGGCAGCTGCTGAAATTAAGATGAAATTAAGATGGTTTTTAAGATGAATCTGGTAAAAAAAAAACTTTTTACAGTGTACAATAAAAACACAAATTTTCACATATTTTAAGATTATTTTCACACAAAGAATCACATATTTCCATCTTGTTAATTCATTTATATGTAATACTCACCATTTTGTCCTGCTTGACAATTCCTAAGATAGTAAATCACACCAGCAACAGCAGCCATGAGCAACACAAAAACACCAACACATATTCCTGCTAAAGCAGCTGAAGACAGACCTGAATCAGTCATTAGAGAGTGAATTACAGTATTTAACAATATCTCTCAACAACTTTCTACTTTGGTCATCCGTTGTGTCATACTGGTTTAACTAAATGGTGTCAGCTAGTAGCTTACTTTTCAAACAGGCCATAAAGAAAACAATACTATTGACAAAAGTTTGTGATGGTCAGAGATCCAGTCAGACTATACAGTTTCAGTCTGTCTGTGAATCTCCCATTGCTGTTTTTCTTTTTAACTATAATAGAATATACCATATTTACTATACCAGATTCTGCCTTCATTTCATCTGGTTCCTCAAAAACACCTGAAACACAAACCAACAGCTACTGAAGCATCTTTCTAGAGAGAAAACTAGATCAAGATAACAGATCTGCTGATCATAATACAAGAAAGACAAGTGACAAATTTCTTCACATACTTTCATTTCGCTATATTTTGTATTTGTTAAACCGAAACTTCTGGGATAACTTATAATTATTAATAATAGATGCATTTAAACAGATAAGAAAAAATAGGATCGGCATTAATTGGTGGGAAATTGTCATCTGTTAAACCTAATGAATGACCAACTGAAAAATATTAGTTTTAAATCATTCTGTTCTGTAACAATAACCACAATGATGTGATTAAACATATATAACCTGGTTTTAAACATTCATTAAATGACTCACTTAGAACAGTAACATTGTAGATATTTTCAATGTCTCCGCCAGTGTGGATGATCTCTAGATGATATTCTCCAGAGTCTGTGGTTCTGGTGTTCATTATGGTCAGAGATCCAGTCTGATGATCCAGCTTCAGTCTGTCTCTGTATTTCTCAGTGCCATTATTACACTGAACATCTGTACAGATCATACTCTGGTCTCCACTGATTTGAGCAATACGTGTGTTATTAAAATACCATCTAATGGTTTGTTGTTGGTTTATATTAACACTGGTATTTAAAGTGACTGAATCTCCCTCCTTCACCAACACCTTCACGTTAGCTGCACCAACACTCAAAACACCTGGAGATGAAAAAAATTAATAAAATTAACAGTTAATTATAATTCAAGTTGGTATAGTCGGACAAAAATATACAACAACAAAGCACTGTGACCATGTTTATGCAAGCTTTAGAGATGTGAGATGTGCAGTGTGAGTTAAACTGCACTACCACTGGTCAGAAGAATTCAAGTTGGACTGCAATAGCTAAATTTCACA
>NC_133367.1:15731523-15785988 GCF_049309525.1 Garra rufa | reverse complement strand
AATTAAACTTCAACTAAAACGGCTCGAAGTCCGGTAATGAACCCTGCGCACCAGCCGAGGTCCGGACAATTATATATAAAAACTATTTATGTTTTTTTTGCGAGACCAGGGTATCTGCAGCATATTTTATCTTAAATTCTAGACATTTAAATACTTTTTTAAAGACCTTAATTAAATTTATTTAATAAACAAATAAATTATTAAAATGACTGTAAAAAGCATGATTTACAATTGAGATGCAGGTTTTACAAAACAAAAAAGATTTCTTAAATGATAAAATTCACATTCCAGCCTTCAAGAGTCAAAAGTATCAATTCTTATAATAATTTAAACAATTATTGTCAATCAAGTATTATATTAATTAACATATATTTTATTGCCGTAATTGTTTAAATTTGTATAACACATGATCTTGTCGATCCATCAGTTCACATTTACAACTCTACGTGTTTGGTGCTTAAAACCATGGACTGGTTTTTTTACATTGGTCTTTTTGACAACAGTAGACATAGGAGCTGATTAAAAATGTCAGATCATTCTCTTCCAGCAGGAGGCGCTATCAGAATGATACACAAAACAGCGCCGCAGATGACTTTGATACGCGCAGCGCTCATATTTATTCAATGGATAACCTTATAAAGTTTAATCGCAATTCTTGCCTTTCAGTCCCCACATTTAAGACCACCTGAAATCATAATTAAGACTTTCTTAACCCCTAATAACTCTACAGTCATCAATAAAAATGAAGAGCTTTATTTCAAGAACCGACTTTCAAAACCCTTAGCCTACACAAAAAACGTTTCTTTTTATTTTTCACAAGAGAAATATTAGGGAAGTAAATTAATATCAGCATATGAAGTATATTCGTCTATCATTGTCTCTTAGAGAATGTGCACATCAGATGCTGAAAGCGCTGTTTTTACTTTCACTTTAACATATGCAGTTTTCACGTTGCTTGTGTGATATCTATTGGCTCACCGTCGTGGTTTAAAATATGTATAAAATACAGTATAAAAAGATATATTTACAATATTTTGCGACGTAACCCCAAAATAATGCATTTTTCCATCAACGTTTTTCACTCATTGAAAGCTACATCTGTCTGCCGATCTCTGCTCTCCTCACTGCACGGAAGATTGCACCCAAACGCTGACCCTGGTGTGCTTAATATAAATGTATTTATTAGAAATAGCGTTTGCCTTTTTTTTTTTTTTTATTATGTCAAAAGCTTTCACGGTCCGCATGGACGCATCTTGCAGTTCACCCCGGATCTTATCAATCGACAACAAAGTCAAATTAGTAACTTATAGGCTATATATAGGAGCTTGACTGACAGGTGATCTGACCAATCATACTTCGCCATTTGCGAACGGTCGCAAAAAGTGACATAGGTCACATTTTCAGGTCGAAAAAATCCGGAATTCCGGATTAATCCGGAAAAATCACATCCCTGATATATATATACTACGTATATGTATACATTATTTTATAAATAATGTCAATAAATCATTTTTTGTCAACTAAATACCAAAAATTGCTGTTCTGTCCCTCTAACTCAATGTATTCCAATTGCCCGCTGTGAACTTTCTGGAACTATTTGAGGGCTTCGTGTATCACGTGACGACCGAGCGTTTTGGACTTCCGTTGTCGCAACTCCCCTCCAAGTAGGGCTCGCTGCAGCCTGCGGTGGACATCCAACCCCGCCCACATCCATGTGTGACGTCAGACACCACGCCCACGTCAATGCGTCATCGTGTGACTCCCCTCCCCATCGGTAGCCTTAAAGCGGTGCATTTCAAAATACTTCACGAAATTTATCCATGTAAAGTAGCTCTTTCTAAATTCATGGACATTGATAATACCTGCAGTTTCTGTAACACACATGAGGAAGACTTGTGTCATTTGTTTTATCATTGTGAATTGTCTCTTAGTTTTTGGTCTGATGTTAGCACCTTTCTATTTCTGCAAAGAAATGTTAATTATATGCTTTCTTTAAAAGATGTTATCTGTACTTATTCTCATAAAAGTAAAATGATTGAGTATGTTGTTAACTTTTACATTTTGCAAGGCAAATATTATATTCATAAACAGAAATTTGCGAAATGCATACCAAAATGTAATTTATTTTTATCAGAAATAGAAATTTTGAAAAGTCTTTAAAACAAATGAATACATTTGTTGTTACATTTCACGGAGAACTTTTTTTCTGGTTATGCTTCCACAATATAATTTTTGTATATGTAAGGGAAAAGGAAGAACATTTGAACTATTGTTTAGTTGTTTCTAGGTTTTAATTTAATTTTTGTTTATTTATTTACTTTTTATTTATACGTTTATTTATTTATTTTTTTCTCTCCATGGTATTAGTTTATTTTTTATTTCATTATTATTATTATTTTAATTTTATCTTATTACTTATTACATATTGTATTACTGTAAACAGATTAGGCTTGTATTTTGTGTATCCTGATTTCTATTTCAATATTTTTGTAATGTCCAATTATTCTTAAAAAAAAAAAAAAGAATCCCGATGTTGTACGCATGTGCAAGAATGGCGGAAGTATGTTGTATCGGGGATGTATAATACAAATTAAACCTAGGTCACCTTTCATATGGAACTAATTACATTCAAACAGCCGGTAAAACGCTTGCTTTGGTTGATTAAAGTTAGGAAAATGGTAATTGGTAATAAAACATTTAAACCCTACCCTATTTGTTTGTGTAATGACATAAATTCACGTTTATTATAATCGATTTTGACATAGCTTAGACAAGATCAGATTTAGACGGACAAGTAAGTTTTGTTATTGTAAAAGTAACACTTAGCATATTTTCATTTTCATCTAATTCTCTAAAGATATGTCCACAAATGTGAACATTGCTAATCATATTATCACTATTTTAATATGTGTTAATACTATTTAATATGTTGGATGTGTGACGTGTTTGAACATGGGCGCGGCGTCTGGCGTCACACTTGGATGTGGGCGGGGTTGGATGTCCACTGCAGGCTGCAGCGAGCCCTACCTCACTCTCTAGGTGCGTTCGAGATGCACTACACTAGCCTGCCGCCGGCTGGCGAGAGCAGCCGCTTGCAGTCGGGGGAGGAGTAAAGAGACGGCAGTCAAGTCGGACACTTATAGAGGATGAAACTTTTTAAACTTTTTAAAAATATGCTGTGCCCCAGTAAAATCTCAAATTTGAGTTATAATTTACGTTGTTAATCCCAAAATAAAGACATGAAACTACATGCAACAACTGAATTAATGAGTAATGGGGGGCCTGTGCCCCAGTAGAGCTTTAGGTCTAGCAACTCCCCTCCAAACATACAAAAAAAAAAAGGAATAAAGAAAAAGAAGAAATGAAACTACATAAGATAAATAAATAAAAGAAAAACGTTTCCCCTATTTATTCTATACAATCGTTTTGCTTTTTTTGTTGATCATATCAAGTATGTGAGTTACTTTAATGTAATGCAATATGACGTTTATTATTTGTATCTTGGTTTTGTAGTTAGCTATAAGACATTTTTCAAATATAAGCAGTTTATTCAGTGTAGTGAAGCCTCTCACAGCATCCATAAAAAAACGGCCTCTGGTTGACCAAACTTTACTCTTATACAATAAGAATATATATTTACCATATCGCCTAATCTTCATTTTCATCAATAATGTTTTGTTTGAATATTAGATATTCGATATAAAGATTGATTCCATACAGGAACTTATTTAAGAAAAAACACGCAGCACACGACGTGCTTGTCGTCACATAATCTGACCAATGAGAATAAAGTGTGTCGTCATCAAGGCTTTCGCAGCCGATTTTAAGCAGCTGCAGCGCCTGACCTGGTAAAGACTAGAAGGGATACATGATTCGCTACTGGGCATGCGCACATCAATCTAACGTTATTTTTATCACACTGTACAACAATAATACTGTTTTTTTTATTATAGTAAGGGCTAAGTTTAGTGTTGGGGTAGGTGTAGACGTTAAAAAAACACAATCTAATAGGTAGAAACATTTATTTCATTGTTAGTTTCCGGTCGTAGACGTATCCCTTCTAGCCACAACCGCCTGACCTCTGCGACTGCTCTCGTTTTGCTCTCACGGTACTTTGATGGCACACGTGATCGAAAGGCGGCTGCAGCGCCGATCAAAGTCGGACAAATGATCTTACCAGAATGCATTGTTTTGTAAGGCGGCAGCCGATTTCTTGCGGCGCCGCATGAAGTCGAACGCACCTTCTCTCTCTGTATGGCTCTGGATTGGTCTACCACTACAGCGCAAAAGCGAAACGCCCATTGCCATAACTGAATGACAGCTGCGGAGACCTGTTAATGCATAGAAAAGATAGCCTCGATTTTACCCTATCAATTCGAGCCGGAGTCTGACGATGAAACGGTTGAAGTGGCACATCGACAAGAAACTGTTTCGTAAGCACGACCGGAGCAGGACGTTTCTCAGTTACCCCTTCAGTCGAATCACTTCGACGTTACATTGAGATCTCAATGTAAGGTCTCCGTTCCCTCCTTCGGGGAACGAGGGTTACCTTCATAACCTAGACGTTGCAATTTGCTTTTGTAAGCGAACCGGCACAACTCTACGTTGTGAACTTCAACACTGTATAAATCATAACACTGCGTTAAGCCATCGTTTATCATTATCATTACTTAAACTAATAAGGCAGACAGACAGTCAAGCTGCATCAATCACAATTTTTAGACTACATTGCACTCACAGCTGAACAACAGAACTACAGAAACGGAAGTTAGCCGGTTACCAAGACCAAGGTTACATGTGCGGGGTTGTTACACAACATAAGGTACACAAAGACGTATTTTGAACGATCGCTAGAAAATACAATCATCAATTATTAATCATACTTACAGGTAGAAGTTCAGAGGAGCAAGCCGGTCCAAATAAACTGGGCACTGATCCATTTTTTAAAACCAAGCGTTAGGTGAATCCCGCGTTGTAACGTTACTCCCCAAGATTGGAAAAGCAGTCGTCAGACGCGAACACAACACAAGACTGGAATTGTACTGCTGAGGTGTTGCTTAAAAAATTAATGTTAACCACTCATTCTTTGTAGATTACTCTTTCGGAGGGGCATATAAAACAAATTTACTCTCACAGCGCAGGATACAGCTTCTTCTTGACATGATGTAATCCACGTGAAAATGGTACTGTTTGTGGGCGGGCAAGTTGTTCGCGACATAGAATGTAGGCGGACATTACGCAAACGTGTAGTTCGTGACGTGTGGCCGTTACAGATAAAAGGCTCGTTTGAGAAGAGCAAAATCTGTGCAGAATAGGTCACCGGTGATCAACGCCAGATGCATGCCGGTTAGAAAGTGTCCGAGTTACGTCCGACTTGCTCTGACATCGTGCTGACGTGTGCCAAAAAACTCTCGCGATAGCGAGGCGGCTGTGTCGGATTGAGCAGTCGGGCACAGTAGCTTTTCACCGACTGCGCTGACCAAAAGCACGATGGGAAACGACTGGCTGACGACACATCTTAATGCTCATTGGTTCAAACAACTGTGATGTTGCGTTCTTTTCTAAAATGTTTTATTTTTTAATCTATTATCATTTGGTTATGTGTTTAAATTCTTCATGAATATCCCCAAACAGACAGTGCGATCTCTGTGTTGGATTTGTGATTGTTGTCATATTACTATAAAAATATAAAATACACGTTTGTACTAAAGTAAAAATGGATGATAAATACGCCTTTCGTATGGAATTAAAAAGCAGGCACTTTGAGTGTTTTGTTCATCGTATTTATTTTCATATAAAAGAACTTAAATTATATCATGTTTATCAGCAACACAGCAGGTGATTGTGAATAACGCTATATCCGCCTTTGATCTCGTAGGTATCTGTTCCGCTTCCAAAGCTCAGAACTGTCCGTCTTGACTGCCCTTATTTCACTCCTCCCCTCACTGCAGCCGCCTACTCTCGCCTACACTGTAAAAAATTTGCTGTAGTTCTGCAGCTGGTTGCCAGTAACTTACTGTAGATTTTTAATTTATGTTATTTACTGGCAACAGTTTGTTCAAAGTTAAATGAACATTAAACATTAACAAGTCTTTGTCTTTACAGAATAAAACTATAAAATAACAACCTAATGCAAAGCATTCTGGGAACCAGAAACCTTCATCAACCTTTTTCAGTTTTTTTCCTTCAGATTTTGGTTCCCAGAATGCTTTGCATGAGGCTGTTATTTTAGTTTTATTCTGTAAAGATAAAGACTTGTTAATGTTTAATGTTCAATTAACTTTGAACAAACTGTTGCCAGTAAATAGCATAAATTTAAATCTACAGTAAGTTACTGGCAACCAGCTGCCAGTAATACTGTAATTTCTACAGTTTTTGTTTACAGTGTACATTTCAGGCGAGGCTAGGCGCATCTCAAACAAGCCTAAAGATTCGAATTGACCATATGCAGGAAATACTTCCTTGTTTAGTCAAGCCAGCTAAGTCATTTTCGGTCAACTGTACTGTGCCGTAATATGAGCGTACTTTGTTCGTTTTCTCTACATAATCCATTCACAATCGAAGAAAAGTGTTGTTTGTCTAAGAGGACCAAACGTCCATGTATACCGTTTCAAGAATGACAAATGCCAGTTTAAAAAAAAAATTGTGAGTAAATCGGCTAAATAAGCGCAAGTCATTGCTATGATTGACAGTAATAACCGGACCAAACATCTGACAAGCTGATGTAAAAAAAAAAAAAGAGCTTAAATGATTCAAACTAAATTCAGAGTAACAAAACAACAGCAGTAACAAGTATGTGTTGGTTAAATATAGGCTATTTAATAGATTTTACAGTTCAAGATAAAACTCAAAAGTAGTTATTCAATTTTATAAAATATTTCAAATTCCTATCGATTCATATTGAGTGCATTATTTAATTATTATACCATAAATATTTAACGTATTTGTAGTGAACTATATTAGTATTTAAATAATTCACCCTTATAGGCTGTATGTGTGTGAGCTTAATGACTTTCTGCACTTGCTATACTATATACTTAAGGGCAGTAAAAGTACTACAATTTATTATACTAGTAATTTTATAATAAATCGAAAAGCAAGACGTCTTGAAAATAGAGGGAGTTTGAAAGGCAGCTGCATAATAAATAATCCTCTGCTGCCATCTATTGGTTATATGCGGTAATTCCATGTTATTTTAGCAAAAAAAAAAGACGTTTTCCGTGAAGTCATTTTTTCCAATGCCGTTTTTATGAATGAAAAGTGAGTCCTTGAAGTACATTTTATTTCACAGCTGTAGAGTTAGAAAATAATAAAGGCTTTAAAAATATTGCAAGATTTTAAAAATGTGTCCATGACTATGAAGGCAAGTTAGTGATTATCAAAAATATGATTAAGATGTCCTTGAAGAGAAATATCGCTAGCTAGCTAACGTTAGCATAAACACATTATGATAGTGTTTAGCTGTCAGCATTTAAATGTACAACTATGCAGATAGGGAGAGTAGGGGATTGCCAGGCTCTGCATTTAAATTATTTAGCTATTTAAATTATGTTGTTAAATAATATGAAACTGAATGTTCATGCCGCTAACTGACACAGGGAGGGTCAGAGACGTGCGGATCCATTCGCAGCATTTATTAGATAACACAAAACAAACAAACACAAAGGGGCAGGCAGAAATCGTCATCAAAAAACAGGCAGAAAGGTCGGGGCTGGCAGCGAGAATCAAACACGGGAGGGAGTCCAGGAATCAAACACACAGGAAAACAAACACAGGAAGAAACGCTCAGAATTATGACCATGAGGAACAATAAGACTTCGCAGAGTGGCTGTGTGTGTGAGAAGCTTAAATGCAGTCAGTGTGATGAGGAACAGATGTGTGTGCAGCAATCAGTGCAGTGGGAAACGAGGAGCAGGTGTGTGCAGTGATTGGTGCAGTGGCTTGTGGGGAATGAAGTCCAGAATGTGTTGTGCAAGAGTTCATGATGACAGGATGGACCACATACGTGACAGAGCCCCCTCCCCCAAGGAGCGGCTTCCAGATGCTCTAACCACTTAATACAACCTGGAGGGTGGTGGAGCGGAGGCGGAACAGGGGGAGGGATGGAGGGCCAGGTCCATGTAGGGGTACAGGAACTACGGACTGAGGCGGAGCCGACGGAGGGAGAAGCCATGGCGGAGGAAGGGTTGGCTCCTGCATGGGGCCGACCGACGGAGCCGGTGGAGCCCGAGGGAGAACCGGAGAGTCGACGATCCTAGGTGACACCGAGGATCCGGAGGGCCAAGGCGGAACCCAAGGCTCTGGCGACCCCGGCGGAGATGGAGGTCCGGAGGTACGCAGCGGAGCCGGAGTGACAGAGGATCAAGGCTGTGCCCACGGGAGGGAGGAGGTCCACAGAGCCGGCAGGACGGAGTGACGAGGCGCAGCCGGAGGAGTAGAGTCTAGAGGCGAAGGTGGGGCGACGACTGACCGGGGCGGAGCCGGAGAGACGATGGAGCCCGGAGGAGCTGGTGGGCCGACGGCCGACAACGGAGATGAGGGAGCACAGAGCCGGGGTGGAGCCGCAGGGTCGGAGGGCCGAGGTGGAGTCCAGGACTCTGAGACTGGAGGTGATGGTGAGGGATCCTTCAGTCTGGACACCGATGGAGACTGGCAGTCCCACGGCAAGTCCTCTGCACCGAAGGTGGGATGTGGGTGAGCAGAGGGACTGTCAGGCGACAGAGGTGGCGGGACTGGAGCAGCAGGGAGGGTGGGTGGGAACCCACACAGTCCATGCATGGGCTCCGTGACCAGAACCGGGCAGACAGGAATCTCAGGACGACTGGATAGAACCAGTGGAGGCTCTGGAAGACTGGGCTGAACCAGCGGAGGCTCTGGAAGGCTGGGCGGAACCAGCGGAGGCTCTGGAAGGCTGGGCGGAACCAGCAGAGGCTCTGGACGGCCGGGCGGGACCAGCGGAGGCTCTGGAAGGCCGGGCGGGACCAGCGGAGACTCTGGAAGGCCGGGCGGGACCAGCGGAGACTCTGGAAGGCTGGGCTGAACCAGCGGAGGCTCTGGAAGGCTAGCCTTCTTGTGCAATGGCTCTGGAAGGTGACCATCTTGAGAGCAGACTCTGGAAGGGCAGCCATTTTGCGAACAGACTCTAAAAGGGAGGCCATCTTGTCAACAGACTCTAGAAGGGCGGCCATCTTGTCAACAGACTCTAAAAGGGAGGCCATCTTGTCAACAGACTCTAAAAGGGAGGCCATCTTGTCAACAGACTCTAGAAGGGCGGCCATCTTGTCAACAGGCTCTGGAAGGGTGTTTACCGTGGGAACATTGTTGTCATCCTTGATTCCCACAGTAAAGGGAGAGCCACTCATTTGCAGAGCAATGTCCACGTAAGTTTGTAGAGTCCAGCCAGGTTCAAACGTGGGCATCAGTGAAGCCAAAGGCTCTAAGAGTCCTCCACGGAAAAAAATCATCAGGCATCCATCATCCATAGAAGTCTGCTTAGCCAATTCCACAAAGTCCATAGCATAATCCTCAATAGACCGCTCACCCTGCTTGAGACGCATGATCTGTACAGTGGGGTTCGTGCTGGAACCGGATGACACCATACTAGCTGCTGGATCCTTGTAGCGGCGAAGTCTTCTGTCACAAGGAGGGTCAGAGACGTACGGATCCATTTGCAGCATTTATTCAACAAAACAAACACATAGGTGCAGGCAGAAATCGTGGTCAAACACAGGCAGACGGTCGGGGCTGGCAGCGAGAATCAAACACGGGAGGGAGTCCAGGAATCAAAACACAGGAAAACAAACACGGGAAGAAACGTTCAGAAATGCAGCCGGGGCAATACAAGACTTCGCCCGGAAGTGTATGTGTCAGTGGCTTAAATGCATGAGAATGAAGTCCAGAATGTGTTGTGCAAGAGTTCATGATGACAGGATAGACCACATACGTGACACTAACATTGTTTATAATGTTAAAAATTAAAATTATATTTTTTCTCAGTTTCTGATAAGAACGAGGCAGTAGATGAGTCTCACGAGTGTCCACCTAATATTTAGCACATATAAAATGAGCTTCAGCGGAAGTTTACGAGCTGGCTTATCTTTATGCGGAAGTTCTAAAGAACGCTCCGTGCATAAGGTCAATTGCTGACGACTCGTTTAGGCGAATGTGAGCCGGCTCTTTTTTTTATAGACAAAAACTTCATTTGTCGTGCACTGTCGGCTTCACAACTTTGCAGATAGTTTATATTCACATACAGCTACATGACACACTACATGAAATATCATATTTGAAAAGGCATAATAGGGGCACTTTAAAATTGTTGACTTGAAACTGAAAAGATCACATGTGTTTCTCAAGCTCACCACTAGAGGTCAACATAGCACCACATTATGTTAAAGGATAACTATTGCCAAAATGCAACCTGGGCTTTTTTTTTTTTTTTTTTTACTGTAAACGAGACAAACTTCTAAAAGCATAATTACGACAAACGAGCCGTTTTTAAGATTGAACGACCGTGATTCCGTTTTGTGGTCAGTCGCCGGTGAATGGGAGAACTAGGGGCATATCTTTGACTGCATCAAAATCGATATTTTTACGACACTAAGAAGGCTCGACACACCATGAAACTTTCCAATTCTGCTGCCACTTACATCACATAATATTAGTTCTAAATTATTGTTTATGTTCATATTGGCTTTATCAAAGGCTGGAATAGGGCTGGGCAATTTGGCTTAGAATCAAAATCTCGATTAATTGAACATTTTAACCCGATTACGATTAATGAACGATTATTTTATTTATTAATAAAATTATATTTAATTATATTTATATAATATTTATTTTTTTGCCCTCATAGTTCACTGACAAGTTTTGTACAGTAAATATGCTCACATATTACAAGCGAGAGATTTTTGGATGAAGGGTGCATTACTTGATTTTAAAATAATTGAAGGAAACACACTATCTACGATCTATGATTATTAATTGAACATCAGTGTTGAACAACTGAAATTAAAGCAAGCATTGCTTAAAACGAAAAGTCACATTTTTCTTTAATTAGTGAAAATAAATAACTTGCACTATTGGAAACAAAATAAATAATTTTCAATGTTTTTCATATTAAAAGTAGAAAATAAGCAGTATCTCCTCTAAATAAAATTACCCTTGTATATCCTGTAAATACTTTTTACTGTATAAATACTGTTTAAGCTCTCCATCGACATGTCGGCGGAATAACGGAACGGAGCGCTAGTGTTTTTTAAAGGGAAAGTAATTGAAATAATCTTCCTGGAAAAATTTTAACGATTATAGGTTCTGAATGTCGATTTCGATTATTTTTCGATTAATCGCCCAGCCCTAGGCTGGAAGATTGTGTATCTTTCTGCACAACCTTTTTATGTCAGTGTGCTTTATAGGGAGCTAATAATAGCCATAGATTGCGCTTTCTTTTTCGTTTGCGCTGTTTTGTTATTATTTGTTATTTTCCAGTCATAAATTCGTTGACTGCTAGAATCCACACACAAAAAAGTTAATTTGCACAAATAAATAAAAAGTTAACTTGAAATAAATAAGTAAATTTAGAATGTAAAAAGTGTCACAAATATATTAATGAAACTCATATTTTGCATCTCACCACCAGTTCATTGTCCTTTACCTTCAATAAATGTCAAGTATTTTCCACGCTTTCTTCTATGAACTTATAAACCAAGTAGTCTGGCACTTTTTTTTTTTGTATGCTACTACTTTCCCCAATTCTGTAACCCATGAAAGATGGTAAACCTTGTAAGTCCACATGTTTCTGAAAAGGGAGCTAAAAGACTAGTACACTGTAAAAAGTTTTCACCAAATTCAACTTAAAAGCCTAAGTTCAGCAGCTGCCTTACGTTACGTTAAATTAAATCAGCTTAAAACTACGTCATTTTAACTTATTACAATCAAAATTAGTTGATTTAACTTGTGAGTATAAATGATTTAAGTTGATTTAACTTAATGTTTTAAGGCAGCTGCTAAGTTTTTAAGTTGAAACTGGTGAAAACAATTTACAGTGTAGCATTGTTCTTAAATTCATAAGCATTAAATAATAATATTATATTCAAATGAGCATTTTAAAATTATAAACAAAGGGCTCCTGGTAATTTCAGCACTTGGAAGAGTTAAATAGTGCTGAGTGAAAGAAACTGAGTGATGGCTTTTGAATGTTCCATACTGAACAGAAAGTAGACCGCAAACATACTTTTTGACATTTCTGCTGTCAGTCAGTGACACGTCCATATTGATGCTCACTCTTATTGCAGTGAGGCGGCTTGACATGCTAAAATAGAGATAAGTCAAAGAAACATTTATGCATTGGGTTAAATATTTAGAAATAAAACCTGTTGCACACACACTCTGCTTTCCAGTAGGTGGCGGAGTGATCCTGATCAGCTGTTCACAAGGCGCCAGTAAACCGACGAAGAAGACGAAAACGAAAGTATCCGCGCTAAATAAGGAAACACATAAACAAATGAGAAACAGGCCTTGCGCTCCAATGTTCGTACTATCCAAACTAAGTATGTTAAATTTAAATAAATGTGTCCCTAGTATGCTGAAAAGAGTATGCCAAAAGTCCCCTAATGGTCTACTATTTCAGGTGGATCTGTGCACAATCAATGGCAAAGGATTCAGTCAAGCAGTAAAACGCGTTAAAAAATTACAAGCATGGCGTATGTGCGTGAAAACCTCTCCAGTCTCAGCTCTTCAGATGGGTGAAATTCCACTACAGATCAGAGTACAACAATTAATGGTTTCCTATTGGGCAAATTTAAGAGGTCAGAGGGGAAATCACCCTACTAAAAAGTTCTGAAACCTAGCTGGGAACATGAGAAGAAAGAGTGTAATAGTTTTGGATGGAGAGTGGGGAAATTAATAAGAGATATGTTCCAACAATTCCTTTGTCCCCAGTGGCATTGTGGGTTATGCCCCAACTAAAAGTTGATCTAAGCTTATTATGTAAGGGAATATATGGGGTCAAAGTATGGAGAGTATTGGCACATTTTTACAGATGCTTCGAAAGATCCAAAAATAAGTCATTAGGGCTCTGCATTTGTAATACCAAAGTTAAATATGAATAAGAACAATATATCAGACTGTTTGTCAGTGTAGTATACTGGAGAGATGTTTGCAATAATTATGACAATAAGGTGGATTAGTGAAGTTAAATATCCAGGGAAAGTTTGATTGAGCTGAAGTCAGAAACAAGACAAGATACGAAAATAGAGATTATTCAAGAATTATATTGACTTAAGCAAAACAGTATAAAAGTGCAGTTTTTGTGAGTTCTGGCTCATATGGGGTTTAGAGAAAAAGAAGAGGCAGACAATTTAGCAAAAAAAAAAAAAAAAAAAAAAAAAAAAAAGCCATAGAACGAGTATAAGAATCAAGGCAGATTGTGTGTGAGTTGGTAGGACAATCAGGGAATTTTGTAGTAAGAGAGTCAATGGTCCATTTGAGCAATAGGAGGCGGTAATGCAGTTAAGCCTGCAATCCGTCGTAAAACACTAAAAAGAAGAACGATATGGTTAGAGATGTTTAGAAAAAGGGGTTTAAGCTACTAATGATTCATATTTAACTTGGTAAAAAAATATTAATTTAATCTTATCTGTGTTATATTTAATCAACAACAATGATTTCATTAGAACAGAACTTTTATGAACACCCGTTCGGTCGTTAACTTTTAAATGCATCATTATGCAGAAAATATGAGCAGAGTTTTCGGCATGAAAACTTATTTTCTTTTCAATAAGGTAGGATGTTAAATTAAATATGGAGGATAAGGAAAGGGGGTGAGTGAGGCCAAGTATGGTGACCCATACAAGGAATTTGTGCTCTGCATTTAACCCATCCAAGTGCACACACACACACAGTAGTGAACACACACACCCGGAGCAGTGGGCAGCCATTGCTGCGGCGCCCGGGGAGCAGTTGGGGGATCGGTGCCTTGCTCAAGGGACTCACCTCAGTCATGGTATTGAGGGTGGAGAGGGTGCTGTACATTCACTCCCCCCACCTACAATCCCTGCCGGACCTGAGACTCGAACCCGCAACCTTTGGGTTACAAGTCCGAATCTCTAACCATTAGGCCACGGCTGCCCCATAACCACGGCTGCCCCATGATAACTGTGACAAGATGATTGAAAGGTCAGTTTATGACGCAGTTGTGTGACGTGATAGTTCCAAAGCTTAGGCTTGTTTGAGATGAGCAAAATCTGCGCAGAATCGATCACCCGTGATCAACGCAAGATGCATGCCGGTTAGAAAAGTGTCCGAGTTACGTCCGACTTGCCTCTGACAATATGCTGACGTGTGCCAAAAAATTCTCGCGATGGCGAGGCGGCTGTGTCGGATTGAGGAGTCGAGCGCAGTAGCTTTCCACCGACTGAGCTGACCAAAAGCACGATGGGAAACGACTGGCTGACGACACATCTTAATGCTCATTGGTTCAAACAACTGTGATGTTGCGTTCTTTTCTAAAATGTTTTATTTTTTAATCTAATATCATTTGGTTATGTGTTTAAATTCTGCATGAATATCCCCAAACACTATGACAGTGCGATCTCTGTGTGTGATTTGTGATTGCTGTCATATTACTATAAAAATATAAAATACACATTTGTACTAAAGTAAAAATGGATGATAAATACGCCTTTCGTATGGAATTAAAAAGCAGGCACTTTGAGTGTTTTGTTCATCGTATTTATTTTCATAAAAAAACTTAAATTATATCATGTTTATCAGCAACACAGCAGGTGATTGTGAATAACGCGATATCCGCCTTTGATCTCGTAGGTATCTTTTCCGCTTTCAAAGCTCAGAACTGTACGTCTTGACTGCGCTTATTTCACTCCTCCCCTCACTGCAGCCGCCTACTCTCGCCTACATTTCAGGCGAGGTTAGGCGCATCTCAAACAAGCCTCTTGTCTACTCTTCTACCACACACTCAAAAGAGTGTTTTCTTTCTTCACCAAAAGAGTACACACTTTAAGTGCGTCGTGTAAGTAGGGACATTGGGACGCAGCAAGGTGCTCAATGGATTTGCCACATGCTCTGTCCTAGAAAAAAAAAAAAACTTTTTCAAACCCTGTATGCAAACATTCAGCCATCTATAAAGACACAGAAAGTTTTGCCAGAGACTGGACACTTTGGAATCGGACCGAGAAGCGACAAGCCTAAAAATGACAGAAAAAGAGTGTTTCAGATGCTTCTAAGTGAACAAGACTATAAGTACGTTTAAATGCTTCATTACACTTAATAGGGAAAATAAACCTTCTGCATATGTAAAATGTTAATTTTCTTAGCCCAGAAGTTTTAAATGCTACATTGAACAGATGTAGAAGCTGTCTGAAATGACAAGTTTGAGAAAGTATTATCGAAAAGAAATACATTTTGCGTTGTTTCCTTATTTTCTCTTTGATGTTAGGCTGTTGTTTTTGTGATGCGAAATCGCTATAGGTCTAAATAAAGCCTAGCATCTAGCATTGTTGTTTATTCCATTTATTTTTATTGGTTATAAAAAAAAAATAGTAACTAAAATCTATTATCATTAAATTAATTATACGCTATGTCGACTATACTGAAATGTATGTTACTTTTACTCAATTCGCTATTTTAGAAGAATAAAAAAAATATCTCAATATATTGCAAGCATAAAGTTATGATCAAATGACAAACAGTTGTTAATGATTATGAAATTCTTCCTTATTTTCTTGAATTACTGCCTTGTTATGAATTTTAGTAAGATGTCATTATCTCCAGATCATACAGGGATGCTGCTGATGTTTCCACTGGCTGTTTAGCTGCAGAATGTCAGAGGAGCGAGTAAAAGACACTACGTCTAAGATGAGTCTCTCAGAAAAGAAGAGGTGAGATTATTTTTTTTTTTTTGCGAATACTTTAAAGCTACATGGCAAACAGGGCTTTATGGACTCTAAAACGTAATTATTTACATACAGTGCTTCTACCCTGGATGCGTAGATGTTTTAGAACTATACATAATTATTCTAAGCATTATAATTAAAACATTTAAAAAGTAGCCAGATTAGCATCCAAATCTGAACAGCTACATTTATGAATTTACAAATGTAGTCACTCCCTCAGCAGTATTCGTTTTTCTGAATGTACACTATTTTTTAAAATTAAAATATAATACAAGTGGCTACATTTATGATCATTGTTGTGCAACAGTCAGTCAGTTTTTTGTGTGTGTCAGTTTTACCCCTTTGTCTCCTCTATGTCATTAGTGTGAAACCTGGTTCACATGTGTCCAGCTCTGTGAAGATGGACCAATCAAATCCCGACATGCCTAACTTCAGTGAGAAAAAACTGTCAGCTACCAAAAGGTATTTCATGTGTTTTACAATATAGCGTTAAAGCATTGTTTATTTGCAGGGGTATGTGATAGAACTTGACTGAAGAAAATTTGAAATAAGATATTGACCACAATATTTAGTGACCTTTTTTAAACTCATCTTGGAGCTTCTTTCTGTAAAACAACTACACAGGCATTTACTTAGATGCTTACATGTAAATTCAGCATGGAATATAGACCATGCAGCTAAACTTTAATATATCCATCTATCCATCCATACATTTATAATAGAATGAAATGCACAGCTATTCTGTATCTAATTATAGCTTGCAGCCTTATAACTTTAAAATTATACTGAAATACTTCCGCTGTAATGAGTTTTTTTTCCTCTGTGCTCTTTGTGTTATTAGTGTAAGAACAGGCTCACATCTGTCCAGCTCTGTGTCTGTGAAGAGTGACCATTCAAAAGGAAGCGTGCCAAACTTCAGTGAGAAAAAAACATCATCTACCAAAAAGTAATTCATGTGTTTTACATTATGCATCATGTATCTACAGAAACAAGTGATATAACATAAATAAATTATTTAATGACCTTTATTGAACTCTTTCTGAAACTTCTACACAAGCAATAACTAAGAGGCATGTAAATAAAGATACTCTAAAAGATTTATCAGATTATTTACAGCTAAAGCTTTCTTTTCCTCATTGCTAAAATGTTAACAAGATATGTCTGTAATATTTGCATTGATATGTAGTATTTTATTTTATTTTTTATTTTTTTTGTTAAAAGGTCTCAGTATGAGACATTAGGTTTAGACGTCCAGACTCACAAGCAACACAAGGATTTTGAAGATCTCATAGGAATCTTCCAAGTAAGAAAACATGTTTTAATATTTATAAATATGTTATTGAACACAGAACTTGAATTTTTTTTTTTTTTCTGTGTTTGTAGGATCTTGAGAGCAAAATAATACAATTCATGAAGAATGAGCTTAAAATGTTTAGGAAAATATTACAAAAGGATAATTTGCAGTCGTTTGTTAAAGACTTTAATGAGAATAGATGCAGTGTTAAAGAAGCAGCTCTTGATCTCACACTCTACTTCCTGAGAGACATGAAGCAAGATGAAGCTGCTGATACTTTAGAAGGTGAGAGACCGTTTTTCACTTACGAATGTATTTGAGAAAATTGACTGAAACAATTTTTTCTTGTGTTTAGATGAGCTGTTCTTCATTCATCAGCTAAAATCAAACATGAAGAAGAAGCATCAGTGTGTATTTGAAGGAATTGCAAAGCAAGGTGACTCTACACTTCTGAATAACATCTACACAGATCTCTATATCACTCAGGGTTGTAGTGAACAGATCAATACTGAACATGAAGTAAGACAGATTGAAGTTACTTCCAGATGTACTGAATCACAAGAGATACAGGTTGAATGCACAAATTTGTTTGAAGCTCCTGAACAAGAGAAGGAGATCAGAACTGTACTGACAAAAGGAGTTGCTGGAATTGGAAAATCAGTCTCTGTGCAAAAGTTTGTTCTGGATTGGGCTGAAGAAAAAGAAAATCAGGAAATCAGCTTTATATTTCCCCTTCCATTCAGAGAGATGAACTTAAAGGAGAAAGAAAAACAAAGTCTGATGGACCTTATAACCCAGTTTTCCCCTGAGACAAAAGGACTAAACCTTACAAGAAGGAATAATTTCAAAATCCTGTTTATCTTTGATGGTTTGGATGAATGCCGTCTTCCTCTAAAGTTTGATAGTAATGAGACGTGGTCTGATGTATCATCACCAGCCTCTCTGGATGTTCTCTTGACTAACCTCATCAAGGGAAATCTGCTTCCTTCTGCTCTCATCTGGATCACCACCAGACCAGCAGCAGCCAGTAAGATTCCTCCTGAATGTGTCGACCGGGTTACAGAGATACGAGGATTCAATGATCCACAAAAGGAGGAGTACTTCAGAAAAAGATTCACTGATGAGACTCAGGCTAAAGAAATCATTGGTCATGTTAAACAGTCAAAGAGCCTCTTTATCATGTGCCACATCCCAGTCTTCTGCTGGATTTCAGCCACTGTCTTCCAGAATATTTTAGAGGAGAAAGGAAGTAATGCTTTGAGAAATCTTAGAGAGTCTTATGACACCTCTAAAACACTGCAAGAATCAAAAACTGAAGACACTCCCAAGACTCTGACACAAATGTATACATACTTCCTCCGCTTTCAAATCCAGCAGAGACGTCGAAAGTATGGTGGAGATCATACACCAAATTTTTCCTGGGATAATGACACCTGTTCTCTGGCAAAACTGGCATTTCAACAGCTGGAAAAAAACAACCTGGTCTTCTATGACACAGATCTGGAAGCCTGTGGTATTGACGTTTCTAAAGCATCAGTGTGTTCAGGCATGTGTACCCAGATTTTTAAGGCAAAATCAGGAATCATTCAGTGTAGCATGTACTGCTTCGTTCACTTGAGCATTCAAGAATTTATTGCAGCACTTTATGCGCATTTCTTTCTAGACAATAACAAGAAAAGCGTGTTTGTTCAAGACGCTACTGAACCGGGAAAAAATGAAACCATGATTGATTTGCTCAAGACTGCAGTGGACAAGGCTCTTGAGAGTGACAATGGTCACCTGGATCTTTTTCTTCGCTTTCTCCTCGGTCTGTCTCTCCAGTCCAATCGACAATCTTTACGAGGTCTGTTGACACAGCAAGATGACAGTGACCAGAGCATAAAGGAAATAGTTCAGTACATCAAGCAGAAATTTGAAGGTAATCTGTCTCCAGAGAGATCCATCAATCTGTTCTACTGTCTGAATGAACTGAATGATCAAACTCTGGTGAAAGAGATTCAGACCCACCTTAGCAAAGGAAGTCTATCGACTGGTGACCTTTCACCTGCCCAGTGGTCTGCTTTGACCTTTGTGTTGTTGACATCAAAGGAGGAGCTGGAGGAGTTTGAGCTTCAGAAATTCAGGAAATCAGACGAGTGTCTGATTAGACTAGCAGCAGTCATCAAAACCTCCAAAAGAGCATTGTAAGTCATTTAAAATATTTTGTTATGGTTTAACCCTCTAAGTGCCAAAGTCGCAAAATTGCGACAAGACGTCATACCTAATAAAATAGACTCTAGTTCCTAATACGGTGTAATATCTCATTTGTATTCCCTACCACTAGATGGCAGACATGTAGTACTTCGATTCTAGACCAAAATTATGTCATGTTCCTATTCAAAGTGCTGGAGGAAATAACAGAGCGAGTGAACTACTTCCGCATCAATGATTAGTTCAATTCATAGCGTCCAAGTAAATTGTGAGATTTGTGAGAAAAAAATCACTAAATGGCTGATAAAAGGTTGTACTGTGAGGATGCGTTGCAAATGTTATTTGCCGATTCTGACTTTGAAGGGGAATATTTGCCTTTTGGAAATGACGATTGTCCATCGCATTTCCCGGTACATCTTTGCAGCACAGTGGTGCTGCAATGCAAGACAAGAGAGTGTTCACAAAGCACACACCAGCGATCATTTTCGTCCCTTTGCCCAACAGGGATGGGGGTGGGGGTGGCAGGGGTGAATAGGACGGCTGTTGCTATAGGCAGAGGCAGCAGGGGTATGGTAATATACTAATAATTTAGTAATTTCTTCAGTTTTATTGTTGGTTTTCTCTATTCTCATCTATTTGATCGTTTTACCACTATATAGTATAGTAATAAGTAATAATTTAGTACTTTTTCCTGTATTGTTGGTTTCCTGTTTTGTGATCATTTTGAATGAGGATAAAAAATGTGCAAATAAGTTCAACCATCCATTCAATATCTATAGTTTCTTGAATATTACTGATGAAATAATCAAAAAGTAGGCTACTGTTCATATGCGTTTTACTTCTATATAGTATAGTAATATAGTAATAATTTAGGTTTTTTTTTCTGTTTTATTGTTGGTTTTCTCTTTTCTAATCGTTTGGAATATCTACTGTTTCCTGAATATTATGAAATTAAATATTGCCCCCTTGATGACATCAAAATATGCAAATTATATGAGTATATTTAAACCCCACATAAATTTTTTTCTAATTTATAGTAGATCTCTATTTTTACGTTTTGAATAAAAAACCTGGCGCCTAAAAGGTGAAGTTGTCAACACAGCTCTATAGTGATTCTTCATCATACATTACATATAAAATATGTAAATATGTTTCACGTTTGTATTTGTATTTTTTTGCTTTTTGTCTTTTTTCTTTGTCTTTTTATGAGTAGAAATGTCTTTATGGCCCATATAAAATATTAGCTCATTGTCATGCATGAGATGGAAATAACACATCGGTTTTATTCAAATGCATGAACTAAAGAAAAAAAATGTTATGCAAAATTATGTTAGACTAATTTTATATTGCAAATATCATTAAATCAAGTTACTAGTTTTTAAATATATATGTTAGTGTGGCTTACCCTGTTCATTAAAAATTATATAACTATCCATAAATTATAATATAAAATCTATTGTATATGTTCCACCTAATTCTGTGATGTGATTTTCCCTATAGGTTAAATGATTGTAACTTAACGGACAGAAGCTGTGCAGCTCTGGCTACAGTTCTTGGATCAGAAACTAATCTGAAGGAGCTGAACATGAACAATAATAATCTGCGGGATTCAGGGGTGAAGATGCTCTGTACTGGACTGAAGAATATACAGTGTAAATTGGAGATACTGAGGTAAGTTTTATGACAACAGACATTGTGCTCAACCAAAACTTGAATTGTTTAAGTGTAGAGATACTAAGGTAAGTTAGTGGCAACAGGTGATTAAGAATTATTTTAAACTTTAAAAAAATGTGTAACAGTTCTATTATTTAGATGTGACTAAATACAAACACACCAAAAATTATTTACTTTTTTCCAATCTCCTTTTTTGAAAAATATGTGCATTGTGCAAATGCTGTATTTATATCTTCTGTATTAGCCTGATATTGTTTAACTTTCATAACTTTCAAGGTGTTAAAAGGCACAATTTCTACTTTTAAGTTAACAGCAATTAGCTAAAAAATAATTGAAGAGCCATAAAACCAGACCACATATTACAAACCAGACTTGGATAATGATCATAAGTATAATGCTCAGAATGGGAATGCTCTTTGAGCCATAGCAATGCACAGGACAAAAATAGTTCAAAATAGAAAAGCACATTCTTTAAAGCACCCTCAGTGATTTAATTCTGAAATCGGGTCTGCTGTCATATACATTAAAAGAGCCTGCACAGCGACAGGAAATAAAAATGAATACAGGTATGCTTTTGTTTAGAAGCAGTGTGGACAAATTGACCAAGATTAGAGGCTAATTCTAATTCTAGTTTCAAGAAAGAAATGAAAAATGAAATAAAAATGAAACCTATTTTAACTATAGGTTTGTAGCACACTTGCCATTTACGTTGAAAGTGTTTTGATGTGTCAACTTCATGGAATTAATGCATTATTAATTGTATTATGAATATGTCTAATTAATTATTAGATTTATATAAATATTAATCAAAAACTTTAACAATTTTAGATTAAGATCATATATGGGTATATTCATCGTACTGTGTTATTTTGTGGAAAAACATGTAACACCTATATTAACTGTATCAAATTTTTTCATTAATTCTCTATGGTTTGAATGTGTGTTCTGATCAAAGTCCAAAGAACATGCTACAGATTTCCTGGAGCATAAAGTACAAAGAATTGAAAGAAAATACATATCGGTCTCTATGGTCACAAGCTAAATTTATAGAGACAAAGAGAAGTGAAACCGCACGCTATAGACTTTAGAACAGGAAAGTAAATCTTCCTTGCCTGATCTGGTTTTAGGGTATAAGAAGTGCTAAAACTCCACCCCTCACACAGACTTTTAATTTTACTCTGATACTGGGTGCACCTAGATAGTCTAATATTTCTATTAGACTTACTTTTCTCAGATTTCTTTGAATATTTGTAACTTTTCCAACCCACCTGTCTGACGTGGAAATCAATCCACAAATAAATGAGTAAATGCAAAAAATTAGCAAATGTGCTGCAGCACCCCTAGCACCCCTACTTCCCTTACTTTTATAGCACCATTCAGAATTCAGAACAGTCTTCTAGAGTTGGTTAATAATTAAAATGTATATATTTTATGTGTGAATCATACAGATCAAATATTTTTAGACCATTGAAACCCTGAAAGTGACGTTGATGTCTAGCATATTAAATTTTGCTGTGCCTCTATAGTCACTGATCAGTTTTTGCAACTAATTTTCAATACAGTTGTACAAAGAATGAAATATAAATCACTTAAGATTTCAATTATTCAGGTTATTACCTAGAAAAGCTGTTTTTTTGTTTTTGTTTTTTGTACTAGACTTTCAAACTGCAGTATCACTGAAGAAGGTTATAAAGCTCTGGCTTCAGCTCTGAGATCAAACCCCTCACACCTGATAGAGCTGGATCTCACAGGAAATGGTCCTGGACAATCAGGAGTAAAGCAGCTCACTGACTTTCTACAGGATAAATGCTGTAAATTAAAGGCCATCAGGTAATTAAAAAAAAACTTTAAATACCTTAATTATTAACTGCTCTCTAATCATACTTCACAGCAATAATCAGTCAACTATATATTGTTTCGATTTAGTGTTTAATTAATCATATTTAGATCAAACATCATCGGCAAGTACATATATTTTTATGTAACCATAGCACATTGTATTAACAGCCTTGTAGATACGTTACCAACACTTGTTAGTAACACCAACCACGCAAATGAAAGCATGGTCAAAAATGGAGGTGGGCCAGTCCTGTTATGGGGTTGTTTTAATGTAGCAGGAAGTGGAAATCATGACTGTAAAGGCGGGCGTACACGGTGCGATTTTTGAGGTCGTACGATCTCGCATGCGATTTTTGTGGTTATCGGAGGGAATCGTCTCTTCTCGTATGGTCGGGGCTCGTATGGTGTATGACAACTTACGAGACGAGCAGAGTGCCTTACCAGCACTTCACGACCTCACGATCATTTTTAAACATGTCAAAAAACTTCGGGAGCTGTCGGATTGAAGACGTGACGTGTGCTGTTGAACGAGCTAATTTGTTGAGCAAACTGCAAATGACCAATCAGAAGCTAAAGAAAACCACAGAAGAAGATGAACATGACAGCGCCGCACGGTGACTTGGGACTATTGAGAAAGAGGATAAACTCGCTGAACTTTGGCAAGAACAGCGAGCGCTGTATGAGGTATCGATCGGTGATCGATCACCTATTGTTTGCTACAGCTATTGCTAGCTATAGTGGTGGCCAACTAGCCCCCTCGACGTGCATAATACTACAGGGAGTGCAGAATTATTAGGCAAGTTGATATTCTTGTCATATTTTTTTCCCAAGCACATTTGAATAATTCCAAACCACATCAATCTTAATAACTACTATTCATTTTGTATTTAATTATTTATAATTGATATATAATTGTCCATGAAGGCCGGAAGTGAAAAACTCCTTATTTTCAGGTGTGCAGAATTATTAGGCACATTTTCTTTTACAGATAAAATGAGCCAAAAAGAGATTTACCTCAGACTGAAAAGTCAAAAGCTATTAAATGCCCATGAGAAGGATGCAATACTAATGCAATACTGCAATTTGCAAAGTTAAGGCATGACCACCGGACAGAAAAACGCTTGTTGCATCTGCATGGTTAAAACATACATTACAATGCTGTACAGTGCTGTAGCATTGCAGTTCCAGTCTTTAATGCATATGCTTGTTAGCACTGCTGTAGAGGTGAAGTTTTGTCAAGTTTGCAACGAGTGTACACACGCAATGGTGATCACACGGTTCCTGCATGTGTAGCAAAGTGTCACAGCTCATATTTTTTAAATGAGATAGACAGAGAGCAGTTATTGAACAGTACATACACAGTATATTATACACAGCCTTCCTCTCAGAATGTGATTGCCTCAGAAATCGGCAGGTTTTAAAATCGTGCTGTGAACCACTGCGTCCGTAAAAAAAAGTCACTCGTGACGTGTGCGTGACCATACGGTCTTCCGACTTCGCACCGTGTACAGCCGCCTTAAGGATGTCATAGATTCTTTGAAGTATCAGGCAATTTTGGCAAGAAATATGATGCCTATGGTGCAAAAAATAAAGCTGATGATCAGTGGACTTTCCTGCAGGACAATCTTACCAATGTAAACATCTAAATCTGCTTGGTTCAGGGCTCAGTCATAGAATGTTCTTGAGTGGCCTGTTCGCTCTCTAGATTTAATTCCTAATGAAAATAGTTGGTTGAATTTAAAGAAAGCAGTGGCAAAGTGAAAACCAAAGATTATCAGTTATCTGAAAGCGTTGTCAGGTGAGGAATAGGCCAAGATTACAGTAAAGAGGTGACAGAAGCTTCTAAGCACTTCCAAGCAGCATTTATAGGTGGTTTTAAAGAATACAAGATTCTGCACCAAATTTTTTCTTTTGGGGGTTGCATAATTTTGAACACAAACATTTAGAGTCAATTAGATTTGTATCCCCCAATATTCATCAACTAACATTTGCCGTGCATTAAAGGATTTTAAATGCAAGATGTGGAGGGAGGCTAATAACCCGCCCGACTTGAAGCTTTAATGCACAGCAAGCTGTTGATAATCCCACTTATTCCTTGGTCATTTGCAAATTTATGGACAAGTTAAAACTAGTATTGCTCTTTGCAGCGCGGTATTTGACCGAATGGGTAAAATTGATCGTTATTTTTGTCAGTTAGGCACATTATCTCTATTATTCTGCCAGCATCAAATCAGACAGAGATAAAACGGTGCGTAAGATCACATTTATTTGAATGAACTATAGTATTTATTTCAATAAATTATCAATAAATTGTGAGAGACAGTTGTGCCTTCTATTACCTGCATGCTGCGTGCTGCGCGTCTCTCTCTACAAACAACAAATTAATTCAAAAACACTGGTTTTACCACCACAATGCTGAATAATATAATGTAGCGACCTAGTTTTTATTCCAAGGAATGTCTGAATACTGCATTCTGATTGGCTGGCAGGTATGCAGTAAAAATGTTTAATGCACAGGTAGTTCCAAGTCAGTTTAATCACCGTTCTATATTAATGCGCTTTGCTTCAGCTGGTTATTAGTCTCCCATGTTGTGCATTTAAAATCCTTTAATGCACGCCAAACCATTGATTATCCCTTACTTTTACTATGGGGCTGTTGAATGCTTGAATCTGGTTGGCTGACGAATGTTCTAATGGTGTGCATTATTTTCAGGGAAACACACAGCAAACGTAGTTCCAGGCTGCTCTTGACTGCATTGCATGTCTATATCACTTTGCCATTTGATTTAATTTATTTTAAACGTCCTCACAGCCTAAAACAGCAAAATAACCAAATCCGACAACAATAGAGGCTAAACAAATAAATACAGTAAACAACAGGATAAAAACTAATGTTTCGATTTTATGGAATCAACAAGAATTTGCATATTCATGTCTAAGATTACGTAATATTAATTGCATTTTGAATATGTCTTATGAATTATTATATTTATCTTTTTGAGAATATGTACTCAATGCCCTAACCTTTTGATACATGAGTCTTATGAATCCATAGTTGCATGCTGTTGCTATGCAACTATGTTAGTTTTGTATATACATTTGATCATATCTATTTTTAACTCCAACACAGACCGATGTTCTTAGAACAAGAAGTGCTTCTTTGTAAATGTGGTAAGGTCTTTAAATGACTCTTCATCAATCTTTTTTTAAGATTAGAGGAAGTTTTGGTTGGTGGGCAAACTAATTAGTAACGTTTTTAGTCACATTCTGCAAAGACATGCCTAATGTTGCTAATCTAAATTAGATATAAAAGCGAGCTACAGACTTTAGAACAGGAAATCACATCTTCCTTCCCTAGTCTGGTTTTAGGGTATAAGAAGTATCCAAACTGCACCCCTGACTTAGACTTCTCGTTTCTCTCAGCTCACTTCCTTTTACTCTGAAACTGGGTGTACCTAGTCTAATATTTCTATTAGACTTACTTTTCTAAGATTTCTAATTTGACTTAGATTTTAATTTGACTCAGATATTTTATTAGACTGTAGGCCCATTTGATTTACACTTTATTGAATTTGAGCACCATAATGACATCTCTCATTAAGGTGTGCAACTTTATAAAGTAAACAGTGGTCCAAAAAACACTTAGCCTCTTCGCTAATTAGCACACAAAATACCTACGTCTGCTGCCTCACAGGAAGTTGTACCCACGTTCTTTTTTACAGAAGCGCCCCCCGGAAACTTGTGGATACACAACCCAATAATGGTTGAATTAACAGGGGCTTAGGGCAAAAAAATGGCACTAGAAATTATAAAATGTCACCAAGATTCCCCAAAAAATCTAATTTAGACCTTTTGATGTTGCATCCGATTTTCTTTTTAGGCATGTTGCCTTTTGTGAATTTATTTCATGTCATTATGTTTTGAGCATTAAAAAAATTTAACTGTTTTTTAAATAATATTTTATTCATGTTATACTATGTCCTCAGACACCAGGTCTCAATAAAAAAATAAGTAAATGAATGAAAAAAATAAAATAAAAACTTTTTTAAATCGCTAATACTTGTTTTATACCAAACTTTGTATAAAGATGATTCTCAACTGTTACGAAAGATGTAACGAAATGATTTAATGTACCATTTTGCTTTATGCAGTATGTGTGTGTAAAATGGCCATAAGAGGGTTTTCCCATTATATACAATGTATCTATACACAATATCTAATTTGCATATTAGTGTTCTTGAGGCAACATTTAATGAGAAAGAAGTGTAATGGGCGTAATAGTTAGCATTTTCATAATAATATTTAATATTTCATAGGAATATTATTGAAATTTAATTTATTTCCCTATTCATTTGTTGTGTCTCCCAAAAAAATGCGTAATAAACATGCTTTTAGTCCTGGACTCCTCTACAGTGGATTGATGTATAAAATTGTCACTTGGTTTTTAAAGAGCCTGAGTATTTTGTGATCGTTTGAAGCAAAGATTCTCTCTTTCTCTGTCTTCACAGAAGGTTTTATTTTCTGCTTTTCTCTTTTTCCCAATGTAGATTAAGAGGCTGTGATATGACAGATGAAGATTGTTCTGCTCTGGCTTCAGCTCTGAAATCAAACCCATCACACCTAAGAGAACTGGACCTGAGTGAGAATAAACTAGGACACTTTGGAGTGAAAAACCTCAGTGATCTACTGATGAACCCACAATGCAAGCTGGAAATACTAGTGTTAGTATCATTGAACTTTACAGCAGTTACAGTGAAATTAAAGTTTATTATACTATGAGTCAATTAAAAGTAAAATCACAAAAGTCTTGGCACCTTTTTTCTGCAAAAAGAGATAAAACAGACTTGAAAAAATTAGCATAACTTGAATGACAGTACATTATTCTCACTTTTTACAGGACTAATGGTACTATTTTACTCTTGCCTTCAGTTTGAGTAGATGCAGTATTACAGAGAAACAGTGTCTCATCCTGACTTCTGCTCTGAAATCAAACCCATCACACCTGAGAGACCTGAACCTCAGTCAGAATCAACTAGGAAACTCTGGAGTTGAAAACCTTGGTGTTCTAGTGGGCAGTTCACAATGCAAGCTGGAAAAACTACAGTTAGTGTCTTTACACTGTAAAGCAATTAAATCTAAAAGGGGTAATGGAATGCATGTGAAAGAGTCGATTGTAATCAGTTCAACTGGCTGGAGTGTCCTGGTTGTCCACTAGGGGCACTCCATCCTAGACTGTTTCGGCCTCACTAAATACATGTCCCTCAATTCTTGGCCAGACTCGCATCACTGATTGCATAACATGGATCTGATTATTTGTCTTTTCTCTTTTTCTTCAGTCTGTGTGGATGCAGTATTACAGAGAAACAGTGTGTCATCCTGACTTCAGCTCTGAAATCAAACCCATCACACCTGAGAGACCTGAACCTTAGAGAGAATCAACTAGGAGACTCTGGAGTTGAAAACCTTGGTGTTCTGGTGGGCAGTTCACAGTGCAAGCTGGAAAAACTATGGTTAGTGTTATACTGTGTATCAATTAAATCTAGGAGTAATGTTTCAGTAATGTTCAGCATGTTTCTGAAGTCTTTTTTTTTGAGGAACACATTTCAGGATTTCCCTCCATACAATTGACTTCTATGGTGCACACGGGTTTGAACTTCCAAAATGCAGTTTCAAGGGGCTCTAAACGATCCCAGATGAGGAACAAGGGTCTTATCTAGCGAAACGATCGGTAATTTTCTAAAAAATGGGAGTTTTTCGACATACCCTAACTGTCTTGAACTGGAATACAAAGAGTGCATGCAGAGCTAGACAAGACAGGCATTTAAGGTTAGAAAGTATATATATTATTTTTTTTAAAGAAAAAATCTAATCGTTTCGCTAGATTGAAGAAGACCTTTCTTCATTGGCTGGGATCGTTTAGAGTCCTTTGAAGCTGCATTTAAACTACACCATAGAAGTCCACTATATGGAGAGAATTCCTGAAATGTTTCCTCATAAAACATAATTTCTTTATGACTGAAGAAAGAAATTATCATCTTGGATGACAAGGGGGTGAGTTTTGAAATTAGATTTTGTTTTTGACTGAGTTACGTTTGGTTAAGGTTGAGGTAAAATCCTCAAACCCTAACTAGGAATTGGTTTACAGTTCTATAAAAAATTCAATGAATCTACTGGTGTATTATATGACATTTATGTCATGATATCATGATGCATTTAACTCACACAGACTTAACACGGATCTGGTTCTTTGCCTTTTCTCTTTCTGTCTTCAGTCTGTGTAGATGCAGTATTACGGAGAATCAGTGTCTCATCCTGGCTTCAGCTCTGAAATCAAACCCATCACACCTGAGAGAGCTGGACTTCAGTGTAAATCAAATAAAAAACGTTGGAGTGAATCCCTTATGTGACGTACTGAAGGATTCACACTGTAAACTGGAGAGATTGAGGTGAGGAACATTTACATAGAAGGAGAGAAAATGCTTAAAATCATTTCAACATTGCAATTCAACTTTAACGCTTTTACTCAATAGCTCGCAAAGAGCCTGATATTGAGGGTGGGAGTCTGGTGGATCCCCTGATAGAAGAGTTTGTTCAATGTTCAATGTTCAATGTTCACTTTATTTATAGAGCACATACTAATACAACAAAAGTTGACCACAGTGCTGTACAAGAAACCATCTAAAACAATAAAATCACTTCAACCAATTTCACCACTGACACTACATTCATGTATGCTCAAAAGCCACTGTAAAAAAATATGATTTTAAATGTCGCTTAAACTCTCTAAGAGTGGTGCATTGCCGAATATATTGGGGTAACCCATTCCACAGCCTTGGAGCAGCAGCCGCAAATGAGCGGTCTCCTCTCAATTTCCTATAGGTCCGCGGAACTACTAATAAACTCAATGACTCCGACCGTAGACTTCTCGCGGCTTTTTTCACCTGAATCAGATCAGCTATATATGATGGAGCTGTGCCATGTAAGGCTTTAAAAACAAATAATAGTATCTTAAAATCAATCCTATAAGAAACTGGAAGCCAGTGTAACTCTCTTAAAACAGGCGTGATGTGCTCATATTTCCGAGTGCCTGTAAGGAGTCTCGCAGCCGCATTTTGGACCAGTTGTAATCTATCCAGACTTTTGCGATGCACACCATAGTATAAGGAGTTGCAGTAGTCTAGTCTTGAGAAAATAAAAGTGTGGATAACTTTTTCCAAGTCTTTCCTGGATAAAAAGGGCTTAATTTTAGCAATTAGTCTCAATTGGAAGAAACTACTTTTGACAACTTCATTTATTTGTCTATCGAATTTCAGTGCACTATCACACACTATCCCTAAGTTTTTTACTTGGTGTGACAGAAAAGGGGATAGCATACCCAACTCAATTTTAGATGTATCGACATTCTCTGATGGCCCAAATAATACCACTTCAGTCTTTAATTCATTTAGACATAACATATTAGCAGACATCCACCTCTTGATCTCACCAAAGCATTCCACCAGTCTTTCTACCGCTATAGAGGCAGTAGGCTTCAGAGGTAAATATAACTGAGTGTCGTCTGCATAACAATGAAACGACACCCCAAATTTACTCAAGATCTGGCCAAGCGGGAGCATATACAAAGAAAAAAAGACTGGAGCTAACACGGATCCTTGTGCGATGCCACAGGTTAAAGGTGCTGAGGTCGAAATACAATCCCCCATCTGAACTGAGAAACTTCTATCTTGGAGATAGGACTTAATCCAATTTAAAGCATTGCCTTTAATACCTACACAAGTTTCTAATCGTGCGATCAGTATCTGATGATTAATTGTGTCAAATGCTGCTGTAAGATCTAAAAGCAAAAGTATAGTCATGTCCCCGGCGTCAGTTGCCATAAAAATGTCATTAAAAACTCTCAATAGTGCAGATTCAGTACTATGTTGTTTTTTAAACCCAGACTGAAAAACTTCGCCGATGGCATTCTCCTTAAGAAAGGACTCCAGCTGATTATAAACCGTTTTCTCTAAAATCTTTGCTAAAAGCGGGAGTTTCGAAACTGGTCTGTAGTTACACAACACATTCTTATCCAAATTTGATTTTTTCAATAAAGGCTGCACTATGGCATGTTTACAATACTTTGGAACAATTCCCGAAAGTAAGCTCTTATTAATTATCGATAATACAAATGGCCCGATCACCTCAAAAACTTGCTTAAATAACTTTGTCGGAACAATATCTTGTGGAGAACAAGTCGTCTTGAGTTTGGGTACCATGTCTAAAAGCATAGATAAAGAAATGGGCTCAAAATCAGACAAGACAGCATGCGTTATGGATATATCCACAGGACTGTATGACCACTGTTGTATATTGTTTTGGATGTCTGATATACGATCTACAAAAAAGTTTAACAGACTTTCACATACGTCCATTGCCAATTCGCCAGGCACCTCCAACCTAGGATTCAGAAATGAATCAATTGTTGCAAAAAGTACTCTTGGGTTTTGACGGTTATTTTCAATAACATCTGAGAGATACCTAGATCTGGCCGTTTTCACTGCCCGTTGAAATTTGGCTGCAGAATCTCGCAACATTTCATAGGAAATTTGTAGCTTATCTTTCTTCCATTTACGCTCACATCTTCTGCACTGTCTTCTCAAAGATTTAATATGTTCATTGTACCATGGTGTCGACTTGTGTTTTCTACAAACCCGCTTTAATGGCGCAACGCCATCTAATGTTTCAGCACATACTGAATTAAAAACATTAACAGCTTCCTCCACACTAAGATGCGGAGATAAGAGGTCCACTTTCGCACCTTGCAATGTCTCCATAAAAGACACATTAAACTCCCCATGTGCACTAGGTGTTAATGGACGAAACCATCTTTTCGCCTGACAAAGTTTCCTTGGCTGGCAAGGCAAGGAAACAGTACACAAAACCGGATTATGATCAGATATTATAAAATCATCAATGATAATGTCTTTAATAACTAAGCCACGTGACAGAACCAAGTCCAGAGTGTGGCCATGAGAATGCGTGGGACCATTCACCATTTGCTGGAAGCCAAATGACTCAATAACACTTAAAAAATCTTTTGCTAAGAGGTTAGTAGGGCAACACACATGAATATTAAAATCCCCTATCACTAATATTTTGTCATATTTCATAACAATGTCCGCAAAGAAAGAAGCCAGTTCTGAGATGCAGTCCTTATTAGATTTCGGTGGCCGGTAAATAACAACGCAAAGCACCGGTGTTGTTGCTTGCAATTCAAAAGCTTGGCATTCAAAACTTAAAAAAGTATCAAGCTTAAGCAAAGTACATATAAAATTGTCTTTAAAAATAGATGCCAATCCTCCTCCCCTTCCTATTTGTCGAGGGGAATTAAAAACTAGAAAGTTATTGGGTACAGCTTCTCCCAGCACGTACATATTAGCAGTGTTTATCCATGTCTCCGTAATAAAAACAAAGTCTAAATCCCGAGTTCGAATAAACTCATTTAAGATAAAAGACTTGTTTTTCAATGAACGCACATTTATCAGAGCCAACCTGATCGCCGCTCCATCATCGTCGTTCCTGACATCCGAAGACCGTTCCCATACAAATGCAACCGGACGAAGATTCTGCAGGTTAATTCCACTCGAGTGAAAATGAAACGAGCGCCGAAAGTGAAACACCGCCGGCCCCTCCTGGACAACAGGCCGAATCCACCGAAGCATCGCGCTTTCCAAACTCCTGTACATCACCCGACCTCCTTCCCTCCCCCGCACCTGCACATCCGCTGGTCGCGGAACTCTTGGCAGAGCGGCCAAGTAGGCCTTTAATTTCACGAGTCTTCCTCCTCGCTTTCCACGGCGGCGCCGTCTTTTCGGCACAATAAGCCAGGGATTGCATTGCATCCACGCTGGGATATTCGCTGGCGGTTCTTTGCCATAGAATTGAAGTTCCTCCCGAGCTTCATTAACTTGTTTCTCATATATACTTCTTATGTTTAAAAGTGTAGAGCGGTCATACACCAATGTAGAGTCAGCAACGTGTAAAAATAGAATCATAAATAAAACGGCTACCATAAAAATAACCAAATTCGGCACAGATAGACGGCATGCCAGTAGCATCGGCGCCATCTTTTTGAATACTCATTCCTTTTGTTTGTACATTTTAAAAGTAAATGCATCAGTCTAGTGCAGCGTTTCTTACTTTTAACCATATAAATAACAACTGTACCAAATTGCAGATTTCTGCTTAGTTTGGACCTCTGTATAAAATTTAGGTACTTTTTCCCTCAAGTATGAGCCCTATTTTCTTACTATATCATATTACGGTATATTAGGGATGTAACAAACAATTATGTTGATGATTGATTCATCTGTTCATTTTTGTTTTAATGAATCCATTAGTTATTCAGTTATTTCTTTACATTAAATCTATTTATTATGTCCCGAATAGTTATTTATTACTTACCAATAATAGCTTCTGCCATTAATTCCCAATATGGAAGAAAATAAGTGCCAAGAATTAAAAGGCATCTGTCAGTAAAACAAATGCCTGGGCTGCATTTACAGTCACTATTCAACAACAGCATTTTCTACAGGTTTAGGTCTTTAGGTTTAAGGTTTTCTGCAAATTGAATACATTTCTGTATGAATGAACTGAATACTGTTTGAATACATATCTGTAATAATGAACAGCTGAAGTTACAACTGCCTTCAGATAACCATTACTCCATCTCCATGATCAAGCCCTTGTGATTATAAAGTTTAGTGTAGCGCTCATATTATATGACGTAGCAGACAACTAATTGTCCAGTGTGTTTCCATCATTAAGCGAGAATGCGAGTTCTGAAAATGTGCACTAGCTTGTTCAGGTGTTGTTCAGGTGACCTGCCTGGAACTACTTTAGCTGTGCAGTTATTGAAAACAATCAACACATCTGTAGCCAATCAGAATCGAGCGTTCATTTCGTCTAATCACAAATGATTGTGCAGTGGATGAATGGACAAATTTGAACCACAGTGTTACTTTTAATGCCTGTTTTTATTTTCTCTAGACTTTCAGATTGCAGTATCACTGAAGAAGGTTATAAAGCCCTGGCTTCAGCTCTGAGATCAAACCCTTCACACCTGATAGAGCTGGATCTCACAGGAAATGATCCTGGACAATCAGGAGTGAAGCACCTCAATGATTTACTACAGAATCAAAAGTATTCACTCAAAAAAATGAGGTGAGTGTTCTTAAGTGCAGTAGTTTTATGATTTTAGCTAACCCTCAAACTAATTTTCAACTCTGTCTGCACCATTTACACGTACCTACATCATCGTTTTGTATACTGCATCTTAGCCTTTGAGTTTAATATCTTTTTATTAAATATTAACAATGATTTGTGAAAAAAAATAATAATTTATTCAATCCATGATTTGGGTTTACTGTGATTTGATTTTAAGTCAATTTGGATTATACTTAACAGAAAGGTAGATTTCCACAAAAGTGCCCTTTATGTTGCATTTGTGGTGTGAAAGAGCCTATCAGTTGTATCAAGATGATCTTCATTATTGTAAAAGGCAGCACTGCAAAGTACAATTTACAGATCTATGAGTATCTAGGTCTTCACAAACATGTGGTGTCTAGAAAGAAACTTCACTGTGCATGTTTGTATTGAAAACCCATCTTTTTTCATTACAATGAATATTTAGAAAACAAAAAACTTTTACAAAAAACTTTGTTCAAAGTAAAACGGTAATCAGAGCTTGTCATTGGGAACGATAATCAATTCTGTCTTATCAACATTTTGTAAGGCAATAGACATTTTGTTCTGAATTCACCTGAATCCTGCTTCAACTCTTGCAGTTTTTTGAGAAGTCCTGAAGCAGAAGAAGCCTGTCAGTATGTGACTGGAATTGTGGGTAAAAACCCACTACTTCTGAGAGAGCTGAATCTGAGTGAACATGAACTAGGAGACACACGAGTGAATCAGATCGCTGCTCTGCTGCAGGATAAACACTGTAAACTCAACACCCTGATGTGAGTATTTTCCATCATTTAATATGTTACATGGAAGAACCTGTCTTAAAAGGGATGTGAAGTGAATGCATCTGAAATGGAAATAATGCTGGTTTCAAGCGTGACTTTCAATTGACAAATTGTAGTTAAGCAAAAAAATCTACATTTTCCAAAACCTTAGTTGATTTTCACAGATCTGAGTCATTCTTTTCTCTTTCTGTCTTCAGTCTGTGTGGATGCAGTATTACAGAGAAACAGTGTCTCATCCTGACTTCAGCTCTGTGTGCAAACCTTTCACACCTGAGAGAGCTGGACCTCAGTCGAAATAAACTAGAAAACAAAGGAGTGAAGCCCATATCTGATCTACTAATTGATCTCCACTGTAAAGTGGAGAGATTGAGGTCAGTAACATTCACAGACAAGAATCAAAATGCTTAAAAATCACTTTAACAGTTCTTAAACCAATCAAGAGGCTGTGTATTTTGTGATCTGGTTAAGTAAAGATGATCTGTTTTCCTCTGTCTTTATAGAAAGTGTTATTTTCTGATTTTCTCTTTTTTCAATCTAGGTTAAAAAACTGTTATATATCAGATGAAGGTTGTTCAGCTCTGACTTCAGCTCTGAAATCAAACCCGTCACACCTGAGAGAGCTGGACCTGAGTGAGAATAAACTGGGAGACTCTGGATTTGATAACATCAGAGATCTACTGATGAACCCACAATGCAAGCTGGAAATACTAGCGTTAGTATCATTATACTGTACAGCAGTTACAGTGTGATTAAAGTTTACTGTTTAGTTAAACACATCCAGTTTTTTTTGTCAGTATTTAAACTGTAGCACTGCATCTGTACTGCACCTGTATTTCTCTATCGGTTTTTTTAACAGCTAAAGGTGCGCTAAGCTATTTTTCCCAAATGCTAAATAACCCTTCTTTTTAATGTTTTGCTCCTCCGATATTTTCTTCTTGTTTATCTTCCTACAGTCTATTCTTATAATACTCATCCTGTGCACTCAAATTGAGCACTCTCTTCTCTCTCTATCCTTACAAGACACGCCCCTTACTGCTGATTGGCTGAAAGTGAGTTTCGAGGCTCAATCCAACACTGTGGTCAAAAGCGTTTTTTTCCAAATATTGCTTAGTGCACCTTTAAACTATGGCAACTAAAGACTATATGGCGGACTATATGCCTACTGTTGTTCTTTAATAAGATGGCCGTCAAGGATCTGAATCACTGTCCTTTCTGTTTTGCATTTAGACTTTGTAAATGCAGTATTAAACAGAAGCAGTGTGTCTCCCTACACTTAGCTCTGAAATCAAACCCATCACACCTGAGAGTGCTGGACTTGGGTGGAAATAAACTTAAACACACCGGAGTGAAAAAAGTGTATGATTTGCTGAAGGATTCACGCTGTAAACTGGAGAGACTGAGGTGAGGAACATTCACATACAACAAACAATTTAGTGTTGGTATTTTCATGCCACTGTAAAAAGTTTTCACCGGATTCAACTTAATAACCTAAGTTCAGCAGCTGCCTTAAGTTTTTAAGTTAAATCAGCTTAAAACTACAAGTCATTTAACTTAATAAAAATGAGTTGATATGACTTGTGAGTTTAAATGACTTAAGTTGATTTAACTTAAAATCTTAAGGCAGCTGCTAAACTTAGGTTTTTAAGTTGAAACTGGTGAAAACTTTTTACAGTGTGAAACAATGAAAAAAAACTATTTGTCTAATTTCTCTGAATGCAGGTTTAGGTCTCCTGACGTAAAATCTGATGATTGTTCAGCTCTGACTTCAGCTCTGAAATCAAACCCATCACACCTGAGAGAGCGGGACCTGAGTGGGAATGAAACAGGACAATCAAACTCCTCTGATCTACTGATGAACCCAGAATGCAAGCTGGAAAAAATTGCGTGAGTAGTTTTTGCTGGTGTATTAGTGACAGTATGGTGTTTGTTAACCCTTTTGAACCCACGTTGTCCGGCCGGCGGGAAACCTTCCCTAATAATTTTTTTTTTAAATCAAATTGCTAAGCAGCCACTGAGTGGAATAACACAAAATATGTATCATTTTAAAGCTTAGAATCTCAGCTTTTAAAGAATTTGTTTTAATCAACACTTAACGCATTTAAGTCACATACTGTATGAACTTAACAGTCTTTTCTCTTGTCTTTAGTCTAGGTGAATGCAGTATTACAGAGAAACAGTGTCTCTTCCTGATTTCAGGTCTGAAATCAAACCCATCACACCTGAGAGAACTAGACCTCAGTGGGAGTAAACTAGGAGACTCTGGAGTGAAAAACCTTGCTGTTCTGTTGGGCAATTCAAAATGCAAGCTGGAAAAACTACAGTTAGTATCATTGCAAAATACAGCATTTATAGTGTGATTTAAATATACCGTTTATGAAGACAACAGAACACAAGTTACAAAATGTATGAACTGAATAGTTCCTCTTCTGAAGAAAGATTCCAGAGTACTATGACTGATGGTTTATTTTTTCTGCCAACATAAAAAAAAAAAAAAAAAATATATATATATATATATATATATATATATATTTATATATATATATATATATATATGCAGACAAAACTGCAAAGTGAGATTATTCTGACAGAGTTAAAGCAACACTAAGGAGTTTTTTTTTTTTAACCTTAAAATAATGTTTGCGAACTCGTGTCAGTGGTTCATCAACTCATAACAGGGTGAAACAGCACTTCTGTATTCGCTTTGCGACCCTCTATAGGCTTTATGCCGAACGTCACATGACCAACCCCGGAAAACAGGTCTCATTGCTTCCGCTTGTCGGAGAACGTGTTAATAGCCGTAATAAATAATGGCGATATCGACGGACTTTTAAGGTAATCAGTTAAACAAGCCAGCTGTTTATTGTGGACGTTTCATTCGATATTTATATATAAATGTTAGTGAAAAGAATAAAAATTTAAAACTTTTATATATCAATCCACATATGTGATGGACAGTGGCGGTTCTAGACAAATTTGACTAGGGGGGCCAAGAAGGGGCCAGTGTTTAACCAGAGGGGCACATTAAAAAATGACAACAAGTGATATTTAAAGATTATAAACTTTATTTTACTTTAAAATCATACAAACATTTTAGGGATGCTCATATTGACCGTTCACTGTTAATCGACAGTAAGAAGTACTATAAGTTAAACGGTTTAATTATTTTTTACGTTTGCTGCATGGTGAAAGAAAAAAATAATGTTTACTCACGGGCGCGTGTCGACACGTGCAGTGCGGCTGTTTAGACATATTTTGATGAATAAGCACCTGCTTTACCTTCTCTTAGTTTGTGTAACTGATGTATAGCCTATGTGCTGCACGATAGCAATGGCGATGTTGCGTTATCAGAGAGTGAATCCATGAATAAATGAATTCAAATTCTGCATTAATTATAGTCTTAAAAGTGCGCGCTCCCCTTACAATCACTGGAAAGCTGTCACTCATACATTACTGTAGTAGTTCATCGCAATCTCTCAAAGTTAATAAAAGGTAATGAAATCACATTTACACAGTACAATTAATCTCTTATTTACATCATGTCTACACTTTCTTTGTTTTAATGAGAGAGTTCTCAGAGGTGTAGAGTTTCAGCAGAACTAAACCGGCACTTGATCATGAACAGGGTGTCTACAGGTTTGACCAAGTTAAATTTAAGACATTTTAAGACTTTTTAATACCATTTTCAAACAAAATTTAAGACAAAATTGAAAGTCCCGCAAAAGTCTAGCACAAAACTATGAAGATATTTTAAATTATTATTTTATTTAACTGATTATTCTTGGGAATATTCAACAGAAAACACTATTCCAAAAGAAGAAATTATTTTCTATTCCATGACAAAGTCAAGGCTCTCACACACTTTGAAGCCAATGTAAGTGTAACAAACACGGATTTTGAGTCATGGATCGGATCGGATCATTTTTCGGATCAGCAAAAAAAAAAAAAAAAAAAAAAGTTTGTTTTTTCCTAATTACTGAATGCTTACTTTAGGTAGGCTACCTCTCATCCACAGCAAAAACTACTATCTGAACTAAAGTTCAGTAACAAAACAAGAACAATTACACAAATGACAAGTGTAAATGAATACAACATAAAGTTAGTAATAAAATCAATAACACTAGTATTCAGGAGGGGAAATTTAATAATTAATTGTAAAATAACTAGTGTTTCTCACTGCAGGTATTTATAGGACGCTGTCTCTTTAAGGCCAAATGCCCAAACCGAATACTGGCACGCATCTCTTTCTCAGCTGTTTCGGTTCACTGAAGACATAAACGACTGTTAAACAGAATACCAAAACGGGTATCAAGACATGACTTGGTATGTACGTTTCCGTTCAAATAGCAGTTAAAGAGGAATCAATCTGTGTGAATCACGCCGCGCGCCTCCCTCTCCTCTCTCTCTCTCTGCGCGTGCTCGCGCCAGTTGTGTGCGGCAACGTAAAAACATGTGCTAATTATAAACTTTTACTCTATGATGGTTAAATTTAACAGCTAATCTGCGATTCAAATGCGTGTAGTTGGGCGGAAACCCGCTAAATCTGGCAACGCTGAGGCGTTGTCAAGCAAGCGCGTGTCTAGCAACAGAACAGATTAAGAACCTGCGCAGGAGATTCTCCTCAAAACGATAAACTTTTCCTTTTCAAAGTGTAAAAAAATTAAGACCCTTGGATTTAGATTTAAGACAAATTAAGACATTTAAAAGCCTTATTTTAGGACAACGGAATTTAAGACTTTTTAAGGATCCGCGGCCACCCTGAACAATGAACAGCTGTATTTTTTTATTAACTAACGTTAACAAGGTTTTACAAAGCCATTTACAAACTTGATTTAATTATCAGTGTGAAAAACAAAAGTAACACGGTTATGTGCAAGAACAACAAGTCACTCACGAAATGAAATTGTTTTGCTTACTTTCGACTCTTGCAACAGAAGAAATAAATCGTAGCTCCTCTATCCAAGAGTAGTTCTAATAGACGGTGGGCCGAGGGTCCGTATCTGCTTTACTTTTCGAAATGGATGATCCCCATGGAGGGAGAACCTGGATTTGTAAAGTTGGGACAGTTGTTTTATTCTAAACGATATGAAAAGTGTTGCCACTCCCATTTATTGCACATTTTCCACGAAATCATAATTCGCGACCCGTAAATATGCAGGCAAACGCGGTTGCCTACTATATCAGTTGAGCCAATAGCGCGGCAAGATATTGACACGGGATTATTATTAACCAATCAGATGTAGTTTATTTCGAACAGCTGTTACACGAATGATTTAGCTATCAGACACCAGCAGCAGCGCATTGATCATCGTCAAGGACATTCTTTGTGTGATTGGAAGTATTCATTTAATTAGAATATGATATCTATATAAAATGTTTGTTTTGTACACTGTGTTGTTCAAACGTGTGTAAGCGTCTCGTTAGTGTCGTTTTAGTAGGGTAACGTTTCAGTTGGCGAACTAGTAGTAGCCATAGCCGTTGTAGAATATCATATTTAATATCTATTTAATATTTACTATCATATTTTCGGGCTAGGCCTTTTCAAGCCAATGTAAAAGTTTGCCAACAAATTTTGTGTAGTTTTTTGTACTAATCTTATATTGTTACTGTAACTACACTGCACATATCTGTATATGTTGTTCATACTGTATATCTATTTTGCTCTTATATATATATAATATATTTAATTTATATTATTGTAAACCATACTATCTTAACTGTATACTACTGTCCATACTGCACTGTACAGTACAGGTCAAAAGTTTGGAAACATTACTATTTTTAATGTTTTTGAAAGAAGTCTCTTCTGCTCATCAAGCCTGCATATATTTGTTAAAAAAAAAAAAACAGAAAAAACAGTAATAGTGTGAAATATTATTAGAATAGTTTTCTATTTGAATATACTTTAAAAAGTTATTTCTGTGATGCAAAGCTGAATTTTCAGCATCATTACTCCAGTCTTCAGTGTCACATGTGACATCCAGTCTATCACATGATCCTTTACAAAACATTATAATATTCTGATTTATTATGAGTGTTGGAAACAGTTCTGCTGCCTAATATATTTGATGAATAAAAGGTTAAAAAGAACTGCATTTATTCAAAATAATAAATAAAAAAATTCTAATAATATAAATCTTTAGTATCACTTTTGATCAATTTAACACATCCTTGCTGAATAAAAGTATTGATTTTATAGCAGCAGAACTGTTCCCAACTTTGATAATGAATCATATTAGAATGATTTCTAAATGATCATGTGATAATGATCCTAAAAATTCAGCTTTAAATCACAGAAATAATTTAAAGTATAATAAATTGAAAATCAATCATTTTAAATTGTAATATTAATAATATATAACAATGTTACATTTTTTCTGTATTTTTTTTTTACAAATAAATGCAGGCTTGATGAGCAGAAGAAACTTCTTTCAAAAACATTAAAAATAGTTATGTTTCCAAACTTTAGACCTGTACTGTATGTCTAATACTGCACCGCCTGTCTATACAATATAATACCAACCTTCCTTTGCAGTTTCTTCAACTAATACTGCCTTCTCTCTTCTCCTTTGTGCTCGTTTTATCTTCGTGATATTTGTGAAATGGCTGTAGCACTCCCTGTGGTAGCCAGTGTTAGCTGGTTTGACTAACTGGTTTGTAGGTTCATGGCTTTGTAACTTGTATGCCTGTACTGCCTCTTCTCCAATGATACCTTCTCTGCCCTCAAGGTCTTTCCACAGAAACACTGATTTAATACATTTCTCCCAACTTATGTCTGTGAAGGGAATGGTGGGTCCACCACTTCCCTCAAATATATGCATACAGCACTTCATGTTTTGCCATTTCTTCCAAGTAAACATGGGCGGGAAAAAGAGTATTGTCTGTCTCGTTTCCAAGCAATACCATTGTCAAATGTGTTAAATCAGAAGGATGTATTTATTAAAGATTACAAAGAAATGACAGGACCTCGTATGACAAAAGGTGATTACATAAAATAAAAACAGTACAAATGGATAACGTTACCTCTACGTACTCATTTTGTGTCAAACTGAATATGTAGCAAAATTAGGTAAAATATTTATCATCTTAAATAACACAATCTTAAATCCTGGGCGCGAAGCGCGCCAGTGTGTTCAGAAACGCCTCACCAACACCGACACTTTCCATGCACGCTATTGGATGAAGGCATCAAATACGTCATGCAGGTCGGACCCCGCACGTAGTTGCTTGCTCTATTCGCCGGGAAAATAACCTGGAGAAAGTTATCGATATTATAGTAATGGACAAAGTGTGTGAGTGGCAACAATTTTTATTTACTTTGTTGAAAAGCGTAGCGGTTACATATAAAAAACTGGGTTATCCCTCACCACAGATCGTTTGAAAACACGAAATCTCCACTCGGCCCACCGTCTATAATTGTTGCTGCAGTGTTTGTGTGCGCCGCTCTAATTTACCCATTTAAGTAGAACGATGCGTCGCATTAGTTCCGCTTTTGGCGCTCGTGTGTAAAACCATAATTCATTTATTTTATTTTATTTGGTCAGTACGGGGGGGCCACAGGGGTGGCCAATGACATGTCTACAGGGGCACGGGCCTCCCTTGGCCTCCGTGTAGAACCGCCACTGTACATATGCATTAAAAAATGTTTCTTACTGCACTGCAATTCGCGATGGCTAGCGTTGTTCGTTGGTCAGGCATCGACCAATAAAATGACTTAATTTCCACCCTAGCCCCGCCCCCGGCTCTGAGCTCTCACGTCTGCATTTACAAGTGCACGAGTGAGTTTTGCAACAGGAATATCGCAAGAACAGTAGCAAAAGTCAAAGCGCTAAAATCTGAAGTTGTACTGCTAGATGTGAGAGGCTGTAAGTGCTGACTTGAGGTTGTACAGTAAAACTGAAGTACATTGCGAAAGCAAATATGTCGTACACACTTGTATCTTTCATTTTGTTTATGTGATTGTCATTTTGCACATTTGTAGCTATTAATTTGCAACTTCAAATTCAAAACACGGGTGTTTGGATCATTGTCTGTGTGTGCAAATCAACAGATTCAGCTTTTCACATCAGAGCTGTGAGTTCAAATTTCAGCTTACAAATACGAATATTAATATGACAAGTTCTCACATTCAAATCAACAAGCTCTCGAGTTTTGCTACTGTTTTACCTTCATAGGATATCCTCCAAACAAATAACGTGCATGTGACACGACGGTAGGTTAAATTATTTACGACAGCAGTAATAGGCAATTCCGCTTCCAACCTGTAGAGGGAGCGTTGAGGGAAAAGTTACTTGGTGTTGCTTTAAATGGTTTCCATAATACTGATGGTGCTTTTCACAAAATCTAAAATGGTCATGAAATGCATGCTGCTGCAGGTTTGCTTATGAAGTTTGAAATGTTTTCTTTCACCAAAAGCTTAGATGTTAATTTTATAATCCTCATTTTATCTTTCTCAAAAACACTCTGATTCAGTGGGTGTTACTAATTTCAGAAACCCAAAGGATGCCCACTACTGTGATTTATAATTACAAAAAAAAAAAAAAAACTACATTGGCATGCAGTATACGTATTCAACTTCACTATTATTTTTTCACTTAATTTCCGAACATTCTATTTATAAATGCAAGAACATTTTTTGACTGAGTAATGTCTAAACTTGGGTTGAACCTAGCATCCTCAAATCCTTGTTTTATGGTTTTATAATAAGTTTTCCATGCTTCTGTTTGACATTTAGTCGTGATGCATAGAACTCAAACATGCATCTGATTCATTGCTTTTTTCTCTTTCTGTCTTCAGTCTGTGTGGATGCAGTATTACAGAGAAACAGTGTCTCATCCTGACTTCAGCTCTGTGTTCAAACCTTTCAAACCTGAGAGAGCTGGACCTCAGTGGGAATAAACTAGAAAACAAAGGAGTGAAACACTTATGTGATGTACTGAATAATGCACGCTGCAAACTGGAGAGATTGAGGTGAGGAACATGCTTTAAAATGCTTAAAATCATTTCAACATTGTGGTTTATCTAAAACACTTTTACTCAGTCTCACAAAGGTTTACATTATAATCGAATAATCTAATTCTTATGTTTTGTGAACTGATGAAAGCAGGGTCTGATATAAACAGCTGCCAGGTAGCAAATGCAGGTAAATTTTGGCCAGTGAATTTCGTAGTGTCACAGATGACTATGGCAGGTCATCATTTCATAACCAGTTAGCTTTTTTTAGTAACCGTAACATCACTAACAGTCGTGAAAAAAATTAGCAAATACAAGGCACTTATTCACCACAGAGGTAATGGTAAGAACCAACCTGCCCAAAGTACATGAGCCTCAGATCAGACAGAGTGTAAGCAAAGGAGCGCAAAAACAGCAATTCGTTTATTGCAAGAAATTATGTTTGTGATAAACACATTCAAATATTTTTCTATGATATTTTGTCTAAAATTTTTGTTAAAGACCTGACACCTGATATTGTTTTTCCTGAGTCCTGAAGCCTTTCAGTCTGAGACGCGATGCCGTTTTGTCCTGTGACTGAAGCCTTTTAGTCTGAGGCATGATGCCTTCATTGCATGACTGAGGTCTGAGGATGTCCTCTGGGTTAAAGGGAAAATAATTGTCTTCCTCTGTTTGTCTTTCTCTTTCAAGTCTAAATGACTGTGGCATTACAGATGTTGCAGCTTTGGCTCAGTCTTTGGCTGAAAATAATGCACTGCAGTTTTTAAAAGAGCTTGATCTGAGTAAAAATAAAATAGGAGACTCAAAGCAGCAGCTCAGTGACGTGCTACGAGACTCAAACTGTAACCTGAGGTGAGTAAACATCCATTAGTCATACCAACATACAAATATTATGTAATTCCTTTAAATGTGTTAATTTAAAACAACAACTATTTTTGTTTCCGTGTACCTTGTACTTATTGTATTAATAATTTCCAACTCGTTACACTCGACACAATTGTTCTCGGTTGATTCCTCCTTACAGCCTGGAGAAAGAGCGTTCGTTCTGGAGAGCTGGTGTGACCAGAATCAGTGGATTGTTACCTTGGTCTAAAGCTCAAGAAGAACCTGTGAAATCAACAGAACGAGAAAAGTCCCCATCAGATGACGAATCCTCAGAAGGTTCTTACTTTAGTACTGTAATAAATTAATATGTGTGATGGTGATTTTGGTGAAATATTGCTTAACAGTAAGCGGTAAATGCAAACAATGCCAAAAACAGCACTGCTTTAACAAATCGAAAGTTACAATTTAAAACATAAATGTAAACACAAAAAATATTGAATGTTTGTTGTTGATTTTGCATTTACCTAAATAGTATTTTTCATATTTTACAGGTGAAATAGCAGAGGGTGAAGAGGCTGATGAGAGCTCAGATGAGATGGATATAAATCCATAGTATAATGCCTTCATCATAATGATGTTTGGATTAAATTCATCCGTAACAAAGCAATTAAAATATTGCTTAGCATGGGTGTGATTGTAATTTTGCACCTAAATATATCAAATTATATATAAACTGAAAAAAAAACTTTGATCTTTGCACTGATTTGTAATAGTCATTTTTATAGATGAGTGGTCAAATGTTATTTTTTATACCATCATTTTATTTACCTATGTTTTACATTACATTTTACACACAGAATATATTTCTTTACATTTTTGTAAGTTCTTTGTGTGTTTTATAAGAAGCATGTCTGTTTGTAAGACGCTTTGACTGACAAAAGAGTTGTGGATGAATCTGCTCTCCCACACCAGCCCAATTAAAATGTACATCTTATGTGCTTTCACAGTCACCAGTTTAGATAGTCTAATGCTTTTTGTATTGTATTGTAATGTGTTTGCATATTGTAAATATACAAATAAAAAAACGTGATAATTCAATTTATTTTGAAGAGTTCATTAGTTCAATAGCCTGCTCTCAGTATACTGTAACTGAAGATACAGCAGTAGATGCCAAGATGTGTTTCTCAAGCTCACCACTAGAGGTCCACACGCCATCACATAATGTGAAGTACAAGAAACAAATTTCAGCATATCACTTGCCTAAATGTTCTTACAGCTCTGTGTGTGATTACTTTTCCTGCTGTGATCCATTATTTCTCTCTGTGCTCCACCATATTCCCTGATCATCAGCACTGCTGAGACTTCAGCTAGAGTACAGATTATGTAATGAATATGAATGAGTTATCACTCTATATCTATTATACAGAATTGTATGCACATACCTTAGATACAAACATTTAATCTACTTATTAACTTATTGAATTAGTTAAGCAAATTGTGCATAAATTCAACGACTTGATGTACAATATTTCCAAGTAGGACTTCATTAAAAATTCCATTCCTTATATTTTCGAACGTGAGGTTTATAGCGTTTTTATTTCTGAAATGTGAATGTAAATGTATTTTCTTTTTCTTTTTTTGCTATAATGTGTTACAGTGTTTGTATGAATCAATGGATATTAAGTGGACGTCTTTTTTGCAAGGTGTGTGTTTCAGTGTGTTTGGGAAATGAATGGGGTCGCGCGCAGATCTGTGGGGTGTCGCGGGCGCGCGTGCACGGCAGCATCATCACGCGCAGCATCTTTCGCCCACCGATATCAGTCAATTTCACTTCGTTTTTACTTCCCAGATAAAAAGAACGACTACAACCGCGTTATATCTGGATATTGTGCTCTCCTGGATAACCGTGAGGATATCTGTGCTGCTGGATTGGAGTGTTTTCATGGAAAATGGCGAGATGGGCTCACGCGTGTCTGCTGATGATGATGGTGATTTTCAGCGGATCGTGGACTGCAGTGGACGCGCTCACATTTCCACAGCATTACACGTAAGGAACGCTCATTTATACAGTGTGATATGAAGGAATCAATCATTTGCTGAGTATTACATGTAAGACACCCTCTGTAATATGTCAATTTTCACAACCTTACACGTTATCCACAGCAATGCACATAGCCTTTGAGAAATGTCAATTTCCACAACGTTACGTTTAGGAATTAAATGTTCAATGTTGCAAACAAGAAAAGCCGTGTTACACAAAATCAAAATGTATCATTTCCACAACATGACAAGTAACAAACTCATTTTCACAGCATTACACGTAAGAAATGTTAATTTCCACAACATTACTTGTAAGAAAGCCATTTCTACTGCAATGTACAAGAAATCTTGATTTCCACAACGTTACTTGTATGAGATTCTGGAAATGCTTGTTTTCACAACATTGCATGTGAAAAAAAAAGCCATTTCCACAGCATTATACGTACGAAATGTTAATTTCCACAATGTTACAATAAGAGTTTCTGGAAAAGAAAAGCTAATTTTCACAACATTACCTGTAACAATCGCTCATTTCTACAGCAATTTACAAGAAATGTTCATTTCCACAACGTTACTAGTAAGAGATTCTGGAAAAGAAATGCTTGTTTCCACAACATTAAATTTAAAAAGGCCATTTCCACAGCATTATACGTACGAAATGTTAATTTCCACAATGTTACTTGTAAGAGTTTCTGGAAAAGAAAAGCTAATTTTCACAACATTACATGTAACAAACCCTCATTTCTACAGCAATGTACAAGAAATCTTAATTTCCACAACGTTACTTGTAAGAAAGGCATTTCCACAGCAATGTGCAAAAAAATCTTGCTTTCCACAATGTTACTTTTTAGAGATTCTAGAAAAGAAAAGCTCATTTTCACAACATTACATGTAACAAACGCTCATTTCCACAGCATTATACGTAAGAAGTGTTCATTTCTACAGCAATGTACAAGAAATGTTAATTTCCACAACGTTTACTTGTACAAGATTCTCACAACATTACATGTAACAAACACTAATTTCCAGAACATTACATGTAAGAAAGCCATTTGCACAAATTACACATAAGAAATGTTCATTTCCGCAATGTTACATGTAATGGAATCTAGAAAAGAAAAGCTCATTTCCACAACATTACAGTAAGAAAGTCTTACCACAGCATTACACCTAAGAAATGTTAACTTCCACAGCAATGCACATACTGTAAACACTCAGAAAATGTTATTTTCCACAGAAATACAAACAAGAAAACACGTTTTACACAGAATCAAAATATATAATAATTTCCACAACATTACACGTAAGAAATGTTAATTTCCACAGTAATGCACTACAAGAAATGTTCATTTCCACAATGTTACTTGTAAGAGATTCTGGAAAAGAAAAGTTTATTTCCACAACATTACATGTAAGTCATTTTCACAGCATTATACGTAAGAAATGTTAAGTTCCACAATGTTATGTGTAAGAGATTGTAGAAAAGAAAAGCTCAATTCCATAACATGGAAGAAAGTCACTTCCAGAGCATTACACATAAGAAAAACTAATTTCCATGTTGCACTTAAGAAATACTAGTTTCTACAAAATTGCACGTAGGATATAATCATTTTCACAGCATTACATGCATGAAATACTAATTTCCACAGTATTACATGGAAGAAACGCTCATTTTCTCAACATTAAATGTCAGAAAAAGTCACTTCGACAACATGATACATACGAAAAACTCACATTACCGCAAAATTAAATGTTTATTTTAAAGTAAATGTGAGTTTACTAAATTAGACATTGGGAACAAATTTATCCCCTAAAAGGTTAGGTAATATGGCTAAACCTGTAAATCTATCTATATCCTCACAGTCTGTCTTCTGTGGCTTAAAGCTGATCGTTCTCAGTAAAGTGAATATGGGTCACAGCAGCCCCTCGTATCTCTGTCTGTGTCTCGAGGGAGTGTGTGTCAGGTAATAGGCAGTAGGGAAGATCTCAACTGTGTGCGTGTGTGTGTTTCTGGGCATGCTCAGATCAGCTGCTGAGAGTGCATCAGATCGCCTGAATCACTGACACACACACCCTGAGACACTCTCACCTCTACATATTGTGTAACACATGCTGCTAAACGTGCAGTAAATCAGAGCATGTGTGTGTTTACAGTAGCTGTGATGGAAAGTGGAGACTGAATTGTTGCCACATTTATCTTAGAATAATGAAATGCTATCTATGATATTAATTTGCCAAGTGACCTTTATCCCCTTTCCAGTAAAATCAACAGCTATAAGTAGTAGGAAGGCGCCTGTATGCCAATAATTTCAGTTTTAGCCAATATTTTATTTATTATTAGTGCCATTTGATCACTTTCCTAATATATATATATATATATATATATATCCTCTCAATTAACACAGATTATTAAAGGCTTGACCCTTGAGATTTCTCTAAGCAAACGCTCGTTATGATCTTCTCTTGTTAATTGACAGTTGCAATTTAATTAGGTTCAGAGTGTGGATGCTAAACGACCTGAACTTATGTAATATAACATAACTGCAGTCGAGCTGTAATCACGTACAAATCTGTTGTCGTGGAAACAGGTGATATTTATGATCAGACTGCAGGGTTGTGATTTAGCCGTACATGCTGTTCTGTAGCAGAACCGACGGTTTAATGAAGCTGAACGGACCCCACAGATGCTAAATAATTCATCTGCATCTGTAGAGCAGGACTGCGTTCTGTTGAGCAGCACGGTTTGTAGGCTGCGTGGTTGCGGACTGTATAAACACATCGCTTTCTGTACATTGATTTTATTGATCGGTTTAGCCGACTGTGAGGATATTATATTATATTCTGTCACTGATACTGCGTGTGGTACAAATGAGGACAGTTCAGCTGAGGTCACTGAAAATATGTTTACTTTTCTGGCACAAAACATGTCAAATTATACAGTAGAAACCACACATTACAGTATTGCAGAGAAAAACAACCCGTGTTAATGTTTCAGATCATCGTCATCACATTGTTTATATTGTATATACAGTCAATCGGGTAATAGCGCAGAGCTGGCAGTCTTTTAAAAGAGTGCGGCCATATTGGCAGCACTGAATGTAAACCATGCCACTGAATCAAACGAAACTTGCATATTTTTCTCATTATTGCTGCTGAAAATGGTCAATTATTTTCATATTTTGTACTAATCAGTTGACCCGGGAAAAACATTTGAAGTAAACTGCCAACAGCTTTAACAAATGAAGGAGAAGAGTGCATTTCAGCAACCATTTTAGTGTATCCTCTCAAGGGGCAACACTATAGAAATGAAACTTGAATATATTTTAGAGTAGTGAATGTGCAGCTTGTATAGCAGTATAGATTTACTGTCCTCTAAAAATAACTCAACATACAGCCATTATTGTCAAAACAGCTGGCAACAAAAGTGAGTACACCCTAAGTGATAACAGCAGTATGTTGTTTAACCATGCACAGCCACATGTCCTGCTCATCATGTTTATGTTTTTGTCTGCTTGATAGGACCATACAAAGTTGTGTATCTTGTATTAGAGCAGTTAAAAATTAGTGCTTTAAGAACAATTCTCTCATTCTGACCACTGGATGTTCAACTTGGGATCTCATGGCAAAGAACTCTCTGAGGATTTGAGAATTAGAATTGTTGCTCTCCACAAAGATGGCCAAGGCTATTACAGGTTTAGTAACACCCTAAAACCGAGTTACACTACAGTGGTCAGGGGCATACAGAGGTTTACCAAGATGGGTTCCGTTCAGAAAAGGCCTTGCAAGGGTCAATCGACGAAGTTGAGCACTCGTTCTGCGTGTCAGATGCAGAACCTGGCTTCAAAAAACAGATGCATGAGTGCTGCCAGCATTGCTTTAAAGGTTGCAGAAGTAGAAGGTCAGCTTGTCAGTGCTCAGACCGTACGCCGCACACTGCAACAAGTCGGTTTGCGTAGGCGTCGTCCAAGAAGGAAGCCTCATCTGAAGTTGGCTCACAAGAAAGCCCGCAAACAGTTTGCTGAAGACAACCTGTCCAAGAGAATGAATTACTGGAACCATGTCCTGTGGTCTGATGAATCTATAAGATCAACTTATTTGGCTCAGATGGTGTCCAGCATGTGTGACGATGCCCTGGTGAGGAATACCAAGAGAATTGTGTCTTGCCTACAGTCAAGCATGATAATGGTAGCATCATGGTCTGGGGCTGCATGAGTGCTGCTGGTATTGGGGAGCTGCAGTTCATTGAGGGAAACATGGATTTCATTATGTACTGTACATTCTGAAGCAGAACATGATGACTTCCCTCCAGAAACTAGGCCGAACAGCAGTTTTTTTCAACATGATAATGATCCCAAACACACCACCAAGATGACAACTGCCTTGCTGAGGAAGCTGAAGGTGATGGGGTGGCCAAGTACGCCTCTAGACCTGAACCCTATTAACCCATAACCCTGTGGGGCATCCCCAAGCATAAGTTGGAGAAGCACCATGTGTCTAACCTCCAGCAGCTCCATGGTGAGTGGAAAAGGATCCCAGCAACAACCTGTGAAGGTCTGGTCAATTCCATGCCCAGGATGATTAAGGCAGTGCCAGATAACAATGGTGCTAACACAATATATTGACACTTTGGACAAGTTCACTTAGGGTCTACTTACTTTTGTTGCCAGCTCTTTTGACAATAATGGCTGTATGTTGAGAAATTTTCAGGGGACAATACATTTATACTTCTATACAAGCTGCACACTGACTACTCTAAAATATATCCAAGTTTCATTTCCATAGTATTGTCCTTTTAGAAGATATACCAAAATGGTTGCTGAAATGTGAGGGGTGTACTCACTTTTGTGACATACCGTGTATATATACTATATATATAATGCAAATGAACAAAAGTGATGTATACAGCTACAGTGATAAATATATATACAGCCTCAGCCATGAAGAGATGTACAGCTACAGTGATATCAATTCCTGATTTACGTCATGAAACTTACAGCAGATGCTGTGTTTTTCCATCGTGTAACGGTTTTGTTGTGTGTGTTGTGTAGGATCATGCACTGGGCTCGTCGCATTGAACAGGAGATTGACAGAGTCTTGCAGCACATCAGCGGCGCTCAACAACTAAAAGGGGTAAGGCTGTGTGTGTGTGTGTGTGGCTTTTCCAGTATCTCTGTCAAACGTGTGCTCATTACCGTGGGTCTGGCTTGCATGTCAAACACCCACAAACAATGAAGAAGTCAGACACTCCTGCAGAATCCGTGCTGGAGAATATAATGATCCTGCCATTCCAGCACAGAGAGGCTACAGCGTCTCAATGCATCCTGAAGCTCAGTGTGTGCGTCTGCTCACATCACTGAGAGAGAACAGATGGTTCGCCCCTCATTCATTTACCCAGAATGCCACAGTGCTGTAGACAGAGCGCTTCACTGCTGATGATGATCAATACAGGCATATGACCAGCATGTTTGTACATGCATTATTTGTTAGGTCATCAGATTAATATTATTGTTTAAGATAAACAGGTTTCTAATGGTAACTAATGATCTTCTCATGAAGAGCCTCTAGAGCTGAGATTAAACCCAGTGGGATTTTATTCAGCAGAAATACACATCATGTGACAGCCATGTCTTCTGAACCATCCTGACCCTGGATAATGCTGTTGACCCTGACACCTCTGACCTCGACTTTCAGCAATCTTTGTAACAGCAGTGTTTAATTGTCTCCCCATCCTTACAGACTCATTATATTTCTTTCAGAGTTTGCATTTATGCAAGTTTAAAGAAATTTAATGTATTTTTAGTTTGACTGCGCCACATTTTCACCATGAAATTGAAATATCAGTAGTAATGCTTTACATTTCTATGTTGTGATGTATTTAATTTATGAGGAGTAGCATCAATTTGGAAAAAAACTTGAAAAGTAAAATGACATTGAGGATGGAAAATTGTGGTGTGCAGAGTGCATTCAGCTCTTGTTTTGTGGTATCACATTTGCATACTTCAAATTCGAGAAATAACACAATGTAAACAGATTGTTAACTAAACTGAGTCTGGTTTTATTTAGCAGGACTAGATTGGATTGTCTAATCTTAGGCTATAATATTGATTGATTTTTTTTTTTTTTTTAAGGAATAAGTTCATGGCTTCATCTTGACTCATTGTCTTTCTTTAAATGCTGCTTCTGAAAGTTCAGGTTGTCAGTGTGTAAGTGAGCGTGTGTTTGATGTTCCTGTATTGATCTGAGCTCTAAACAGCTCTTGTTCTGGACTCAGAGGTTATTTACCGGGTTAATGAGGCTTCAGTCTTCAGTCACGCCACTGGATTTTTAGCAGCTGTTGTCTCACACCTGACGCTGGAGCGCAAACGCTCATTTACACAGGTGTGGAATCACTGCAAAATGAGTTTATTTTTAGTGCGTCACATCTGACAGGAAGTTACACGGGTTTCCCAGCGATGAGCATTAATATGCAAAAAACCAACATGCAGCTCGCTCACCGGTTTCCCCTCGCTGATGGATCCTCTTGATGGATTCAGTTTCAGTGTCCCAGGATCCTTCAGAAATCATTCTAATTTGCTGATTTGCTGTTCAAGAAACATTTTTTATTATTGCTATTGTCAATATTTAAAACAGTTGAGTACAATTTTTTCAGGATTCTTTGTGGAATGGGATGATAAGCAGAGATCAGCTTTAATCTGAAATTGAATGATTTGTAACTGGAGTTTTCAAACCTGTCCTGGAGCCTCCCCTGCCCTGCACATTTTGCTTGTCTCTCTCATCTAATACACCTGATTCAAATCATCAGCTCATTAGTAGAGACTGCAAGACTGAATTGGGTGTGCCTAATAAGGGAGACATACAAAATGTGCAGGGCAGGGGGAGGCTCCAGGACAGGTTTGAAAACCCCTGATTTGTAACATTATACACTGTATCATTCTACGACATGGCATTTTAGTGTCACGTTACAAAGAAAATTAAATAAAATTGTGAGATTAAAGTAATATTTTGAGGATAAAATCGAAATGGATTTTTTAAGAATAAAGTAGAAATGTTTTGAGAATAAAGTTCAAATTGTGAGATTATAAGTAATATTATGAGAATAAAATCGAAATGTTTGAGAATAAGGTCAAAAGGTTTAGAGAATAAAGTCAAATGTTTCAAGACTAAAGTCAAATGTTTCAAGAATAAAGTTAAACGTTTTGAGAATAAAGTCAAAATTACAAAAATAAAGTTGAAATGTTTTGAGAATAAAGTCAAAATATTTTGAGAATGAAGTTAAAATTGTGAGATTAAAGTAATATTATGAGAATAAAATCGAAATGTTTGAGAATAAAGTCAAAATGTTTCCAGAATAAAGTCAAATGATTCCAGAATAAAGTCAAATGTTTCGAGAATAAAGTCGAAATGTTTAGAAAAAAAGCTGAAATCTTAAGAATAAAGTTGAAATGTTAAAAGAATAAAGTCAAATGTTTCGAGAATAAAGTATGAATTACAAAAATAGAGTTGAAATGTTGAGAGAATAAAGTTAAAATGTTTTGAGAATAAAGTCAAAATGTTTCAGAATAAAGGTTAATAATTTTGAGAATAAAGTCGTAATGTTTTAAGAATAAAGTAAAAAGTTTTGAGAATGAAGTCAACATTTCGAGAATAAAGTAAATGTTTCAAGAATAAAGTCTAAATTTCTTGAGAATAAAGTCAAAATATTGAGAATAAAGTAAATGTTTCAAGAATAAAGTCG
>NC_133367.1:15642437-15731023 GCF_049309525.1 Garra rufa | reverse complement strand
ATTCTCAGAGTATAGTATAGCTCAAATATACATAGTTTTTTTCCAAAATCAAGTATACCTAAATCTCATTTTAAGTATATTTCTGAGAAGTATATAAAGTGCATATCTGAGAAGTACATAACAAGTAGACTTAAAGTATACTTTCCTATTTTAGTCTAAAAACAGCAGTTGCTAGCAAGCCAAATGATTTATCGCATATCGCAACTTGGTATAATGGTAAGGATAGTTTTCTTGTCTGTTTGAATATTTTTTGCTGAGCATGTTCTGTCATGACCACAATTTACCCAGTGTCTCTTGTTTCCTGAACATGACAAAAATGACTTTTTATTATTATTATTATTATTATTATTATTATTATTACTACTACTACTATTAATTATAATTATAGATTATAGGTTATAGAATGTGGTTGTCATGCTCATAATAAGCAAAACACTGTTTTAATGCAAACCTTGTTAAGCATACTAACATTCAGTATGCTCCAGGGAGTTCTGTATTGTGTGAAGAGGTTTAAGGATTAATGTGAATTGTGATGTGTCAATGCATTCCAAGCAACCTGAATTATTTTTGTAATCGATTTATTCAATGTGCCTTTTCAGCCCTACTGTGTATAAGCTATAGCATCCTAATGTATCAAATATGAAAAAAAAAACATAAAACACAGCCTATGCAAACATTTTTCTTTGATAATGTCTAAATAAAGTGACTATGCCCACAAAAGTATGCTAAGAAATGGCAAACTTGACTGTGCCTTCTGAATTAATATCACACTTCGTTAAAGTAAAAATAATCTTTCTTCATCTGTCTTTCTTTTTCTAGTCTAAAAGGCTGTGAAATCACAGCGTTGGCTCAGTCTTTGACTGGAAATAATGCACTGCAATTTTTAAAAGAGCATAATCTGAGGAACAATAAAATAGAAGACTCAAAGCAGCTCACTGATGCTACGAGACTCAAACTGTAAACAGAGGTAAGTAAACATCCATTTTTCACAGTCATGCTAACACAAACAGACAAACATATGATGTAATTTCTTTTAAATGTATTATATTTAAAACAAATATTATTTTAAAATGTATATGCCTAATAATTCCTAATCAGTAACTAAACAGATTGTAACACATTTTCAGCTTGTTCCACTCAACTCTGTTTTTCTTTTTGATTCATTCTTACAGCCTGGAGAAAGAACAATTGTTCTGGGAGTCCGTTAAGAGATGGTTTTTGAATTCAAAAGCTCAGGAACCTGTGAAATCAACAGAACAAGACAAGTCACTCTCTGATGAGGAATCCTCAGAAGGTTCTCACTTTAGTATTTTTAATAAATGCATTTTGTGCATTTGGTGAGATATTTACGGTGGCCGAGAGAGCTCAACGCGCTGCAACTTAAGAAAACACATGCATACCAAAAAAAAAAAAAAAAAACGACAACAAATTAAGGAAACATCTTCATCAGTTTGACAACACAGGTGCTGAAAATCCTCACAACACAACCAAACTCAGAAACACGCTGCCAACACAGGAACCCGCTAAACATAGTAATGCCCTGCAAATAGCACGGACCACAATGGAAATGTTTCAGGGGGACCTCAAAAAGTGACGAACCCATCTGGCACCTGATTATTTGTTCAGTGGCTATTACCTATCACCTTTTAGTTCATCGACAACACCTCTGCTCTGACCAACAGCCACTGAACAATGTTATTAGTTCACTGGACTGACCAATCAGATTCCTGCTTAAATTTAAAATTGATATTGATTTAAAATGCTCTTTCTGACAATCATCCACTGAAACAATCTTTCATTTATTTTGGTCCTGCAAATATATCCTGTACTTTTGGAATAATGTAAAGGCTTTCATTGCTGGTAATATTTTAAAAACATTATCCTTATCTTATAAAAATTTGATTTGGGGCTATTTTATTAATGATCACTCCTCAAAGGATGTTAGATTTATTATAAATTTAATTTTATTTTTCTGTAAAATTTCACATACATAAAAGCAAATTTGCAAAAAGCAAACCTCTTTTTATGGTCCTTTAAAAGAAGATTAAAATGTATGTATACTGTTAAAATCAAAAACCAAAAAAGCTATTAATATATGCTTCTCATGTAACATTTTCTTGTGAACTTTTACCCTCTTTGGCTGTGTATGTATATTTATTTTATTTTTTTTATTTATTTTATTTTTTCTTCTTTTCTTGTTCTCTTTTGTTAAGGAATGTAAAATGCTTTTTGTCTTGTTGTAGATTATGTATTGCATGTCACTTGTTGTTAATAAAGCATTAAAAAAAAAAAACAGCCACTGAACAAATAATCAGGTCCCAGACGGGTTCGTCACTTTTTGAGGTCCCCCTGAAACATTTCCGTTGTGGTTTGTGCTATTTGCAGCGATTTCCATCTGTTTGCAGTGTGTTTCGGAGTTTGGTTGCATTGCGAGGATTTGCATTGATTTGCACGAGGATATTGCATACAGATGGTAGAGGGTTAGACCTTAAAATTAAAAATGCAGCATTACATACATGCACACATGAGTAATGTTGAATGTTCAATATTTTGTCTGAATTTTTTTTTTTTTTTTTACAGATGGAGAGGCTAATGAGCGTGCAAAATAGGTGGATTACCTGGATACAAGTCTATAGCATAAGACATTCGTTATAATGATGCTTGGATTATAATCCATCCATCAATAATAAAGTAAATAAAATATTGCTTATCATGACTGTGATTGTAATTTAGCACTTAAATATATAAAACTAGATAAACTGAAAATTATTGTGGGCTACATGTGCACAGATTCAAATCAGTCCTATGCACTGATCTATAATAAACTCATATATATTCAGATCAGTTATAGTATACTGTATGTTGAATTTCTTTAAACCATAATTTTTATATTTTTCAATGTATTTTTATATAAAAATGTATACGTTTGTACATTCTGTGTATGTCTCAAAAAATCTGTCTCTGTACATAAGATGCTTTGACTGACATACGAGTTGCGGATGAATCTGCTATACCACACCAGGCCACACTAATATTTACCAGTTAAGAGAATTACAATGTATATGTGCTTTCACAGTCACCAGTTTAGATATTCTATCTAATGCGTTTTGAGAAGTGATTTAATCTTCTCTTTTTTGTATTGTAATGTGTTTGCATATTGCCAATATAAAAATATAAAAACTTGATCATTTTATTTTGTTTGTTGAGTTCATTAGTTCAAAAGCCAGCTATCAGTATAATTGGATTTAAAGGGATAGTTCACCCAAAAATGAAATTTTGATGATTATCTGCTTACCCCCATGGGCATCCAAGATGTAGGTGACTTTGTTTCCTCAGCAGAACACAAACGAAGATTTTTAACAAAAACCAGTGCAGTCTGCCAGTCAAATAATGGAAGTGGATGGGCACCAGACCTTTAAAAGTAAACAAAAACATGCACAGACAAATCCAAATTACACCCTGCGGCTCGTGACGATACATTGATGTCCTAAAACACGAAACGATCTGTTTTTGTGAGAAACTGAACAGTATTTATATCATTTTTTACCTTTGATACACAGCCACATCCATCTGTCCTGAGCACTAGCTTTGCATCCGGCTCATCACATGTGAACGCGCTCTAGCGTAGTATACGCAAACGCCATAAGGGTAAATCGGTTAAAAGTCCCGGATGAGTTTGCGCAAGCAAATGTAATCTTTTAGCTTTACATCCGTTTGAACAATCAGGATAAGAGCAAGTAATTACCATTTTGAATAGCCGCTATACCCACAATCTCTGTGCACTGTGTAAACAGTGTCGTATAAACGCGACAGATAGCTTTCGGTGTTTGTGTATATGACGCCAGAGCGCGTTCACATGTAACGAGCCGAAAGCTAAACTCGTGCTCAGGAGAGATGGACGTGGCTGTGAATCAAAGGTAAAAAAAATATATAAATACTGCTCAGTTTCTCATAAAAAACGATCGTTTCGTGTCTTAGGACATCAGTGTATCGTCACGAGCCACAGGGTGTAATTTGGATTTGTCTGTGTATGTTTTTCTTTCCTCTAAAGATTTGGTAACCATTGACTGCCATTATTTGACTAACAGACTGCACTGGTTTTTGTTAAAAATCTTTGTTTGTGTTCTGCTGAGGTAACAAAGTCACCTACATTTTGGATGCCCTGGGGGTAAGCAGATAAACATCAAATTATCAATTTTGGGTGAACTATCCCTTTAAATATATCAGAATATCGACAATCCAGCAGGTGGCGCACCTGTTCAGTTTTTGTAAAACCTCCAGTACGGTGTACATTTTAGGACATCGTCAGACCTCAGTCATACAATGACAAGGCGTCATGCCTCAGACTAAAAGGCTTCAGTCACAGGACAAAACGGCCTCGTGCCTCAGACTGAAAGGCTTCAGGTCTCAGGAAAAACTACGTCAGGTGTCAGGTCTGGTACAATTAGACATCGGACAAAACGGACTCAGATTAAAAGTTATCAGACAAAAAGACATCAGCCGAAAAGTTATCAGAAAAAAAGACATCAGCCAAAACGGACTCAGATTAAAAGTTATCAGACAAAAAGACATCAGACGAAACAGACTCAGATTAAAAGTTATCAGACAAAAAGGCATCAGCCGAAAAGTTATCAGACAAAAAGACATCAGACGAAACAGACTCAGATTAAAAGTTATCAGACAAAAAGGCATCAGCCGAAAAGTTATCAGACAAAAAGGCATCAGCCGAAAAGTTATCAGACAAAAAGGCATCAGCCGAAAAGTTATCAGACAAAAAGGCATCAACCGAAAAGTTATCAGACAAAAAGACATCAGACGAAACGGACTCAGGTGGAGTGTGACGTGTCGCGCTGCCCCGCCCCATATGACGTCACGCGGTTCATAACAAGCAAACTGGTGTGGAACGGTAGTTAGTTGGTTAAAAAAATGTCTCTGTAGTAATGATTCAATTTGGTACTATATCCCCAAAACTATATTTCATAGATTAGGTGGTTTAGATTTTCTTTTAAAATGCAATTTCACCCCTTCTAAATTGCCGATTTCTCTCTCTAATTTTTACCAACAAGCTCTACTTGCTTGGAAACTGTGTTATGTGCACAACTTTTCTCCCCACAAAGAAATTCTGTGGAATAATTCATGTATTTTAATCCGTGGAAAATCTTTATTTATTGACAAGTGGCATGACAGAGGTATTGTTTTTGTTTTGGATTTATTTAAAGATGATGGCACTATACTGGAATATGAAGAATTTATGATTTTGTACAATCTTCCTCTGCCAGCAAGATCTTTCAATTCTGTTATCAAAAGTTTGTCTCCAAGTTATGTGCATCTATTTAAAACATACCTTTGTTTTAGTGAGAGAAAAACAACTATGCCCAAACTTTTATTGGATGGAGTTTGTCTTCTTGATAAAAAATGTAACAGTAAGTTTATAAGGCAAATGTTACACTATTCAGTATATACTTCCCCTAGATGTAAATTTTTCTGGACTAATTTTGTTGACTGTGTACATTGGAAGAAAGCATGGTTACTTCCTGAAAAATTTTGCATTTCTAATAAAATCAGAGAAATACATTTTAAGATTTTGCATAATGTTTACCCAACAAACTCCCAAATTGCTTCTTTTTTTGATATTTCTAATTTATGTGTATTCTGTAAAGTTGAGGAAGAAACTTTACTTCATTTATTCTATCATTGCGATCAGGTAAAATTTCTTTGGGAGAACTTAAGATTTTATCTATCTTCTTTTGTAAAATTTAATTTAAAATTTACACTAAAAGAAATATTTCTATATTTTTCTAGTAGTGACCATGCTACTGAACTTGTAAATTTTTTTGTTTTGCATTGTAAATTTTTTATTCATAAATCCAAATTTCTTAATATGTTACCTAGATTTGATGTCTTTCTCGCAGAGATTTTGCTTACTGTTCATTCTCTTAAACTTATTGATGATAACAAGAATAACAAGTTTCTTAAGGCATATGACGATCTTTTCCTTACTGATTGAGGTGCTGTTTTTATTTATTTATTTTCTTTTTCTTTCCTTTTATGTTATTGTATTTCTATGCAGTGCTGTTTATTGTTGTTTTCCTTTTTGTCTTGCAATAAAAAAATAAAATTAAAAAAAAGGTGTGGAACGGTAGATGATGGCAGATGGAGGTAAGTCGCTCATGATATATTTTATTTTAACGATTTTAATTAAATGCTAAACTAATTCAGTTGAACATGCATTTCATGAGTATTTTGTGCATGTTTAAAAGTTTGTAATATTGCAACTAGCTACGTTTAGCTTGTACGTTGGCAAACTGTAGTAAAGTTACCCTTACGAAAAATAACTGCAGGCCACCAGTTGGTCCTGTTTTAGATGTATTTACACATAAAAAAAATTGTATTATCTACAGTGCCTTGCAAAATTATTCACACCCCTTCATTTTGTTCACATTTTGTTATGTTGCTGCCTTATTTTAAACTACTTTAAATTACATTTTTTCACATCAATCTACACTCCCTACTCCATAATGGCAAAGCAAAAAAAAGAAAAGTTTTTTAACATTTGTGCAAATTTATTAAAAATAAAAACTGAAAAGATCCCGTTGCATAAGTATTCATACCCTTTTCTGGGACACTCAAAATTTAGCTTAGGAGCATTCATATTGCTTCTAGATGTTACTACACTTGGAGTGGAGTTAAACTGTGGCAAATTGAATTGAATGAGTATGATTTAGAAAGACACACACCTCTCAGAAAAGGTCTAACAGCTGAAAATGCATATCAGAGCAAAAACCAAGTCCTGAGGTCAAGATAACTGCCTGTAGAGCTCAGTGACAGACTTGCGTTAAGGCAATGATCTAGAAAAAAAACAGCTGCATTGAAGGTTCACAGAAGCATGTAGCCTCATTATCTATAATGGAAGACGATTGGAACAAAGGACTGTAAATTTATGTGGGGAAAAACTAATTTAAAGCAGTTAACATAATGCTGCAACAAAACAAAATGTGAAAAAATGAAGGGGTATGTATACTTTTGCAAGGCACTGTACTGTACATAATGATGACTTATTTCCGCCCCATATTACTCGCTTTGCTTGGCCTAACGTTTTAGGTAGCTGCATTATCTGGTTAATTTAATTATTTTTAAAAATGTGTCTTTATATAATACAATTAGGCTACATTTTCATCAAGCAGTCTAATAGCTCGAAATAATTCGCTTTAACTTTAACTTGTTACTACAGTTTGCCAACGTAAAAGCTAACGTTATGCTAGTTGCAATATTACAAACTTTTAAACGTGCACACAATACTCATGAAATGCATGTTCTCCTGTGTGTACAACTGAATTAGTTTAGCATTTAATTAAAATCGTTAAAATAAAATATATCAGGAGCGACTTACCTCCATCTGCCATCATCTACCGTTCCACACCAGTTTGCTTGTTATGAACCGCATGACGTCATATGGGGCGGGGCAGCGCGACACGTCACACTCCACCTGAGTCCGTTTCCTCTGATGTCTTTTTGTCTGATAACTTTTCGGCTGATGCCTTTTTGTCTGATAACTTTTAATCTGAGTCCGTTTCGTCTGATGTCTTTTTGTCTGATAATTTTTAATCTGAGTCCGTTTCGGCTGATGTCTTTTTTTCTGATAACTTTTCGGCTGATGTCTTTTTGTGTGATAACTTTTAATCTGAGTCCATTTTGTCCGATGTCTAATTGTACCAGACCTGACACCTGACGTAGTTTTTCCTGAGACCTGAAGCCTTTCAGTCTGAGGCACGAGGCCGTTTTGTCCTGTGACTGAAGCCTTTTAGTCTGAGGCATGACGCCTTGTCATTGTATGACTGAGGTCTGACGATGTCCTAAAATGTACACCGTACTGGAGGTTTTACAAAAACTGAACAGGTGCGCCACCTGCTGGATTGTCGATATTCTGATATATTTAAAGGGATAGTTCACTGAGGCATGACGCCTTGTCATTGTATGACTAACGGTGTGTTCACACGGGGCGCAAGCGTCAACGCTTAACGGAAGGCGTGGCTGACGTTTATGGTCATAGCAGCGTCAGCCAATGAAATGCTGCTCTTGAACAGGATGAACGTGATTGGCTGCCGCCTGGCCACTGTATTTGCATAGAGCGATCTGATTGGCTGACGCGACGCTTCACTGGCGTTGCTCGCGGCAGAAGTTGAAAATTTCTCAACTTCTGCCGCGAGCAACGCGAGTGAAGCGCCGCCGACGGATCCACAATTCCTTTCGGCAAAGCTTGACGTCACCCATTCAAAGTCAATGGGAAGCGTTGACGCTTGCGCCCCGTGTGAACAGGGGGTGAGGTCTGACGATGTCCTAAAATGTACACCGTACTACTACGGGCGAAAACGAAAGCAATAGCACAGAAATACAAAAAGACAGTTGCTTTTTCAGTTTAATCCATAAAATATCCCAGAAAACATTATGATTTTACATAATGTTTTCTATATCCCACACTCAATAACACTTCACTCTAGTGGACATGCGCTGTTACAGAACTCTTGGCAAATCGCGGTAGTTAGCAAAGTCTACAAACAGTAGTTGAATGACAAGGGTCTTATTAACCAGATTGAACTTTACTTTGGATTATATTATTGCAACAAGCGTATGGATCGATCGTCAAAACTGATGATCAAAAGTGTAACTGAAACATGTCAATTTCAAATATCTTTATCCTTCACCATATCCAGGGCTGTATATTTCAACATGTTTTCTTTTCAGATATGTTTGGCTAGGATTATGGTTTGATTTGTCTGTCGTTATCCAAAAAAGCACAGATTTACAAGAACGAGGTGAATCGAGAAGATTTTATAGTATCCACATGCGTCCTACAGGAGACGGGGAATTGAAAGTAACGGCAGGTGGCGCTAATGCTCTATTTTAGTTTGTGATCTGCAGTTAGAAGGAAGGAAGACGGAAGAAACAGGTGAGTTGGTGCTTCACATGCTTCTCTGTTGGTGGCGGCGATGCACTAAAGCTGATAGCGCACTTTGATTTTCTTGTGACAAAACAAAAATCGCAAAGAATTGAATATGTGTGTGTCTTAACAGCCATCTCAAGTGTTTTAGAGATGTCTGGTTTCTGTTCCTGGTTCTCAAGACCGTCTTTACTATTGCAACTGTAAGTTTGAATACTTTCACGAATACATTTATTTGAGGGAATGTTAAACGGATTTAATGTTTTTTATGTGTTATAATGTTTAGTTGTGGAAACATAACAAACGACCAAACGACCCGTCCTGTCCATTTTAGGACGTCGTTTTGTGATAATGCGAAATCGAAAGTATTTTGTGGAAAAATCTATTCTTCCGGTTAAAGAAGTCGGTAAAAGCCGAGCCGAATCTTATTTTAAACTTCTTAGTGTTCCAAATGTTGCTGTGGTTTGTTAAATAAAAATTAACAAATTAGCTGCTTTATGACTAAATTGAATATTTTGGTCACACGTCGAGTGCATCATAACTACTGAAAAAATATGTGAATAATTTTAAATTAAAGTAAAAGGAGAAATAATGATCAAAGTAAAAATGACTGAAACCAGAATTGCAAAAAAAGATAAAATAAATAAATAGTGTTATATCACAACATTTAGTTACAGTAAATGCTAGTATATTAGTAGTATTTTTTTCTAGTGCTTGTTAGTAACTCAATGTTCATAATTAGTTCTTATTTTTCTTCATCATGTGATCTTCTGAACTATAATGACATTCATCTCAGTGGCACATTGTCATGTCCAGGTCATGATGATCATCTGATTGTCTTCAGCGACACAAAGATCCCAGCATTGAGCTGTTTAGCTGCAGTATGTCAGAGGAGCGATTAAAGGTCTCTCCATCTGAGATGAGTCTCCCACAGAAACAGAGGTAAGGCTACTTTATTGCCAGCGTCACAGTTAATAGCTAACTAATGTGCAGGTCATCTGCCATGACTACAGCATTTTACTAGAACAGGTAGATGATAAACACATGATGAAGTCTGATAAGTAAAATAATTATTAACCTAAATTAGTATTCTCATCTCATTCACAGCACACATACTGTAGCAAGTATGTTCATTATTATTGATGAAACTACAGTAGTCAACATTTCAAGTGTCCTAAAACCAATGCAATACCTGTTCTTGTCTTAGGACGACTTTGATTAAATTTTTTTGATCCACTTTAAATGTTGACTTCTGTGGTTGCTTTATTAGTTTGTTTTTAGTATAGAAATTAAAATTTTTTCATCTGGTTTATGGAAATAAAATAATTTGCTTCCTTGCTAAGTTTACTTTGGATGCATTACAATAAAGTTTTAGTAGCAAGACAGTTTGTGTTAAACTACATGAATCATTTCCATAGCTTAATATCTTTGAATGAGACTGAACTGTCTTAGTATAAAAATGTCAAGGGGGAAAACCTTGAAACTGAATCTAGTTTGTGTCTATAGATTAAGTCAGTTTAGAAGAGACAAAGTTAAAACAGTTAGGAATATTGTAGTTTGGAAAACCATCTGTTTAGAGTCAGGTCAAGGATTGCAGGAAATAATTGGTGTTTTCAGAAGGACAGTTTTTATTATGGCACAACAAAAAATAGATTGGTGCATCTGGAATTTATTCATAAAGGTTAAAATAGCAGAATAGGATGACAGTCCATATAGTTTTCTGACCTGTGGTTTATGGTGGCATGAAAGAATCAGGCAGGACTGGGAACTCTAAGACTTAAGACATTTTAATTCCAGAACAAATGTCTTGATCCCATCCAACTGAATCTCTGATAAAGATTAGTAAATTATTTAGATTTTCAGTGAATCAAATATCAAACATGAATTCAAATGCATTGCAGCATTTAGTTGAATTTCTCTTGCTATGGGCAAGAAGAGAATAATATTGTTATTGTTTAAGGTCAAATGCAAACTTTAGATGAGAAGATGAAATAGCAAGAGGATGTGTAGGTATCAGACATGATAAACTACCTGTAGTAAAGTGTTTTTCTCTCTTTTCTTTGTGTCATTAGTCAAAGTTCAGGCTCACATGTGTCCAGCTCTGTGTCTGTAAAGAGTGACCAGTCGAAAGGTGGCGTACCAAACTTCAGTGAGAAAACACCATCATCTATTAAAAGGTACTTTATTTGTTTTACATTTCTAGGAACGTGTTGGCTCTTTTCTGCAATATGGTAAATCTGAGGTAAGGTAAGGTGAACGTTTATTGTCCCGTGTGTGGGGAAATTTGTCTTGGGTCCATCACTCGTGGTGCAGTCAAATCAGTTAGACAGTAGACAGTTTGATTAAATAAAACAGTAAATCACAGAAAGACATGCCATGTAATCTGCTTCTGTCTTTAAAGGGATGGTCTACTGGCTTGATTGTGTTTATATACTGTTACATATTCATGCATATTTTAACTTTATTCCACACTGCTTTCTGTTCTCCTAAAAACAGGAGTTGACTTCCTGGTTCCTCCTTCAGAAATTTGCAATGGGCTTAGATTGGTTAGCCTCTACCATAACAAGTAGTTGCATTTTCCTGGGGGCAGGGTTTATGTGAATTTCAGGGTTTGTCATGTCACTAACTCAGGAAGTAGCTTGTTGTAAGCCTTAAAAAAAGCGAATTCTGTAAAATAAAATAACTTTCTCCCTTTGCATTGAACTTTGAGCATCGTAACTTTGCAGATGTTGTTTATGCTCAAACAGCCACCTAAAGTTAAAAAGGTGAAATTGTAATCTATGACCCCTTTATTGAACTCTGACTGGACTTACCTTCAATTAATTCAGTTACACAGAAAGCCACCAGGGTGCATAAAATCAAGATGGAAAGACATTAGACAACCAAATATACATCTATCTATCCATCAATATTCATGAACAAATGCACATTTACTGTTTTGAACTACTGTATTTGTTTCTTTACTGAGGAACCTCCTGTAATAAGGTTTGTTTTTCTTTGTTCTTTGTGTCAACAGTGTAAGATCTGGTTCATATGTGTCCAGCTCTGTATCTGTGAAGAGTGGCCAGTCGAAAGGTGGTGTACCAAATTTCAGTGAGAAAACACCATCATCTACCAAAAGGTATTCTGTGTGTTTCTCCAGCATAAGTAGTTTGTAAAAGGCAGGTTAGCAAAGACTGTCTTTTTCTAGATATTCAGTAGCAATATACAAATTGGAAATCTGGGTTTCAAACCTTATGTAAACTGGATTTTTCAGGAACTTTGTTGAAACAAATGTTATGATAAAAGATTTGAAAGCAATTCTGCACGCTTCCTAGGTCAGTAATAAAATATGAGTGATAATAATCATGTGACTTACTGTAGATCAGGTCTTAGGAAATAGTTAAGTGATCAAAATAGCACTGTGAATATCTATGACAGTGTACTTTGGATTTATAGGCAAAATAAATCTGAATTTGCAAATCTTAATTACGGTCATGAGCACATGTATTTCTGTGAAGGATGAGAGAGCAAGAGCATGCAGATACCAGACATGAGTAACCTCTTGTAGTTAAGTGTTTTTCTCTTTGTTCTTTGTGTAATTAGTGTACGATCAGGCTCACATGTATCCTGTTCTGTGTCTGTGAAAAGTCACCAATCAAAAGGTGGCGTACCAAACTTCAGTGAGGAATCATCACCAACCAAAAGGTATTTTATGTGTTTTTGATTATACAATGGCAGTAGGTAATTTCTCAACTGTGATGTATGTAATATAACTTGACCAAATAAAACAAAAACAGACTTCATTGAGAAAACACCATCATCTACCAAAAGATATTTTGGATGCCACTCCAAAACTACTATTTTGTCAAAAGAAAAGCAAAGACTATATTTTATTCTAGTAGTTCACAATGGAAATCTAGGTTTTAAAACATAAACTCAGATCTTTTTTTAGGAACAGTTTCATTATTTAAAAAATCTAAAACAAATCTTTTGATTTAAAATTAAATTAAATCTCCACTATTCCTAGGTTAATTATCAAATATGAGCGACATTGACACCATGTAATTATTTGTACAGTAGATCAGATTTTTCTCTTCCACAGCAGCTGAAGATGCTTTTTGGGTAATCTCAAATCATGCTTAAGAAATCCATCAGGTTCTACTGTCATTAAAGAGACATAAACACAGTTGTCTGTGAGTTTTGTGTGTGTGTGTGTGTGTGTGTGTGTGTGTTTATATGATTTATACACACATAGCATGACCTGTGTTGTTCTGTTCTTAGGTTTTGTGTACTCGCCATACTTAAATTTGTGCCATATTGCTTTTTCTAGAACACAGAGAATTTAAAAACATGTATCTGATAATACAATATTAGATGTCTGGTAATGTTAATGACATTCATGTGTTGTTCAGTCAAAAATTTTATAAATGAGATTTGATTCATTCATTCATTTCATTATGACACTGCAGTATGATAGATTGAGTATTGTAGCTAATTCTTCCTCTATCTTTAGCTATTCAAGAGAGAGAATGTTCATCATAAATTATAAGTAGTAAGTGAAAGCAGAGCTCAACCTTTTTAGCTTTATCACTTTGTATACAGTAAATCCACTTGAGAATCATTAGAAGTGTTACAACATGCCCCACTTTCACAACTGGGATTTAAAAATCACTATAGTGTCTTCTGCTAGTCAGCTAAAATTTAGTCTCGCGTAATCAATCCTTCAGACATACGGCAGAAGGGCTGGGAAATTTGGATGGCCAAAGCCCATCCAAGAGGCCATATGACTGACAGGTAAAGCAACCAATAATGTGTTTTTGTGTGCCGTGTCATACTTAAAGTAGTGGAAACAACTGTAACAGTAAAAGACCAGTGTGTAAAACTCTTGGATGTATTTTAGTCTATGCTGCAAACTAAATATTTCACATACTTTAAAAAAACTAGCGTTAAGATGACCCCAATTAGCACTTATTATTTTTACAAGAAGAAATTACTCTCAGCACCAGTTATTTTATGTAGTAAGAAATTGAATGAAGGTGGATGCAGTCAATTAAACAGTCTGTTAAACAGAGTGAATCTCAAAAGACTCAGTTCATTCTCAGTTCAGTATCAGTTCAGCACAGTTAATTTCCTGAAACAGTCGAACATAATCTAAGCAGTGGGTATGTGGATACCAGTGGTGTACTTGAGTACATTTTTCAAGTATCTGTACTTTACTGGATCAGTTTTATTTTGAGTAACTTTTACTTTTACTTCACTACATTCCAAAGCATAATATAGTACTTTTTACTTCACTACATTTCATAAAACATGTTGTTACTCTTTATAATATATCACGTGTTACGAGACGAAGAAGCAGTGTCTGGTTAATGAGCAAACTGATTCTTTTCAATGAACCTGTTAAATCGGTTCGCAAATCGCAACAAACGATTCATTCACGAATTGGACTGATCCAGTTAAGTACACAAAAATGTAGTACTTTTGTATATTCACTAGAGTGAAATTGAAAAAGGACTACTTTTACTGGAGTAATATTGTATATGCATCTGTACTTTTGTTCAAGTACTTGATTTGTGTACTTCATCCACCACTGTTGGATACTGAAGCAAATTATTCCAATTTAATGACTTGAACAATCTATGGTTTTTAAATCAGACATTTATTGACAGGTTTAGAACATAGATGAACATGTTATTTATTTGAAGTAACACAACTTTATTGCAGGGACATTACTGCTCTCCATTTTCAAAACAAACAGTAAACAAAAACTTAAAATCTTTTCAGTTACTCTGAAATGTGTGAACATACCGACATATATATTTATTTTAACAAGTTATTTGTAAAACAAAGTTTTAAGTGTAAGCAGGTAACCCAGAATGACTGTTTATTTTAAATTGCATAAGCATGTACATTTCTGTGGAGGTGAGAGGACGAGTGTGTGCAGATATCAGACAAAAGAGGAGCCTTCTGTAGTTGAGCATTTTTTCTTTCTGTTCTTTGTGTCATTAGTGTAAGATCAGGCTCACTTGTGTCCAGCTCAGTGTCTGTGAAAAGTGACCAATCAAAAGGCGGTGTACCGAACTTTAGTGAGGAAGCACCATCATCTATCAAAAGGTATTTTATGTTTGTTGTGGCTCACATGTAGTCTGTGCATTTAAATGACTGTTTTTCATACAACTAAATGTCTTAATTACTTTGAAGTTGAATTGTTAAATGCTATGTAGAAATAACCTGTTGGTTTGACCAAATGATAATGTGAGTTGTTGTTTTGTGTGATTTAGTAACAAAGGACAGAAGACCACAGTAAATATTGGTGCAGAATTTACGCGGTGGCAAAAGCTAAAGGTTCAAAAGGGATTGAGTGATGTGGAACTGGCAACTTTTCTTCTCAATAGGTGGGAACACAATACATCACAGTGCACATTGCACTGTTTAATTTACAATGTAAATAATCTATTATGCTTATAAATGTATTTCTCTTTTGAAAATGGGCAGTAACATGTAACCTTTAAAAGCATGTACATTTTGCCTTCTGAAGCAAATTTGACCACATTCAGGGACCCATTAAACAAAGATATTTTTATGAAAGTATGAATATTTTTATTTATATATATATATATATATATATATATATATATATATATATATAGCACCTTGTAATTATAACTTACATTTGAGTAAAATACTTAGACCCCTATTGAGTTAAAAAAATAATGATTCCTTAAGCAAAAACCCTATTGGTAATTATGATTTCTATTGTGTTTGAAGCTGCTTTTCAGTATGACATGGATTTGTTTCCCAACAGATTTATATATAGCTAATAAATTGTCTTTAAACACAACATTACTGTATTTAATGTGAACAGTGGTCAAATTTAAATTCCTGACAGGGTTCAGCATGAGAAATCAGAAACAAATGTTCAGAAAATCTACTTCCACAAGAAGTTCAGAGAAAATCTCCACTGGATCTTTCAGGTTGGAAAGACATTTGTACATTTTGATATTACATTAGATTTTTTATTTATATTGTAAGCATCTGATATGTGATGATATGTGAATGTACAGTTTGGTTACATTTTCTTATAAACCTTTTTTGTTTCTTTATAGGATCTTGAGAACAAAATAATAACATTTTTAAAGAATGAGCTGAAAAGGTTTAAAAAAATATTAAAAAAGGAAAACACACAATACTCTGTGACAGATTTTATAGAGGACATGTGCAGGATCAAAGAAGCAGCTCTTAATATCACACTCTACTTCCTGAGAGACATGAAATATGATGAAGCTGCTAATACTCTAGAAGGTAAGGGTCAACATGAACATCTGTCATATTATCACTTTCAAATGTAGAAAGTTTTGATTAAAATATCTATATTTATGTTCCTGTGTTTAGATGAGCAGGTTTTCTTTCATCTTAAATCAAACCTAAAGAAAAAGTATCAATGTGTGTTTGAAGGAATTGCAAAGCAAGGTGATTCCACACTTCTGAATAGCATCTACACAGATCTCTATATCACTCAGGGTGGTAGTGAACAGGTCAATACTGAACATGAGGTAAGACAGATAGAAGTTACTTCCAGGCATCAAGAGTCACAAGAAATACAGGTTGAATGCACAAGTTTGTTTCGACCTGGAAAAGACAAGAAGATAAGAACTGTACTGACAAAAGGAGTTGCTGGCATTGGAAAATCAGTCTCTGTGCAAAAGTTTGTTCTAGACTGGACTGAAGGAAAACAAAACCAGGATATAAGCTTCATATTTCCTCTTCCATTTAGAGAGATGAACTTGAAGGATAAAGAAAAACATAGTTTGATGGACCTTATAACTCAGTTTTTCCCAGAAACAAAACGACTGAACCTTGCAAAGAGAAATATGTATAAAGTCCTGTTCATCCTTGATGGATTGGATGAGTTTCGTCTTCCTCTAAACTTTGATGGTAATGAGACGTGGTCTGACATATCATCACCAGCCTCTCTGGATGTTCTCCTGACAAACCTCATCAAGGGAAATCTGCTTCCTTCTGCTCTCATCTGGATCACAACCAGACCAGCAGCGGCCAGTAAGATTCCTCCTGACTGTATCGATCGGGTGACAGAGATACGAGGATTCAATGATGCACAAAAGGAGGAGTACTTCAAAAAAAGATTCACAGATGAGAATCTGGGTAACAAAATCATTGATCATGTTAAAAAATCAAAGAGTCTATTTATCATGTGCCACATCCCAGTCTTCTGCTGGATTTCAGCCACTGTTCTTCAGAACATTTTGGAAATGACAACGAATGATGATCTGAAAAACAATCAGGCTTATGATGCCTCCAAAACATTACAGGAATCAAATACTGAAGAGACTCCCAAGACTCTGACACAAATGTACACACACTTCCTCCGCTTTCAGATCCTGCAGAGCAGACGAAAGTATGATGGAGAATATACACCAGATGTTTCCTGGGATAAAGATGCCATCCTTTCACTGGGGAGACTGGCATTTCATCAGCTCGAAAAAAATAACTTGATCTTCTATGACACAGACCTGGAAGCCTGTGGTATTGATGTCTATAAGGCATCGGTGTACTCAGGCATGTGCACTCAGATCTTTAAGGAGGAAACAGGGATCACTGTTGGTACCATGTACTGCTTTGTCCACTTGAGTATTCAAGAGTTTATTGCAGCCCTTTATGCGCATCTGTTTCTAGACATCAACAGCAAAACAGTGTTTGTTAAAGACTCTACAGAACAGGAAAAGAAAAAGGAAACCATGATTGATTTGCTAAAGACTGCAGTGGACAAGGCACTCAAGAGTGATAGTGGACACCTGGACCTTTTCCTTCGCTTTCTTCTCGGATTGTCACTGCAGTCCAATCGACGACTCTTACGGGGACTGTTAACACAGCAAGATGACAGTGACCAGAGCATAAAGCAAATAGTTCAGTACATCAAGCAGAAATTTGAAGGTAATCTGTCTCCAGAGAGATCCATAAATCTGTTCTACTGTCTGAACGAACTAAATGATCATACTCTTGTAAAAGACATTCAGATCCACCTTAGCAAAGGAAGTCTCTCATCTGGTGAACTTTCACCTGCCCAGTGGTCTGCTTTGGCTTTTGTATTGTTGACATCAGAGGAGGAGCTGGAGGAGTTTGAGCTTCAGAAATTCAAGAAATCAGATGAGTGTCTTATTAGATTATCGTCAGTCATCAAAACCACCAAAAGAGCTCTGTAAGTATTTTATTTAACCGCTTTTTAGTTAGCAGCAGAACAACAACATACCATTCTGCATATTCTCCACCCCAAAAAACAGTGGAGTGCTTTCAAATGTAAAACTCATTGTCATTAAATCTCTAAGTGTTTAAAATGTGTTCTTGTTTGTTTTATGTAGCAAATTTGTCAATCAAAAATAATTGATTGAAAAATAATGATTTTGTAGTTGCAAATTTGAGTGTAACCCACCATCCTCACAAAATAATAGTGTTCATATAAAAGTAATAGGTGGAAAATACATTTAATGTTTGTATTTAGCTTTGAATTCAATCTAATATGATTTGTTTTCCTTGTAGCCTGAATGATTGTGACTTAACAGACAGAAGCTGTTCCGTTTTGGCTACAGTTCTTGGATCAGAAACTAATCTGAAAGAGCTGAACATGAACAATAATAATCTGCAGGACTCAGGAGTAAAGCTTCTCTGCACTGGATTGAAGAATGTGAAGTGTGAATTGGAGATACTGAGGTAAATTTTGTAAGAATGGCCAAAAAAAGAAAAACATATTTCAGACAAACTAAAAAATTGTGGATTTGTTTTACATATTTTCTTAACAAAATTAAATAGACAAGTGATGAATTTGCTCAGATAAAAATAGCAGTAAACACTCAAGATGGGTTTGGTGCACACAGGGGTACAAAAACACCCCATATGCACAATTAAATATACTGTTGTATCTTTAATGTTGCAGGCCTATTTTCAGGGATCTTTGATATCTTCTTCAGATGCATGGTTTCATGTATTCTAGAAAATTGCAACAAATAAAAATAATAAACGTTGGATGCACCGAAATGAAAATTTTGGGCCGAAACCAAAAAAAAATAAAAAATACCTTTGATATACTTGTCCGAAAACTAAACCAAAAATGCTTTGTAATAATTTTTTACTATTTTATTAAATACTATAAAGTAATTTGGTAAGAAATTTAAATTTAACTCAATAATAAAATATGACTGTGGTGAACTGAGGAAACATGCACCAACATGGACCATGGACCAGGTTGCAATAAGTATTAAAATAAAATGGTACCAATAATTGTGGCCAATGTTTATTAGAGCACATGTGAAGTTAGACATGTGGAATAAAGAAAAAGTACACCTATTCTAGCTATAGATATATGAGGGGCTGCGGGGCATGGAGAAGCCAGAGTTTACACAGGGGGGAACAACTGGGAGAATGGCGCATAGATTAATGAGGAATTGCACAGCAAGATGACACCAAGCTGGCCTCCTGCAAATCACCTGATGTAACCTTCTACACACAGGAAGACACAGGCTCAACACTAAGATTATAGAATCTTGTGAGTGTATTAGGTGTCGCCCTGCCCAAAGCTCTGCAGATGTCTGCTAGAGTGGTGCCATGTTCCAGCGAATAGGAGGAGGCAACACCGGGTGGAGTGAGTTCAGACTCCTAGGCGGCATGGCTGACCTTGGGATTCATATGCCAAGGTAATGGCATGTACCACCCAATGGGCCAACCTCTTATTGGAAACAGCATTCCTCTTCTGCTGTCCCCCGTAGCAAACTAAGAGCTGCTCGTAGCATCCGAACAAGACACGGCAATGCTAAGACCGGGTCTCCCTCCTCCGGGGGCAGAGCTTGCAGGTTCACCACCTGATCCAGAAGGGAGTGGTGGGAACCTTGGGCACATAACCGGACTGGGGTCTCGTGGTTAACATGAGAGTCAGCCGTGTGACAGAGAAAGCTTGCAGGTCCCCCAGCCTCTTGATAGAGGCAAGCACGGCCAGGAGCGAGGTCTTAGAGACATTAATTTTGGCTCAACTGAATCTGGTGGCTCGAAGTGTGCCCTCCGAAGGCCTTGGAGGACAACCGAGAGATCCCAAGAGGGTAAGTCCCTTGGGGAGCATCACCGGGTTGTCAGGTTCCTGAGAGGTGTGGTCTAGGGGAGTTTACCCTTCTCGCACCTGTATTGTGATACGCTGCAATCGCTGCACCATACACTTTCAAAGTTGAAGGGGACAGCCTGTGCTCTGACTTCTCTTGCAGGAAGGAAAGCACCACTCTGAACGAACATCTCTGAGGGACCTCTCTGTGAGAGGAGCAGCAGTCAATGAACAGACCCCACCTCAGAGCACAGGCCTGCCTAGTAGAGGGGGCTGTAGCCTGAGTGATAGTATCTACCACCACCTGGGGAAGGCCAGTGAGGTCTACCGCGTCCTGTCCAGAAGCCACAAATGTAGGTTCCACAGATCAGTGCTCTGGTGCCAGGTAATGCCCATCCCCTGAGATAGAAAGTCCTTCCTCAGGGGAATCTTCAAGAGATTGGCTGCCGTGAGGAGCATGTCGGTAAAACAGGTCCGGGTGGGCCAATACGGTGCATTCACTAGGACTGCTCCCCATCCTCCTTGATCTTGCACAGTGTCTGTGCAAAGAGGCTCACTGGGGGAAAGGTTTACTTGGGACCCTGGGGCCAGTTGTGTGCCTGCTGAGGGGGGACTCGTGATGGAGTAGACAAGCTGGTAGTGGGAGGATTCTTTGGAGAAGGACACATCTATCTGAGCTTCACCTAATCAACTCCAGATCAGCACTCAGTTTTCTTACTGAATCGCAAGAATGCTGGCTTGACAGCTATGCAGGATAAAACAACGGCGTTGGTGACAGCGGCAGGAAACTTTCCCCAGCAATACACCAGTAGCGGCAGCAGCACCAACACAATAGTTCATTCTTGTTTTCTTCATTTTCTCTTTCCACTGTAAGGCGAGGCTCCAAAGCAGATATCTGAATGAGTGGATGCACGCTGCCATCTTATATACCCATATGTACAGGGGAGTGGCTGTGCATGCAAATTCCACTCATCAATTTTCATTGGCTTTTTCTCTTTAGCTCAGAGGTGATAAGTCTCTCTAATGAGTTCCCATTTGTAATGTCGTAGTAAACTAAAGGGGAACTCTATTTACCTTGGCATAGTTTAATAATTACAGTTCTGTATATGGACACACTGTGAGTCTCAAAACCATTGTTTTCTCCTTCTTATATAAATTTGGTGTTTGCAAAAGCTAATGCCAATCCTAATATAACACCGACCATGATGCTATAGTCGGGAACATTTGCATAGTTAAATCATCAGAAGGTCTGCAGGTAGGCTATTGTGAAAAACGAAGCGAGGACAATAGCGAAAATGGCAGATAACGGGAATAAATGTTATGTTCCAGGTTGTGTAGGGGATGTTGAGTGCAGGGATGGGTTGGTGTCTGTACTTAGAAAGGCATGAAAAACAAATAATGTATTCTAATAAAATAACACAAGCCACTAAAGGGACATGTTTAACTTCTTGCTAGTGGTAGCCTATTACATTGTCAAGTTAAGTCATCTTTATTATAGCGCTTTTAACAATACAGATTGTGTCAAAGCAACTGCACAGTATTTAAACAGCACAATAGTGTCAATTTTCAGTTAAAGGCAGTTCATCAATGAATTCAAAGATATCATCGTCCAGTTCCGTTCAAATAGTATACGATATCGCTGGAAAGTGTCCCCAACTAAGCAAGCCCAGAGGCGACAGCGGCAAGGAACCAAAACTCCACAGGTGACAGAAATGGAGAAAAAAACCTTGGGAGAAACCAGGCTCAGGACCGGTTCTCCTCTGGCCAGACGAAACCAGCAGTTTGTAATAATGTCCGATTGTAGAGAGCTCATCAGGTTACCATGGAGTAGCGCCGATGGCCATTTAGGTTGGCGAGGTCTTTATTGATGATCCGTCTCTGGAGCTCATCTGGTTGACATTCAGGGCTATTGAAGTCATTTCCAGGTGGTGACCCATGATCTAAGCTGAGTACGGACTGGATCCTGGGGACTGCAGTGACCATCTGATCCGAATACAGGCTGGGTCTGGTGCTACGGTGACCTCGGAATAAGAATGAAACAGACTAATATTAGCGTAGATGCCATTATTTTCACGTTGCAACGGGTACATCAGGTGTTATAGGAAGTGTTTTCGGTTCCGGTTGACCTAATTAATGCAGCCTAACAATCCTTTAACGGATTTGAATTATAGGAATGTGTTAATGTTTTTATGTGTAAGCCAGGTTAAAGAGATGTGTCTTTAATCTAGATTTAAACTGACAGAGTGTGTCTGCCTCCCGAACAGTGTTAGGTAGATTGTTACAGAGTTTAGATGCTAGATAAGAAAATTGTCTGCCGCCGGCAGTTGATTTTGATATTCTAGGTTTTGAGAACGCAGCGGACGTGAGGGACTATAATGCGATAGGAGCTCGCTCAAGTACTGAGGAGCTAAGCCACTGAGGGCTCTATAAGTAATTAGCAAGATTTTAAAACCTATACAATGTTTTATAGGGAGCCAATGCAGTGTTGACAGAACCGGGCTAATATGGTCATACTTTCTGGTTCTAGTCAGAACTCTTGCTGCTGCATTTTGGACCAGCTGGAGTTTATTAAGCGTGCAGAACAACCACCCAATAAAGCATTACAATAATCTACCCTTGAGGTCAAGAACGCATGAATTAATGTTTCGGCATTTGACATTGATAGCATAGGTCGTAATTTCGATATATTTTTAAGTTGGAAAAATGCGGTTTTGCAAATGCTGGAAATGTGGCTTTCAAAGGAGAGATTGCTATCGAATAGGACACCTAGGTCCCTAACTGATGATGACGAATTTACAGAGCTGCCATCTAGTATTAGACTGTGTTTTAGGTTATTACAGTTATTACAGAATTTAACAGTAGGAAGTTATTCACCATCCATTGTTTAATATTACCTATGCATTCTGTTAGTTTTTCAAATTGGTATGTTTCGCTGGGCCGTGAAGAAATTAAGAGCTGAGTATCATCGCAGTTCATTTGTAGTACATAAGATTTCACCTACCACATAAACAGAGTAAAGTAAATAAGAGATGACTGTGCAGATGATGGCGAATGATTTACAGATCTTGAGCGCCACTAGCAAGCATCTAAACTTGTAAAATGTGCGCCAATGACTGCCAATGTTGTGTAATGTTACACAGAGCATGTGCAATCACAAATCTCAAAAGTAAAAGTAAAAAGTGAGCGGAGCTCATAATTTTTATTCATGTACCTTCCAAGTAAGGTAATACCAGAACATTTCATTCTATGGACAAATCCTAGGGTTGTAAATGGACTTGTCAAACCATTTCTGGAGAATTTTTTCAGATTTAAAAATTGTCATATCCTTGCAAACCATACATCAATGGAAAAGTTTGGTTCCAGGTGAAGTATAAATCTCAATTTAAATAAATTGATCTTTATGACTGGTTTTGTGGTCCAGGGTCATGTTTATTTCATAATAAAATCCCCTAGTTTTTTTATTCCTATTTTCCAATGAAAAGCTCAAAAGAATGAACCGTGTAGACAGGTTTTCGTTGTTCATATTTATCAAGGGTACCAACAGTTTCGGCCATGACTCTTTACAGTTAAAGAACCATTGCAAGTAAATGTAAGATCACTGGAGATTCTCAAGTGAGTTGATGTCTAACATTTTAGAGGTATCTGGGCCTAAGGTTTATTTGACTATCATTTTGAAATTGATTGCAGATCACTTTAGGGTAAAGTTAATTCTAGAAAAGCTGATTAATCAGTTGCATTTTACATTTTCAAGTTCAGTTTTATTTCTAGAGCACGTTTAAACACATTAAAGACCCACGCAAGACACTAAATGAGAAATGATAATATCATGATCAATAGTACCTAAGGCAGATGACAAGTCCAGCATCACTAGAATAGCAGAAGCACATTAAGCACTACTTAAGTCAGTAGTCATTAAAATATAATTTAAACCCCAGTTTCGTTGCTGTGGAGTGATTCAAACCCAGATTGAATTTTTTCAAAGATCTGATTAATAGTTAAAGATTTCAGTTTATTAATTATTAAAGATTATTAGTTAAGGAAGCACCTTTTGTTTCTATAACTTTTGGTATAAATGGTAAAGTTGATATTGGCCGACAATTTTATAAAACAGAGGCGTCAAGAGAGTCTAACATTTAAAACAATTGTTAGATAGTGATACAAGCCCTGAACCAACGGCATCAATCATTTGCCTCAAAAAGTGAGGGTGTATTAAATCAAAGGGACAGAAGTAGGGTTTTAATTTGTGATGACCTCCTTGACAGATTGTAAAGATACAGGATTGAATGTAGTCCAAGGAGCTGTTGGATTTATAGATAGCGGCTCAATGTAACCTGTAACCTGTATATGAGCCCTCAATTTTGCAACTGTCACAGAAGTATCTCAAGAAGTCCACAGAAAGTGCAAAGAAAGGATTTTGAAAAGAATTAGTAGAATGATTTAAAGCAGAGTTTTCATTCCTGTTCTAGACTATCAAACTGCAGTATCACTGAAGAAGGTTATAAAGCTCTGGCTTCAGCTCTGAGATCAAACCCTTCACATCTGATAGAGCTGGATCTCACAGGAAATGATCCTGGACAATCAGGAGTGAAGGAGCTCAATGATTTACTACAGGATCCAAACTGTCAACTGAAGACACTGAGGTGAGACATAATAAAATAATACAACATAAATGATATGGGTTATTTATAGAAATATTTAACTAATGCAAATTGCTGCATCCCAGAACATTTAAGATAAAGTATTTCACACGTTTGTCCAGCAGATTTGGATATTTCTCATCAAGTCTATTTAGGAATATCCTGCTTCATCTTTTCTTCTGCAGGTTTTTGGGTCCTGCTGCAGATGAAGCCTGTCAGTATGTGACTGGAATTGTGGGTAAAAACCCGTTACTCCTGAGAGAGCTGAATCTGAGTGGATGTGAACTAGGAGACACAAGAGTGAATCAGATCGCTGCTCTACTGCAGGATAAACACTGTAAACTCAACACACTGATGTGAGTAATTTTAATATGGTTATTATTGCACATTTGATCTGTTATCTCTGCAAATCAGGTGATCTAAAACAGTTCTCAGGATTTACTTGTTATCTAAATAAAACATTTTGTTTGTAAATTCTCTCTCATGATTAATATTTTAGGCTTTGTGATTGTGGTCTAAAAGAGGAAAGCTGTTCAGCTCTCGCTACAGTCTTGATATCAAACCCCAGTCTGAAAGAGCTTGACATGAGCAACAATAATCTGCAGGATTCAGGAGTGAAGAAACTCGGATTAGAAAATACAAAATGCACACTGGAGAAACTCAGGTGAACCATTGTTTGATTTTAATAATAATAATAATAATATTCTTGATCAGAGTTTTAACAATTATTTCTTCTGATCTTGATTAAATCAAAGAAGAAAAGACATGCTTGTGTAAGATGAATTATGTTTTTCTCTTTTGACCAGAAGGGGAAAGAATGAATAAAAAGGCATTTGACAAGAAACTTTTTTGATAGATATATTATTACTTAATAAATGTGATTATAATTAAATCTGTTCTATAGACTTTCAAACTGCAGCATTACTGAAGAAGGTTATAAAGCTCTGGCTTCAGCTCTGAGATCAAACCCTTCACACCTGATAGAGCTGGATCTCACAGGAAATGATCCTGGACACTCAGGAGTGAAGGAGCTCAATGATTTATTACAGGATCCAAACTGTCAACTGAAGACACTGAGGTGAGGCAAGATTAAATAATGGAAAAATAAAACATGCAAATACATTATTTATAAAAAAAAAAATTCTGTAACTCAATTGTGGTAAAGTAAATTTAAAAACAAACCATTTCAGACAATTTTAGAATCAGATGCTATTATTCACTGTTTAGTTGAAATGAGTCCTCATTTTCTTTTTCTTTTTTAGGTTTTTGGGTCCTGATGCAGATGAAGCCTGTCAGTATGTGACTGGAATTGTGGGTAAAAACCCATTACTCCTGAGAGAGCTGAGTCTGATTGGTCGTAAACTAGGAGACACACGAGTGAATCAGATTGCTGCTCTACTGCAGGATAAACACTGTAAACTCAACACATTGATGTAAGGATTTGTTATTTTGATTTTTTTGGACTGTTTTATGCATCATTTATAAGAGAGTGCTGAGTGAAAAACCATATGGGACTTTTGTAATTTGGTTGTCATCATCATCACCATCATCACCACCAGTAATTTTCAACTGTCAGCTAAAACATTCTGGCATTCAAATATTAAGCTAAAACTAAATCTGTGTTTTCTCTTTATGCAGTCTGATTAACAACTGTATCACAGAAGAAAGTTGTCGTGTTCTGGCTGCAGCTCTAAATTCAAACCCTTCAAATCTGACAGAGCTGGATCTGAGTGAGAATAAATTAGGAAACTCAGGAATGAAGATTATTTTGACTCTGTTTGAGAATGCACAGTGTAGACTGGAAAAGCTGAAGTAAGTATTTTAAATGTATATCCCATTAATTACTCTGCTTATAACATGAATTTGGAAGGTTCACAACATTTTTGTGGACAGATGTTTACAGCATTTCACCTGATTTGTAGCACAAAGTGTATAAAAATTATAGATAATTATAGTTTTGTGAACTAAACACAGTGACTTGAGGGTCACTATGCCATTTCCACCAAAATAATAGCTTGAGAGTTTAACATTTAAAGATTTGAAGAAATTAAGACATAAATATTACTGTTGTAACTTAAGCAACTCATCCTTCCAAATTGAAACCCTTCTCCAAACTGCTTTTGACTGTAAAATACAAAATAATATTTACTTTACAGTATGATTATCATGCAAATCTCATATTTGTGGATAAAAGTCGTAGCTAAAGCTTTAAGTTGCATAACTGTGTATATATTGTGTGATTATTTTATTTGTTTTGTCTTCTACAGGTTTATTTGCATCAGTATTACAGATGAAGGTTGTGCTGCCCTGGCATCAGCATTTAATTCAAACCTCAAAGAGCTGGACTTGAGCAGGAATAAACTAGGAAACTCAGGGGTAACAGAAATCTCCAGTCTGCTGGGAAATTCACAGTGCACACTGCAGAAAATCAGGTATGAATATGGTTCATTTAAACATGAATCAGCAAAACAGCTAACACTCCTACTGGTCTGTAAACTGGCATTGTGTAACAAGGAACAAGTCAGTCACTTACAGTTTTGAAAAACCTGCTGTCATCTTAATGTTGTGCCTTTTATGTCCTATTATGCTATTTTACAACATCTTTATTTTGTTTTAGGGTGCACTAGAACATGCTCCCATGCGTGGTGTTTCGAAAAATGCATTATTTTTTCACACAATTTACATTATTACAATAGCTTTCTCCCCAGCCTGGCACAAATGGCTCCATTAGTCCCAGGTTTGATGAAGACCCGCCTTCCGAAAAAAATAAATGTGTTGTGATTGGTTAGCAGTCCCACTGCGTTGCGATTAGGGAACATGTTAGATGCAGTTTCGGTACTGCCACGTCCCTTCCCAAAGCAGCAAGTTACCTGTACAACATTTTGTGCAAGCTAGATTAAAGTGATTCTTCCGTTTTTAAATATAGATGTGTTTCTTAAAAAACATTTTGTTCACTAAAGGAGGCTTTTACTGACCCAAACCCCGCGCCCCCTCTCGCTGAAGCATCTCAGAAGCGGCTGCCCATGCTACATCGCTAAAGTTAGGCGAATCCCCCACTTTGTCCCTACCCATCCACTAATGATTTGAATTTCCATAGACGGTATTTATTTGAATGACATCTAATGGACCGCTTTGTGACATTATAGCATCTGGAAAAACAAACGCTGTAGTCCAAAGGAGCCATTAGTTGTAGTTTTTGAAAATAGATTTTTTAAAAACTAAATATGACCCTTTGGAGTGGACTTTGAGATTTGTAACTTTATAGATTTTTATTAATTTTTTTATTACCAAACATTCATACCGCACACTGACTAAAATTAAAAAAGTGAAAAAATGATAATAGGACCCCTTTAATCTTTTTGGTGACGTTTTTATCTTTCTGAAGACTTTCAAACTGCAGTATCACTGAAGAAGGTTATAAAGTTCTGGCTTCAGCTCTGAGATCAAACCCTTCACACCTGATAGAGCTGGATCTCACAGGAAATGATCCTGGACAATCAGGAGTGAAGGAGCTTCATGATTTACTACAGGATCCAAACTGTCAACTGAAGACACTGAGGTCAGACATGATGAAATAGTACAAAATAAAAGACATTCATGTATTTATTATTTTTTTTATAGTAGTTTCACTTAACTTTGCAGCAACATGTCATTTAACATATTATTTAACAATGTCACTTTAAAATAAAAAAACAAAAGCTTTTTAAGCAATATTTTCTATATTTGCCAATATATGAAGGTGAATTAAATCCCTATTTAAATCCATAATCCTGAACCTTCTGCAGGTTTTTAGGTCCTGATGCAGATGAAGCCTGTCAGTATGTGACTGGAATTGTGGGTAAAAACCCGTTACTCCTGAGAGAGCTGAACCTGAGTGGACATGAACTAGGAGACACTCGAGTGAATCAGATCTCTTCTCTACTGCAGGATAAACACTGTAAACTCAACACACTGATGTGAGCAACTTGTTTAATACTTTAAATATAACAATGTCAACAACTTTAACATTATGTTTTTATGTTTTCAGTAAATTGTTTGGTTTGGATTAGGCTTTGATGTAACCTAAACAATGTTTCCTGTCTTTTCTCTTTCTCTTCAGGCTGAATAATAACAGTATTACAGCAGAAGGTTGTGCTGCTCTGAATACAGCATTTAATTCAAACCCTTCAAACCTAATAGAGCTGGATCTGAGTGGAAATAAACTAGAAAGCTCAGGAATAGTGAAGATCTGTTTTCTGTTGGAAAATCCACAATGCAGATTAGAAAAACTGAAGTGTGTATTTTCAGTTATTTACATGTCTACATGCTAATAATATGCATTTTTTGAATGTTTATTTGAAGTTATGACTTTAAAGGTGCGCTATGGATTTTTTTTATTCAGTCAGTTATTAAATATGTAAATATGTCAGCCAGTATGTCAGTAACTGGAACTGTCCCCTTGTCTTACTTTGATTCATTAATATTACAGCAAAATTATTAAAATAATAATTGAGCTGTCAAATTGAATTTTGTCGAAACATCAGATTGAAGTTATTTGTTTTACATCTCTGACTGTATGTTCTGTATTGTGTGTGTGTGTGTGTGTGTGTGTGTGTGTGTGTGTGTGTGTGTGTGTGTGTGTATGTGTGTGTGTGTGTGTGTGTGTGTGTATGTGTGTGTGTGTGTGTGTATATAATAGGGCTATGCCAATAAGCGGATGCAATTATCATGTGCATCTCGTCAATAATGCCATTTTGTGATTAGTTGTAAGTCTCATTGACATGCGCATTAACGGAGCGACATTTGATATACAGAGGTAGTTCACTGACAAGCTACGCAATATCGCATGCATTACTGGAGATGTTGTATCACCTTCAGTTATGAACAGTCCTAATATATATATGTATATGTGTGTGTATTATAATCTGATTCTGTGTTGTAAGTAAGAATAACAAGAATAGCATCTTTTTTAGGCTTTCAAACTGCAGTATCACAGAAGAAGGTTATAAAGCTCTGGCTTCCGCTCTGAGATCAAACCCTTCACATCTGATAGAACTGGATCTCACAGGAAATGATCCTGGACAATCAGGAGTGGAGGAGCTCAATGATTTACTACAGGATCCAAACTGTCAACTGAACACACTGAGGTAAGATGGGATGAAATAATACAAAAATTATGTGGCAATTTAATTATATCTAAAATGTTATTTCACTAATACAGTTTGCTGCATGACAGTTCTAATTTATTGTCAGTATTAGATGCTATTTTTATTACACCAAGTTTAAGTTGAACTCAATCCTGCTTCATCTTCTCTTCTGCAGGTTTTTGGGTCCTGCTGCAGATGAAGCCTGTCAGTATGTGAATGGAATTGTGGGTAAAAACCCGTTACTCCTGAGAGAGCTGAATCTGAGTGAATGTAAACTAGGAGACACGCGAATGAATCAGATCGCTGCTCTACTGCAGGATAAACACTGTAAACTCAACACACTGATGTGAGTGTTTCACATCAAATAATAGTTGAACCACCATGTACATTTTTCCTTCTGTTATTAGTTGTGTGTTGTGGATGGAATAATCTGAAGAATGTTTCCAGCCTTTTTTCTTCTTTTTTTTGCAGGCTGAATAATACCAGCATTACAGAAGAATGTTGTGCTGCTGTGACTTCTGCATTTAATTTAAACCCTTTAAACCTCATAGAACTGGATCTGAGTGGGAATAAACTAGGAAACTCAGGAATAGAGAAGATCTGTCCTCTTTTGGAAAACACACAATGCAGACTGGAAAAACTGAAGTGTGTATTGTCATGAATGTGCATGTGAATTTACATTTATAATGTATACATATAATATACATTGATCGGATGAACTGAAAAATTTTAAACTGCCAGATGCCAGTTTTAATTTACTATTAGATAAGCATATGTTTTTGCACACTATATGGGAATAATTTGCCTAATATTTAACTATATTTTTTATAATTTTAATATTGAATTTTATTTGTTCATTTAATTTAGTGCAGAACATGCAGTATTTAACAGCTTCTTTTATGTATAGACTTTCAGATTGCAGTATCACAGAAGAAGGTTATAAAGCTCTGGCTTCAGCTCTGAGATCAAACCCTTCACACCTGATAGAGCTGGATCTCACAGGAAATGATCCTGGACAATCAGGAGTGAAGGAGCTCAATGATTTACTACAGAATGGACACTTTAAATTAAAGTTCATTAGGTAATTAAAACCTTCAAATGCTTATTAAAATTATACATTTCAAGTAACATAACAAATAATCAGTTGACAAACCATATCTAAGCCATCTTGTTTACTTATTCACATGCAAAATGGTAGATTAAAATTGTCATAAAAATGCATTTCTTATAGCTGTAAATTAATTGTATTAACAACTCTTAAACTAAGGCTAAATATCTAAGGACTCTAAATTATAAACATGATTTAAATCTGCTGAAAAACTGTTGTACTCGATCTACAGGCATTCTGTCATATGATTGATTCGTACTCTTAGCAAATAAAAGGTCTTTTATCAAAAACTTCCCCCTTTAGGTCATGGTAAACACGTTTTTGCTGCAAAATCTTTACTGATTTTGATAAAGTACACATTGACTTTAATACCTTTAGTAATATTTCAAGATAAACACTTACTAGACTGAAGCAATTTAGGTTTGCTTGATTATCTAAACATAATGTTTTTTTGTTTGTTTTTTGTTTTTACAAAAATCATGTTATGCTGTATAAAATGTGATACATCAGGGGTTTACACTTTTAAGGAAAGTTTATTTGTTCATTTCTCAGTCATCATTGTATTGTTGCATTATGTGTTTTAAACCCCCCCACAATAAAAAAACTAAAGACATTTGATTATAAAACTAAGCATTTATATATCATATCACAAGCATTTAAGTATCATATTACCAAGAAACATTTTTGGAAGGTAATAATTCCATTCATTTTATAAAAGTGGTCGGATATACTGTTATAGATCTCACTGGCATTATATAATACAAGCTTTCAGAATTTCATCTTACTTTATGGCCAGATAAATATAAGCAACTGGAAATTTTGAAGTGAGTTCACCTAGTTTTAACAACAACAAATGTCATGTTCTCTTTAAACAATAGAAGTTTAAAAAAATGAATAGCATTTAAATCGAGCTGGGAACAACTAGAACATTACACTAATACACTATAAAAACATTAGTGGGAATGATTTATGTTTGCTGAACCCCAACTATAAGCAGAATGAAAGCAGCAAAAGGTATAAAATAAGAACAAAATTATCTAATCTAAAATTGTCTTCTAATTTCTGTAGGTTTTTGAAAAGTCCTGCTGCACAGGAAGTGTGTGACTATCTTACTAAGGTACTGGGTACAAGTCCATTATTACTGAAAGAACTGGACCTGAGTGAAGATAAATTAGGAGACCTAGAGTGGGAGAAACTCTCTGCTCTATTGATGGACTCTCATAGCAAACTGGAGAAAATTAAGTGAGTAAATGTTATTTTTTAAGCAAGGTTAATCATACAGAACATTTAATGAAGGTGAAGCATTGTGTTCTGAATGTGTTCACTATGAGCCACAGCTGTCTAATGGTCTTTTTTGGAAGCGGGTGATTGTACTACAGTAGTCTATTTTGCTAGTGAATAAAGTTAGCGTTTTGTCAAGTCATAGTGGGATATAAAATCATCTATTTCTTACTATATTTTTGAGATGATAGTTTGTTGATTTAGTAATTACTCTGATGTGACTACTGAAATCCAAATTCTCTCTAATATTCCTGACTTAATGTTTTTTTTTTTTGGATCTTTATCATTCTGGGTTTACTGAAGTTTTGGGTTTTTCCTTGAGAATGCCATCCTTTTTGACAAATTCAGTAACCTCTGTTTGTCATTGTTTATTTAAAGGAAATCAATAGGTGCATCCAAGTGTTACTTTCATCAGTACAGTGGCAAAGGAAGTTATTGTGTGATAGAATTAGGTAGATTTGGGTGTCATCTGCATAGCTGTGATGAGCAGTTTGGTTCTTATTTAATATGTAGCCTAGTTAAACCACTTACTATCCTGTATAAACAAGAAAAAATGCAAGAATCAAACCTTGTGGGATTTTCCATTCAGATTTATGGTTGCCAGTGTTGTTCACACAGTAACCACTCTCTACTAAGTGTGACCTGAACTTTTTTACAATATGCAATATTAATACAATAAACAAAATTACAATATAATGTGTTGTATAATAAAAAAACATTGTAACATATTTTTATTCATTATAAAAACTACCAGCCATGTGTGTGCAAATATAAAAACCTGTTGATCGAATGTGTGTTTAATAGTGTATGGGCTAAAGTACAATATGTTAAATGAAAGAATGCTGTTTTTGTGTGTTTAGGCTGAATAACTGTGAGTTGACAGAGAAAAGCTGTTCAGTTCTAGCTACAGTTCTCTCCTCCAAAACCATCCTGAAAGAGATAGACCTCAACAACAGCCGTCTGCTGAACTCTGGAGTCAAACAGATCTGTGAGGGACTGAAGAATCCTGTGTGTGAGCTGAAGATACTCAAGTGAGTATATTTCACCATCAGCTACACTCAACACCACAGCAATCACAATATATATATATATATCAGTGATGCACGGGTTGATCCAAAATGAGCTCACCCGCGGTTACGAGTCATCCAAAAATATTTTTCATAATATTGAGGTCGCGGTCGGTCGGTCGGATCGTTTGAAATAAATATGCCAATGAAACCTTTGTAATTTATGTAGTACTAGACACAATTTTCTATGAAATACATATACCTACACTTTATTGGCTGAATTATGTTTACCTTTTGAATGTTGAGCGTTACACGTTGACACAGGACAAAATGCCCGATTTCCCAGCTCGTTGAACTGAGCAATGCCATTGTACCATTTTAATAGGCTACTTTTAAGCGCATATAGCTCAGTAATGTCAGCTTTATGTATTTTCTGAGAGGGGGTGGGATTTTTGTTGGGAAAGTCGATTACACACTTCGATTAGACTGGATAAACACATGCCGCATCTAATAAATGTCTCTATATATGAATATTTTGATATCCAATGCTTCTCTTTCTTTTTGGAATTATTAGACACATTTCACTATGTCTTTTCAAATGTCTAGGTCTGTTTAATTTCCCTAATTATACAATTTCTAGCACTATTTTTAAATGTTTATTCAAGCAATTATATAAAATTATCTCATGTATATGCTTGTTTAAAACCAGGGATTAAAAACAAATTCCAAGTAAAAACTGTATTTTTCCTTTACATTTCAAGAGAGCGAAACGAATGATTTTTCTTTTAATCAAGAACATTTCTTTTGACAAAATTATCTAATTAATTGCGAATGATGTTTGACAGTGAACGCATCTCCACCGCATATACTATCGCTGCATATAATCGCGATATATACGTGGAGGCTAATAACCGCCCGACGCGAAGCGGAGGGTGGTTGCCTCCGCAAAGTGCATTTTAAATCCTTTAATGCACGGCAAGCCGTTGATTATCCCGCTTATTCCATGGTCATTTGCCAAGTTATAGACAAGTTAAAACTAGGATTGATATTTGCAGCGCAAAATTTGACCGCATGTATAAAAAAGACGGTTATTTTCGTCAGTTATGACACGCAGCTCTAGCATTATGCCCGCTTCAAATCAGACACAGAGATGAAATAGTCCGGTAAGATCACATTTATTTGAATGAATTATAGCATTTGTTTCAGTAAATTATCGATCGACCGAGAGAGAGAGAGAGAAGGCGAGGTAGAGATGACAGTTTTGTTTGTGTGTGTGTGTGTGTGTGAGTGTGTGTGTTTGTGTGTATGTGCGTACCTGTCTGCATTGCTGTGCGTCTGCGCATCTCTCTCTACAAACAACGAATTCATTCAAAAACAGCAGTTTTACCACTCCGCTGATGAGGAATTTAATGTAGCGATCTAGTATCTAGGATATTTTAACAATAAAAATCGCAGGGAAGTGCTGACAAGAAGTTTATGTATGTGCGCAGCACAATCCGATCTCCGATCTCTCTCTCTCTCTCTCTCTCTCTCTCTCTGCGTTTGCGTGCATCAATCAAAGCAGCGCATTAATATAGAACAGTGATTAAACTGACTTGGAACTACCTGTGCATTAAACGGTTTTACTGCACACCTGCCAGCCAATCAGAATCCAGTATCCAGACATTCCATGGAATAAATATACACACACACACACACACACACACACACACACACACACACACACACACACATACATGCATACATATACATATACACACATATATATATATATATATATATATATATATATATATATATATATATAGAACCATATATTAAACCACCAGGAGTGGACAAAATATAAAATTACCTATGCTGGTCAGTGTTGGTTATTTGACATAATGACCATCACCTGTGGGAGATCCCCAAGAGAAATCAAAGGCTGCTTCACTCTCAGCACCTTTCTACAATAATGGTAAACTTATGTATGCATAATATTGCTTTTATTATTATTATTATTTTCAGGCTTAGTAACTGTGATTTAAATGAGGAAAGATGTTCAGCCCTGGCTTCAGTTCTCAATTCGGACTCCAGCAAACTAAAAGATCTTGATCTGAGCAACAATAATCTACAGCATTCAGAAGTGAAGCTGCTCTCTGATGGGCTGAAAGAGAACTGTAAGCTAAAGAAACTCAGGTGAGTTGATGCCGGACATACTAAAGGTCTTATATATTTTTTTGCTTCCATCTCCCCAAATTTTTTTTTATGGATTTATGTTGTTCAGAACATTTTTGTAAAATCATTTAATCTGAGTGTTACTTTTTTTATTCCTGTTTTAGACTTTCAGACTGCAGTATCACTGAAGAAGGTTATAAAGCTCTGGCTTCAGCTCTGAGATCAAACCCTTCACACCTGATAGAGCTGGATCTCAGAGGAAATGATCCTGGACAATCAGGAGTGAAGGAGCTCAATGATTTACTACAGGATCCAAACTCTCAACTGAAGACACTGAGGTGAGATGTGATGAAAAGATACAATTTATTTATTTTAATTTTTTTATAGAAAACTGAATTGAATCTTGCTTCATCTTCCCTTCTGCAGGTTTTTGGGTCCTGCTGCAGATGAAGCCTGTCAGTATGTGACTGGAATTGTGGGTAAAAGCCCGTTACTCCTGAGAGAGCTGAACCTGAGTGGACATGAACTAGGAGACACTCGAGTGAATCAGATCGCTGCTCTACTGCAGGATAAACACTGTAAACTCAACACACTGATGTGAGTATTGTAATTAGTTTAATAATTCTGTAAGTAAAATATCTTTCAAATACAACATTATTTTGATGTTATATTTTCACTTTTTTTTGTTTTAAAGGGTTCATATGATGTAGTTAAAAAGAGCATTATTATGCAATGTGTTTATGCGGTTTGAGGTTAAAAAAAACATACTATTTTTCACATACTGTACATCAGTTGTTCTCCAACCACATATATATGCACAAACAGCTTGTAACACTCCAAAAACAAAGAGAAAAAAAAGGAACTGCACCATATGACCCCTTTAAACTGTCATTGTTTATTAAAGGAGGTTTTAAAACAAACTAAAGACTGTGTCCTATCTTTTTTCTCTACAGACTGAATAATAACAGCATTACAGCAGAAGGTTGTGCTGCTCTGACTTCAGCATTTAATTCAAATCCTTCAAACCTGACAAAGCTGGATCTGAGTGGAAATAAACTAGGAAACACAGGAATTAATAAAATGTGTCCTCTGTTGGAAAATGCACAATGCAGATTAGAAAAACTGAAGTGTGTATTATCAGTTATGTACATGTTTGTGTTGGTGTACATGTTATTAATGTGTAATGGTTTCTGTATCTTTGTGCTTTTGTTTGATTCACTAAAATGTAATATTAACCAAAAAAAGAACTGAGGAACCCAATGGTACTATAAATGGAAAACACTTAAGAGTGCACACAGAAAACACAAAGGCTTAAATAAACAGAAAAGTAAACTAACAAGACACAGGTGCAAACAATCAGGAAGTAATGAAGGGAAACACTAAACAGGAACAGAAGAAAATTACCAACAAAGTTCACAAAATTACAAAGATACAAGAAACATTACAAAATATACATTTTGTAAATGTTAATTTGTTTTAACTTTTGACTACTTACAACATTACATTTTAAAAGAAATATTTACAATTTTACATGAAGCAGGTGATATCATTAAAGCAATCTTTTTATATATATTATATGTAGGCTTTCAGATTGTAGTATTTCTGAAGAAGGTTATAAAGCTCTGGCTTCATCTCTAAAGTCAAACTCGCATCTGACAGAGCTGGATCTCACAGGAAATGATCCTGGACAGTCAGGAGTGGAGGGGCTCATTGTTTTACAGTGGTGTGGAGGCTGTAAATTAAAAACTGTCAGGTGATAATTTTAAAATGACACATAGAATTTACTCAATTTCAGTTTTAAGAAATTAAATACCATCACACAAATGAATTTCATAACTCAAGTTTTCTTTTGTGTTTTACTAATTTATACTAATTATATTTTCTCAGTAGACCTGGAGGCAGTTTCAATAACTTTAATACTACACTGGAACCATAAGTAGTATGAGAATTGCAAAGGAAATTAAATTATAGCCTGACTATCTAATTTAAGTTCTTCTACTTCCTTTAGGTTTTTGATAAATCCTGCTGCACAGGAAGCGTGTGAGTATCTCACTGAGGCTTTGGGTACAAATCCATTATTACTGAAGGAACTGGATCTAAGTGAATTTAAATTAAGAGGTCTGGATGGGGAGAAGCTGTCTGCTCTTTTGAAGGACTCTCACAGCAAACTGGAGAAAATAAAGTGAGTGAACATAATTTATAAATCATCTATGTTTAGTCATTAAAAAGGACTTCCAGTTACATATGGATTAATTATGCTGATCCTGATGTGTAATAAATAATGCTGTTTTTGTGTGTTTAGGCTGAATAACTGTGAGATGACAGAGAAAAGCTGCTCAGTTCTAGCTACTGTTCTCTCCTCCAAAACCATCCTGAAAGAGATGGACCTGAACAACAGCCGTCTGCTGGACTCAGGAGTCAAACAGATCTGTGAGGGACTGAAGAATCCTGTGTGTGAGCTGAAGATACTCAAGTGAGTACATTTCAACATCAGCTACACTGATACACCGAATCCTATGTTTTTCTGAGATAGTGGTTTTGGTCCTTTTGGTAAATTAATACCACATTTGCACATTCATATGGAAGAGATGTAAACCCTTCTTTACTATATTTTATGATTTTGTGAGAATATTTTAAAGTTTACTTACAAATACTTCAAAGCAACCAAGTAGAAAGATGAGAAACACATGTTACTATTTTACTATTTGTACTATAGTTACTATTTTAGTACTGTCCTGATTTATATCTTTGTTATAGTCGATTAAAATAAAATGGTTTGCCATGTACAATAATAATTAAATATTTATTGAGCAGCAGTGATTTCTGAAGAATCATTTGACACCAAAAGCTGGAGTAATGAAGCTTAGCATGAGAGGAAAACACAAATAGGGCTGGACAATAATTCAGTAACAATATATATTGCGCAATAGTTGTTAACACTTTCTATGAAGCCTGTATTTATAATACATTATAAAGGTATTCTTAAGGCATTATAATGAATGCATAATGCATTAAAAAGAAACCTTATAATAGGTTATATCATCTCATGAGTATTCATAAAATCAGTTTTAATGTATTATAATTTTTGCTTATTTGTGATTATAGCTTTTATGAGTATGATTGCCTCCTCATAGTTATAAGGTATTATATTATAAGTCTCATATTTTGCCATGTTACTGATGTCACTGCACTTAAAGCATACAAAGACCACTTATAAGTAATTATAATAATATTACTCAAATTGCCATAAGATCAGGTATCAGATCAGATGAATGTGTAATATGATCAGATTATTTTGATGGTACCCTTTAGACAGCTTTTGATAAGTAACACTGCAACTACATATCAACTAGCAGTAATTGTTAATATAAGTATGCTAAATATATGTTAACACTGTATTTTGATGTTTCTTCAAAAGACAAACTGATTAGAAGTAACTTTGCAAGTACGTGAACCTTCTACTTAGCCTAACCTTAACCTAAGTCTACACTGTAAGGAGTGTTAGTTGGCGAGAGTTAGTTGCTTATAGTCAGTAGGCTAAGGGCACCATCAAAATAAAATGTAATATAATGTAAAAAATAAATGTAATATGATACAGTCCATTGTAAATTTAGTAGATTTATTATGCCGTCCATTGTGTGTTATAAATAATCATAATCTTAAAAGTTATAACCTCTACTAAATTATTATAATGTATTATAATTGTTCATGAGATGATATAACATGCTATAATGTTATTTTATAATGCATTATGCATTCATTATAATGCCTTAGAAATACCCTTAGAAATACCCTTATAATGTATTATAAATAGAGGTTTCATAGAAATTGTTACCCAATAGTTGTATTCAATAATGGTGATATAATTTAAACACAGTTCCGAAATTGAGGTATACCACTGTTTCCCATACATAGATTTATTTGTGCTGATTGACTTCCTTGAACAAACATCAGCACTGCCCGTTTCAAAATCAAATCTTTGAAGGGAACTGACTATCTTCAGAAAAGTTTCAATGCCATTTTCATTTTACAGTATCTGGTAAATTTTCGTGTTTGAGGGGAGCACTGCTTTGTATACAGGCTTTAACAGGGAAACCGCTGTTCCTACTGCTCCAAAAGTGCCTCCTGCTGGCAGAGAATGAATTTGCTTTTCTTTCTTTTTTTTTAAGATTTATTTTTGGAGTTTTTGTCTTTATTATGAGGGGACAGATCAGAATTGACAGGAAACGTAGTGGGAGAGAGATAAGGGGCGGGATCAGGAAAGGTCCTCAGGCCGGGATTCGAACACGGGATGTCGGAGCGAAACAGCACTGTATGCCGACGCACTGCCCACAAGGCTATCGGCGACGACGAATTTGCTTTTTTTAATAAGCCTGTCACTGGCAACAATTTTGTTGTTGCTCACTCTTTTTCTGCAGCAACTCTGACCACTTTTCATAATCTTATCCTGTCTGAAGAACTTTTGTTTCAATCTATAAGAATAATCAGCCTTATGTTATTGTTTAAAATTAAAGCTAAGAATATTAATAAGGTGAGTCTGAGAGCCTTATGTGTATTTGACTATGGCTTTACATTTCTTGTTTGTATTAAGGCTAAATACAAATAAAAGTTGAACATTAATTTATTTGTACCATTTTATTAAAAAATATATATATATAGTTTAATAGGAGGAGGTTTCATAGACATGGCAAATTCATTTTTCAGAAGTTTGTAGGTGAAGACATCTTTTGTGGGCATTCTTGGCAGTTTTCTAAACCTTTTTTTAAATATTGTTTATATTAATATCAGAATTCTGTTGTATCAACCAAAATTAAGAAACATATTGTAATATAAATTTTGGACATATCTTCCATCCCTAATTTAATCTGTCCAAATAGAAAGCAGTTTATCCCTTTTTTCCACACAACAAAATCCAAATCCAAACACACGCTGCAAATGCTCACAACACAACCAAATACAGAAACGCTCTGCAAATACTCACAACACAATCAGATACATGCTGCAAATACTCACAACACAACTATATACAGAAATGCACTGCAAATACTCACATTAAATCCAAATACATGCTGCAAATACTCACAACACAACTATATACAGAAATGCACTGCAAATACTCACAACACAACTATATACAGAAATGCACTGCAAATACTCACAACACAACTGTATACAGAAATGCGCTGCAAATACTCACATTAAATCCAAATACATGCTGCAAATACTCACAACACAACTATATACAGAAATGCACTGCAAATACTCACAACACAACTATATACAGAAATGCACTGCAAATACTCACAACACAACTATATACAGAAATGCACTGCAAATACTCACAACACAACCAAATACATGCTGCAAATACTCACAACACAACTATATACAGAAATGCACTGCAAATACTCACAACACAACTATATACAGAAATGCACTGCAAATACTCAGAACACAACCAAATACATGCTGCAAATACTCACAACACAACTATATACAGAAATGCGCTGCAAATACTCACAATAAATCCAAATATAGAAACGTCCTGCAAATACATGCTGCAAATACTCACAACAAAATACAGAAATGGGCTGCAAATACTCGCAAGACAACCAAATACAAAAAAAAGTGCTGCAAATACACACTACACAGCGAAATACATTTACACTCTGCGAATACCCACAACATGACCAAATACAGAAACGTGCTGCAAATAGCACAGACCACATCGGGAGGACCCCAACATTACCAAAATGGCCTCAACAAAACATTTATTCATTTATTTATTATATTATTATGTTTTTATTACATTTAAAAAAAACACATTGATAAGCATGTCCCAGTCATGTTTGTCACTTTGCAGTTCCAACCAAGGGGTTCTCAACTCTGGCCCACAAGATCCATTTTCCTACAAAGTTCAGCTCCAACCCTGATTAAACACACATGAATAAGTTTATCAAGGTCTTTAGGATCACTAGAAAGTTAGGTGAGTTTGATCAAGGTTGGAGCTAAACGTCGTTCAGTAACTGAGTGTGAGCGCTACAGTAAGCGGAATCATTGATTCTAATTTGATAGCCGCTGCAAACTACAAGGGCTATTCCTGCGTATGTTATCTGTTTGTTTGCAAATCTGACCATTTATTTGGCTGTGTAATTTAGTCATATTTGTGATTTGACTAGTAATTAAATAATTTGAACCACACAGTTCATTTTAACTCATATATTTATTTTGTGTAGACTTTCAGACTGCAGTATCACAGAAGAAGGTTATAAAGCTCTGGCTTCAGCTCTGAGATCAAACCCTTCACACCTGAAAGAGCTGGATCTCACAGGAAATGATCCTGGACAATCAGGAGTGAAGCAGCTCAATGATTTATTACAGGATCCAAACTGTCATCTGAAGACACTGAGGTGAGTGTTAAAATGTTAATGTTCAATATTCTTAAAGCATTTTAGCCAAACGAGATTTAAACGTTTAAAAGACATTCATAAAAGTTTTAAAATGACTAAAGGCCTTTTCACAAGCTTGTGAAAATAAATCATTATGTAGCAGGTGATGTCAGGTACTATACTTCCCCCAAGGCATACAATAGATTTAGTAGGACACTAGAAATATGTCCTTACCAATATCCAGTGACTACTGAATTGTCTCTAGCAATACATTTGATTAAATGGTTAAAATATATATGCAATTACTGTTGTTGTAATTTTGGCCACAACTGAAATAGGTCGTACCACTGACATTACTTAAGAATTTAATAAATGCACTAGAAAATTGCACTCTTTCTGGGATGAGCATGAGTTAAGGACATAAGGTAAGTGCTTAGCACATACGTGCGTAGTATGTTGAATTATAACGTTTACCGTAATTAACTTGATGTTGTTAAAATGAATACACAAACCAAAGTCTTAGGGTTTATGTCCCCTTTTATGTCAAAATCAAACATCAAACCTATGCCCTTAACTTCTCCTGTCTCCAGGTTTTTGGGTCCTGCTGCAGATGAAGCCTGTCAGTATGTGACTGGAATTGTGGGTAAAAACCCATTATTCCTGACAAAACTTAATCTGAGTGGACATAAACTAGGAGACACACAAGTGAATCAGATCTCTGCTCTACTGCAGGATAAGCACTGTAAATTCACATCTCTTCAGTAAGTATTCTTTCCATATATTTTTGCACATTTTAAGTATCTCAAAGAACCCAGGTGACCAAAACACGATCATTCTCAGTAATATATATATATATATATATATATATATATAATATTCATCAAGTACTTTGTGTTTGCTAATTCTCTTTCTCTCCTGTTCAACATTTTAGTCTGTGTAGTTGTAGTCTAACAGAAGAAAGCTGTTCAGCTCTCGCTACAGTGCTGAAATCAAAATCCAGTCTGACAGAGCTTGACATGAGTGACAATAATCTGCGGGATTCAGGAGTAAAAAAACTCCAGAACGGATTAGAAAATACAAACTGCACACTTCAAAAACTCAGGTGAGTTAAATGAACCTTTGATTGATTTAAAAAAAAAAAAAAAAATTTAAGTAAAACCTTTGGAGACATAGGCCCTTGGCAAAATCACTTGGATTTTTTCCCTTTTAACGGCTCTTGCAGTACAAAAAAAACACCATTTGAAATTGTAATTCAAATTATATTTCTTAATAGAATTAAAATTGTGATATGTTATGTTCTTCGATCAAAAAGTTCAAAGGCATTTTGTTTTAAATCTCTTCTTTCTAGACTTTCAAACTGCAGTATTACTGAAGAAGGTTATAAAGCTCTGGCTTCAGCTCTGAGATCAAACCCCTCACACCTGATAGAGCTGGATCTCACAGGAAATGATCCTGGACAATCAGGAGTAAAGGAGCTCAGTGATTTACTACAGGATCCAAACTGTAAACTAAAACTGAGGTGAGATTTGATGAAATAATACAAACTAAATTATGTGCTGCTGAATTATTTATAGAAAAAAAATTGTTTGCATCAAAGTAATTTCAAACATTTCACACATTTATTTATCAGAATTGGCTGTTATTTTTCATTACTCCAAGTTTAATTGAGATCTGAATTGAATCGTGCTTCATCTTCTCTTCTGCAGGTTTTTGAGTCCTTCTGCAGATGAAGCCTGTCAGGATGTGAATAGAGTTCTGGGTGAAAACCTGTTACTCCTGAGAGAACTGAATCTGAGTGAATGTAAACTAGGACCCTCAGGATTAAAGAAACTTGCTACTGTACTAAAGGATAAACACTGTAAACTCAACACACTAATGTAAATCTTACTGTTATTAGGACTCTTACATACATACGTTTATACACATGAACGTGCTGCTGAATGTGTTTTATGTAACGTTTACCAGAGAGTGTTGACTTTCAACTAACAACAAATACTTTATTATTTATAATTATTTATTATTTATAATTGTTTAGTTGAAACTGTAACTGTGTTTTCTCTTAATGCAGTTTGAATAACAGCAATATCACAGATGAAGATTGCTGTGTTTTGACTGAAGCTTTAAATTCAAACCCTTCAAACCTGACTGAGCTAAATCTGAGTGGGACAAAGCTCAAAAACTCAGGAATGAAGATCTTCTTAATTCTGTTTAAAAATGAACAGTGTAGACTGAAAAGGCTGAAGTAAGGAATTTAATCAATGTGTAAAAACAAATAATGGTGGGCTACTGACAGTAGTAATAGTCAAAGTTACTATTTGTGTAATTGTATTTATGTATTTTTCTCTGTTCTACAGGTTAAATTCCATTTGTATTACAGAAGAAGGTTGTGCTGCTCTGGTGTCAGCTTTAAATTCAAATCCTTCAAACCTGATAGAGCTGGATTTGAGTGGAAATACACTATTGAATTCTGGAGTGACTGAAATCTCCACTCTACTGGGAAACTCTCAATGTATATTACAGATACTCAGGTTTGAATTTGTTGAATTTAAAGATAAACTGAAAACTTCTAGCAGTAATGTGTTTAACAGTTGTGAAAAAATGTTAGTGCACTTTTGTCTAAAGTTTATTTAAATATTGGCAAACATTATATTTATGGGAACAGATAATTAAAAAAAGTCATAATCTGACAAATGAAATTGTTTTTACTAAATGAATAATTGATTACAATTGCAAATTTGTTCTTGTCTTCCTCTAGACTCTCAGACTGCAGTATCACTGAAGAAGGTTATAAAGCTCTGGCATCAGCTCTGAGATCAAACCCTTCACACCTGATAGAGCTGGATCTCACAGGAAATGATCCTGGACAATCAGGAGTGAAGGAGCTCAATGATTTATTACAGGATCCAAACTGTCAACTGAAGACACTGAGGTGAGACGTAATAAAATAATAGAAAATAAATTACATGCAAGTGAATTATTAATAGATATATTATTTAACTAATACAGTCTGTTGCATCAAATTTAAATGACCAGAATCAGGTGCTATTTTTCATTACACCGTGTTTAATTAAAATGAATCTTGCTTCATATTCCCATATGCAGGTTTTTGGATCCTGCTGCAGATGAAGCCTGTCAGTATGTGGCTGGAATTGTGGGTAAAAACCCGTTGCTCCTGAGAGAGCTGAATCTAAGTGAATGTAAACTAGGAGATGCACAAGTGAATCAGATTGCTGGTCTACTGCAGGATAAACGCTGTAAACTCAACACACTGATGTGAGTATTTGATATTTTCATAATGCTGTCATTGCTGTTCATTAACACTAGAAATACCAAGGCAGTCATTTGGGGTAAAATTTTGCTTTGTAATAACTTTGTGGAAGAAAGACCCACATAACTCGAGAATACGAATTCCCATTTGTAAAAAAGCCAGATGGACATCTCCAATTTGACAACTGCTGTCATTCAATCTGCCACATTTCCAGGTATGTTAGGCTGATCCTAGGAAGAGATCCTAGGCTGATCCGTGGCTGTTATCAATAATAGCATACTTCAGTGTTCCGACAAAGTAATCATTATTATTGTTATTATTATGCTAGTGTAATACTATAGCTAATGTGTACAGGCTAGCTAATTTTATCCCTAATAAGACTGATTTTGTGGAATAAAACTAATTAGGCTATTTTTTGTGATAGTGATAATGGTTATATACTTGTAAATTTATTGAAAAAAGATGTGTAATCATTTCCAAAATTCACAACGTTTTATTTACCGAAATATTCAGATTTAGTTCATATTTGTTGGCGTTTAGACTTTCAAATATAACATTTTCACTGCATTGAAAAATCTTTGCTCTCCCACTTGACGGTGACACAAGCAAGGCATGCACCTTTGGGAGCTGTCTAGTAGCTCGTACACAATTATAGGGTATATTACAAAAAATATTATATTTTAGGGTGATGACTTCATAAAATATAACGACAGACATTCAAAGCTTTATTTTAAAACGTCGATAGAAGCTTTGAATGTAAATGACATGGCACTAAGTTCAATCTAGTATGAACAGTCAGAATGACTGCTATGGTCATTATAGTAGTTATAGAATTCCGGTAGTTCTAGTGTTAAAGTGGCTGCAGAATAAGAATCATTTTATAAAATATCCTTCTGTTAGTAGACAGGTATTGTGTCTGAAAAAAAAAAATAATAATAATAATGTTTCCTGTCTTTGTTTTCTTTCTCTGCAGGCTGAATAATAACAGTATTACAGCAGTAGGCTGTGCTGCTCTGACTTCAGCATTTAATTCAAACCTTTCAAACCTGAAAGAGCTGGATCTAAGTGACAATAAGCTAGAAAACTCAGGAATTAAAAAGATCTGCCATCTGTTGGAAAACAAACAATGCAGATTAGAGAAACTGAAGTGCGTATTGACGTTGTTCTACATTATTATATGTTAATACACATTAATAATGCTCAATTGATTATTTCCACTCATTTTCACTAAGACTGGGGTTAATGTTATGTCTAACATCTGCATTTGTGTTTGAATCAAGGTGTGAAGTTTTGGGGGTGAATGAGTAATGACAAAATTTACATTTGGTCAAATGATTTATTTATTAAGTTTTTTATTATCAAGGATTTGGTTAATGCATCTATTTTAGGATTCTATGGGAGGAAACACTAGAGAAGCATACACTTGTCACTTTGTCAGAAATGAAATTCCAAACTAAGGCTCGGGAGGAACCTAAACATTCTATTTTAGTCGATCTTCATTACGAGCCTATGTAAGCAGCACTTATTGCATATTCCCAGTGTCAATTCTTCAGGCATCCTTCCACCCCCCATCTCCTCCTCTGTTTCTATTATTAACCCCAGTAGTTCCACACTGAGCCTCAGGTTCAAGCCTCCGTTGTGGACAGCAAGCCAAGTTCATTTAACATTAATTATCAGGACTGGATAGGCAGGCATACTCATGCAATTATTTATATAGCTCAGTATTTGTATTATGAACTGTCTCAGCAAAGAATAAATAATACTATTCTTTAATTGTATAGACTTTCAGACTGCAGTATCACTGAAGAAGGTTATAAAGCTCTGGCTTCCACTCTGAGATCAAACCCTTCACACCTGATAGAACTGGATCTCACAGGAAATGATCCTGGACAATCAGGAGTGAAGGAGCTCAGTGATTTACTACAGGATCCAAACTGTCAACTGAAGACACTGAGGTGAGATGTGATGAAATTTTGCTAAATAAATTATATGCAGGCTATTTTTATAGAGTATAATGGATAATGATATGGCTCTATATTTGTATTTACATGTTATTAAATATCAAAATGTATCACAATATTCATTTATATACTACTAATAAGGAAGGTAAACTATTACAAGAGTATTAAAGATTTAATGAATCTTTTAAATGTAATCAAAAAGGAATACAATTAACAACAAAACATTGCATTCTTTTTATTAAATAATTTGCTGCACGACGTCATTTGTGTAATGAATAAATTATAATATGGATGAAAATACACCACAAGCATCACATCACATGAAACTATTGTTTTACACAGGGGCATGCAGAACATCTAGACTTTTTAAAATCTCAGATTTGTAATAAATAGTGCAACAAACTAAGTGATAGTGAACACGAGTACAATTTAAGTACAAAGTTAAATCAAACAAAGACAAATTCATGCCTAGACTTGAACTATGAAATAAACTTGAACAAAGCATAAACTTACCAACAGTGGTACAGTGAACAAAGCTAGATGAAAGACAAAGAAAATATCAGGTATATATATATATATATATATATATATATATATATATATATATATATATATATAATATATATATATATAATATATTATATATATATATATAAATAAATAAGGCTTACAAAGAAACCATTTGGTGTGTTTGACTTCATGCATCGCTGTGCGGGCCAATCAAAGAGAGCTGCTGCTTTCAGTTGGGAGCGGAATTAAAAGCAGAGACGTGAATTCAAACACTTTCTGCTTCCTGTAGTGATGCTTGAGTGGTGTTTGCATACATAAGCACAGATTAAGTGAATTAAATTTATTCGATTTTTCAAATACACAGATGTTTCAGAAACGTTTTCATGAAGCAACAAAAATGTTTAATGTACTGTTAAAGATCCAAGGGTAAAATTGGGCATTTTCACAAATGCTGTTTGAGTAAAATTCTAATGGAATATGCTATTTTCAAGTTCAAGATGTAAATGAATAGAAAACACATTATTAATACATTTTTCTGATTTATTTAGGGGGGAAAAATGATCAAAAGAATCCAACACATCCTACTTGAATATTCAAGTCTTTTATGACACTGAGTTGCAGTTTTCAGGCTTTTTTGTTGGTACACACACACATATGAAATTAGCATGAAACTATGCATTGCTGAAAAGCACATGTTGTCTACTGCCAGTAGTAATTCACATTATTTTGATAGTGCAAACGGTTGAAGTGGGTTAATCAGTATTATCTGTACAAAAATAAATTTCAGCATAAGCCTAGACTATTTAAAATGGGTCTATATATATACTTTTATCAGTGTTTTTTTGATAAACATGACTCAATATAACATTGTGACTACCGTAAAAGACGTTTTATTTGTGAACATTTGTGGAACTAAAAGTGTCAGAATAAACACAAACACACATCATTGTCATTGTTTCATGAATTTGGACAAACATGCAGTTGTGTTGTCATCAGAGCTTCTACAGCCGCTATGAAAAAAAAACTGCACTCGCAGAGTCAGCCGGCTGCTCTTGAATTGCTCTCTTTTTACTTTGATGCCATACGTCACAGTGATGTGGCATTGACGCGGTCTCAGGTCAGACAAAATGTCTAATCCGCATGCACTGCTTCAGCCACTGATTGGTTTGCGCAGTGCTGCAGGAAGTCAAACATGCCTACATGCCAGGATCACATGACAGGGACAAGAAAACCTAAACTAGAAACAAAACCAGTGTGACAACATCTGATTGTCCAGATGTAGGGCAAATATATAAAAAATATATATTGTTAAACGTGTATCGATTTCATGGGTTTATTATTTCCAATATCAATCAATCTGTTGCTCCACTGAGGGAAAGTAAATTGAAGATAAACTATTTCACACTGTTTTCCATCAAATTCAAATGCTATTTTCCTTATGTTTAGTAAAGAACTGATTTGAATTGAGCTTCATCTTCTCCTCTGCAGGTTTTTAGGTCCTGCTGCATATGAAGCCTGTCAGTATGTGAATAGAGTTCTGGGTAAAAACCTGCTACTCCTGAGAGAGCTGAATCTGAGTGAATGTAAACTAGGACATTCTGGATTGAAAAAACTTGCTGCTGTACTGCAGGATAAACATTGTAAACTCAACACACTGATGTAAGTTTTATTGTTATGATGATACCTTTTAATACTTGTGAACTTGCTGCTGAGTGTCTTTTATGTATCTTTTACTGAAGAGCGCTTACTGAGCAATAAACAAATGTTTTTTGTAATGTCAACACTGTTGAGTAAATATTGTTCTCTTAATGCAGTCTGAACAACAGCAATATCACAGAAGAAGATTGTTGTGTTCTGACTGAAGCTTTAGATTCAAATCCTTCAAATCTGACTGAGCTAAATATGAGTGGGACTAAACTCAGAAACTCAGGAATGAAGATCTTCTCGACTCTGTTTAAGAATGAACAATGTAAACTGAAAAAGCTGAAGTAAGTAATTTAGTCAATGTGCAAAACAGGTCATTGACTACAAAACCGATGCTATAATTTATTATATTACATTACATTTATACATATTTTTTCTCTTGTACAGGTTTAATTCCATCTGTATTACTGAAGAAAGTTGTGCTGTCCTGGTATCAGCAATCAGTTCAAACCCTTCAAACCTGATAGAGCTGGATCTGAGTGGAAATAAACTAGAAGACTCTGGAGTGACTGAAATCTCCAGTCTAATAAGAAATTCACAATGTGCACTACAGATTCTCAGGTTAGAAATTGGTTAATCTACAACTCCATTTCCAGAAAAATTGGGACGTTTCATGAAATGCCATAAAATCAAGTTTATGTTAAATGTTTATTCTCTTTAATGTTTATTTAATTGACTAATGTACAAAGAAAACATTTCCAATTTCCATTGCCAACTTTTAATTTTATTTTGTAAATATGACTAACTTTGATTATTTTTTTTATGGCTGCAACAAAAACATGTGAAACATCAACTTTCCTTTTAATTAGAATGTTTCATTATTTGGGAAATTAAGATACTAATACTTTAAGTTTTGCAAGCAAAATTGTTGTCCAATCTGGCTTGATAAAACACTTCAGATGCTCAGCAGTCTGTGATTGTTGTTGTCTGATTCTCATTTTAATGACTAGTCATATATTTTCAACGGAAGACAGATCTGGAGTGCAAGCAGGCCAGTCTAGCACATTCAGTCTGTGTCTATTAAACTTCACTGTTGCACATTCACCTGAGATGTATCTTACTTTTCCCTACACAGACTGACATTTCTCTGGATTCCCTGAATATTTTTACAATATTATTTGTGATAATTGGTGAAAGACCATTTCCATTTCACCTGCTTACTGTGAACTGTTTCAAAACAGTTGGATATTCTAACACGGTTTCACTTTTATTTAGATCTCTCCCAACTTTTTTTAAATGTGTGTTGCAGCCAAGAAAATCAAAATTTTGTTATATTTACAAAATAAAATTGAAAGTTGGTCAAAGAAAACACTGTTTTTTTTTTTTACTTTAAACAGATAACATATTCTTGACTTTATGGAATTTCACTAAACAACTTTTCTATAAACAACTTTTTCAATGATGTACATCCAGACAGTTGTTATTGCAGAATAAACCCAGCCGGGTGATCAGGGCCCAGACATGAAGCAGAGGGTCTTGCATCAGCCTGTAGGTGTTTATTCTGTGATAGCAACCAGCTGGATGTACATTATCCTGCTTATTACATGGCTATTTGGCCAGATAAGTAAATAATTAGACACGAAATATTGATTGATTAACATTTTATTAGCTTTTCAAGTAAAAAAGATTTCACAAAGAAAAAAATTTCCTGGCTTTGAGCATGGAAAAAGTTCAGTTAAGATGTTTATTTAAGGTTTAACGTACAGTTGTAGCAATTCTTACCCAGCTTTTTACAACATAAATAATACTGAAGTCCTTCAAGTTCTTTTGACAGTAAATAAAGCCGATAACTGAGACGCAAGATAGCAGTTGATCCTTCGCCAAAATCCGCCCTCCTTAGTTACTGTTGCTAAGTCGGACAAACAATGCCGCTCTCACACTACACATCTTTTCAGGAAAAAAAGAGGAAATTGACAACATGCCAACAGGCAAGAAAGAGCAGGTTAATTCTGGTATGAAACAAGGTCTCAGCTTTAAAATGTTGTCATTTTTCAAGAAATTTAAACAATAAATAAAGTTTTGTGGCTCTTTAATGTTTCATGACAGATTACTGTTTTGGCTTATTAGATCAATAGACACGTGAACCGACCAGATTTTCTTATTTACTTTAGACACAAAATAGGAAAATTAGCTAGGAAATTTTATTCTTTGTAAAATCTTTTTTACTTGAAGCTAAGTATTTCAAAGTAAATCAATATTTTGTGTCTAATTATTTACGTATCTGGCAAAATAGCCATGTAATAAGCAGGATAATGTACATCCAGCTGGTTGCTATCACAGAATAAACACCTACAGGCTGATGCAAGTCCCCCCTCTGCTTCATGTCTGGGCCCTGGGTTTATTCTGCAATAACAACCGTCTGGTTTAATATAAGTCCATTGTTTAATTGTTTGAGTTTAATATAAGTCCATTGAAGTTAATCTACTCTTTTGTGTGATTTGTTTGTCGGACATAATGATTTATTCGGCATTATCAATTGCGAATGAAAGAAGCTAGAGAGAGAGAGCAGCAGTGTGAAATTACAAACTTAAAAAAGTGCTGGCCTTAAATACCTGGTATAACCAGCAGACCGGCTTGTAATTATTACTTAGGTGTGTGCATTCAGTTAGTGACATTACTTACATCACTAAAAAAATAGACACTTTCTCTGATTGAAAAAAATAAATAAAAAACTTTTGGGCTGCTGGGAAATATAATTACAAATGATGATGACAAAATCTTCATATTGAACTCTTTTTATTAAAAGAGTGATTATTACAGTTCTAAGACTATTTGTTTCTTTTTGTATTCCTCTAGACTTTCAGACTGCAGTATCACTGAAGAAGGTTATAAAGCTCTGGCTTCAGCTCTGAGATCAAACCCTTCAAATCTGATAGAGCTGGATCTCACAGGAAATGATCCTGGACAATCGGGAGTGAAGGAGCTCAGGGATTTACTACAAAATACAAACCGTGTGCTTAATCTGAGGTAAGATGTAAAGAAATAGTACAAAATAAATTATATGAAGGGCAAATTATTTATATAAATATTAGTTCAATATTCCAAATAAACAATTTCTCACAGCAGAATCATATACTATTTTTGTTAGATCAAGTTTATTTAGCAATTGAATTGCATCCTCCCTTATCTTCTCTTCTGCAGGTTTTTGGGTCCAGCTGCAGAGGAAGCCTGTCAGTTTGTGACTGGAATTGTGGGTAAAAGCCCATTACTCCTGACAGAGCTAAAACTAAGTGGTCATGAACTAGGAGACACACGAGTGAACCAGATCGCTGCTCTACTGCAGGATAAACACTGTAAACTCAAGACAGTAATGTGAGTGTTAAAACAAATTTACAGTCTAATGAAACACTACTATTTTTTTATTTTTTATTTAAGGACTGAAATTAATTTATCTATCATATAGTTTATCATTTTGTTACTCTAGTAGTAATGTCTTTTTTCCCCTTTTTTTCTCTCTGCAGGTTGAAGAATAACAGTATTACAGAAGAAGGTTGTGCTGCTCTGACTTCAGCATTTAATTCAAACCCTTCAAACCTGATAGAGCTGGATCTGAGTGGAAATAAACTAGGATATATAGGAATGGAGAAGATCTGTCTTCTGCTGGAAAATCCTCAATGCAAACTGGAGAAACTGAAGTGTGTATTTTCATTGATGCACTTTTCCGCATGTTTATAAACATGTATGCACATGCTTATTTAACTTGCTTAACTGTAAATTTGAGACTAAAAAATGCAGTTGTAAAATTTTGGTTGTACTTTTATCTAATTTACAATATGACTGAGGCTCATATTCTTTTTGAAAGAACATGATATATACACTACAATATATATAAAAAAAAACAGTTTATTATATATATATATTTTTGCACTTCATGGCACTTTTTTTTTTTTCCTTCTGTAGACTTTCAGACTGCAGTATCACAGAAGAAGGTTATAAAGCTCTGGCTTCAGCTCTGAGATCAAACCCTTCAAATCTGATAGAGCTGGATCTCACAGGAAATGATCCTGGACAATCAGGAGTGAATGAGTTTAAATCATTACTACAGGATGAACATTATAAATTCGCCATCAGGTGATTAAAACCTTTAAATGTTAAATGTAAATTAAAATTTCACTTTTAAAATAACCTGCAACCATTATATCAGTAATCAGTAGCTATTTCATGCCCTGTATTGATCCATTGCTTATTAATCACAAAATATAAAGAACATCTAAATTGGCAGGATCACATATTTGTTTGCATAAACTAAAAAACTCATTGTATTAACATCACATTAACAGGGCAATCAGTTTCTACACTTCTATTGTACTGATGAAAACAGTACAGATTTTGAAAGTACAGTACAGATTAAAGAAAATATTTAGTATAAATTCTTATTTGGTTGTCACACAAAAAACTTATTGCAGCCTTCTGTGATCATTAGTTTATGGGTGTAAAACTAAATCCTAAAAGGAATGCTTTAAAAACCAATTCCAAACTCTTGGAACAACTTTTAACCAAAAGCAACATCATAGTAACTATGGATAAATTATTGGGGATGATTTGTGTTTGGTTAAATTCACCTGTAAGCAGAATGGGAGAAGCAAATGGTATAACATTACACCAAGATTACCTAATCTAAAATGTTCTTCTACTTCATGTAGGTTTTTGAAAAGCCCTGCTGCAGAGGAAGCTTGTGAGTATCTTACTAAAGTTCTGCGAATAAGTCCGTTGTTCCTGATAGAACTGGATCTGAGTGAAGATCAATTAAGGGGCCTGGATGAGAAGAACCTCTCTGCTCTTTTAATGGACTCTCATAGCAAACTAGAAAAAATAAAGTGAGTGAACATGATTTAAACATTATAACATCTCTGATTACAAAAGACTACCAGTCACGTGTGTGCAAACATGAAGATCTGTTCATTTGATGTGTGTTGAAAATGTGATGAATAATAAAGTGTGCTTTTTTTGCACTTAGGCTGAATAATTGCAAGCTGACAGAGAAAAGCTGTCGAATTCTAGCTACTGTTCTCTCCACCAAAACCATCCTGAAAGAGATGGACCTGAACAACAGCCGTCTACTGGACTCAGGAGTCAAAGAGATCTGTAAGGGTCTAAAAACGACTTTGTGTGAGCTGAAGATACTCAAGTGAGTACATTTTACAAGAGGTGTTCTTTTTTCCGTTGAATTGTAAAGAAACCTGGCCAACCATTAAGATTCACACTTTGTTAATAATGTCTTTATAATAACCTATATTAATGAAATGCATGATTAATGAAAACTAAATAATACATTTACAACCGGGCCTGGACATAGGCATGGGCAAGGTGGGGCAATGCCCCCTAAATGCTGTGACTAACCCCCAAACGTGTAGGCATGGTTCTAAGAAAATTCTTTCGCAGTCTCTCACTGGAATTATTTGATTAATATAACTCTGTTCTTGTTCTCTCTGTTCTCTCTCTCTTTCTCCTCACTCATTGACAATTTGTTGAAGTGAACCAAGTAATGAGTCGACAGTGCGCAGATTTTTGGTTTCTAAAGCTAAACCTAGCAGTAGCAGCGCTACGGATTTAGTAGCTGTGCAGAGAGAATCTAACCCCGGCTCATCGGGTGGTACTGCTTGTGGACTCGCCACAAACTCTAACCATTGTGCCCGGTCCAGTACTGCTACAAGTTTTTCTAGCTGCAAAAGCACCACAGCCCCCGCCGTTCCTAGTCAAGTGGCCGCTGCGAATGATGGAGACATAGGCTTGAACACCATAGCACCGTCACAACCCATAGCTCTGGTTTTGCCCAAGCGCAATTTTGGTAAAAACGCATGCTCATTCTGCCCAGGCTGCTATCTCGGGAGACCATGGCAAGAATATTCAGCAAAGCTTTAGGCGTGCTTTTGTTTCCCTTGTCGTAAATTTGGCAGGAACAATGACAGGATTTAATAATTGGAAAACGGCATTGGAAAAGGACAAGGGACTCATAAAGCACTCATCAAGTCCATGCCACATAAAAAATGCAAAAGCCTGGTCTGAAATGTCCCAAAGAGAGGCCACAGGGGAAACTATTGGTAATTTAATAGGGCCAACACAAATGGAAAAAAATAGATATTATATAAAAACAATTGGAGAAGTAGTTCAGTTCCTGCCAGTAAATGAGAGCTCAAATGAAGATGATTTCTCTTCAGGACTGTTCTTAAAAATGGTTGACTATACACTATAGCAAAGGACCCCAAATTTTATGAAATAAACAAACACATCCCACTAAATGCAAAATACACCTCTCACAACATACAAAACGAAATTATTGCTACTCTGGCCAAAATGGTATTAAAAAAGATCAAAGATAATTATGACAAAGCAGATTACGCTGGGTTTTGCATTAAAAGTGATGGAACTAGGGACAGATGCAATGTGGAGAATCTGTCCATCATGGTTAGATTTGTCCCTAAAGGCATTCCAGAGGAACACCAGTTTTGGTCTGCTTGACCTCAGTCAGTTAACTGCTGAATTTATTACCACCCAAATTCTTGAGCATCTTTCTGACTCAGGCTATAGTGCAGCTGAAATTATCAGTCAGTGCTATGATGGAGCTGCTGTCATGAGTAGGGATGGGAATTGATAAGATTTTTACGATTCCAATTCCATTTTCGATTCTGCTTAACGATTCGATTCTTTATCGATTCCCTTATCGATTCTCATATGGAAGAAAAGGGACAACAAATTGTTGATTAGCATAGTTAAACTGTCTCTGTTTGGGGCTTTGTACTTAGGGCTGAGAATCTTTGTCATCTCCCTAGAAAATATATAATGGGAATGAATGAGTCCTGCAGCTTTATTAGCCGAGGACATGCTAACGTTGTTGCTGCTGCTGCCGCTGCTGGGTTGAGAACTGTTAGTCCAGAGCGGATCGAAAACGCAACATTCTTTTATTGTTATTGCATGCTGTGTGCGCAAATGTTTTAGCATGTTAGTGGTATTTCCTCCCTTTGAGGAAATATCTACGCTGCAAGTATTGCAAGTTGCCCTATTTTCGTCTTTTTTGGTGAAATACAACCAGACTTTTGAGTGTTTGTTCCGCTTAGGCGCCAAAGCTTATTGACTGAGCGTAAGCTACGCAACGTGCGTAAGTTACGCAATGCGCGTGATGACGTCATTCGTGCCCACTGGAATCGTTAAGGGAATCGTTTGCAAATTTTGCAAACGATTCGATGGAATTGAAACACTGGGAACCGGTTCTCAACAAGAACCGGTTTTCGATTCCCATCCCTAGTCATGAGTGGAGTCAGGGGTGGGGTTCAGGCCTTATTGCAGAAGGTCGGAAAGGATATTCCTTATATCCACTTCTATAACTACCAGCTGCACTTGGCAGTGGTCCATGCAATGCAAGCAGAGCCATGTGGGGAAAATTTTTTTTTTTGATCTATCAGGATCACTGCACTCGTTTTTTCACCGTCATTATGTGTCGCAGAACTATAATGTTCCCTACCTTAAATGACTGTTGGAGATCAGGTGGACAAGCCATCATGATGTGACCAAGTGCCTTGTGGAGAATCAGGATGCTATTATGAGTGTCCTGCAGAGCCGCTGCTGTTGATATCTGTACAGAGGCATCAGGGTTATTGATAATGTTAAGGAGGCATAATTTCTTTGAAATAGGAAAATTTCTCCTAAAAGTTCTGGGTTCGTTGATGTCTGCAAATGTTATGCTGCAGGCTCATTCTGTTGACCTGTGCTGTGCTTCAGAAGTAGTCAGTGCATCTATGCAGACTTTGAAGCAGATGAGAGATGAGGAGAGCAAGATATTAACCAGCATGCATGCACCAGGTGCTAAAAGAAAGAGAACAGTGAGCTCACTGCTCACATGTAGTGTCACTATGTCCACTGTAGGCCATGCAGATGACTCCATGACTCCTTGCCAGGCTCTAACAAGAGCTCTTCTCAACATTTTGAACATAGCCATTGTAGAGATGGAGACAATATTCTCCAAAAGCAATCTTGATCTCATAAAAGCAGTTAATTGCCTTCAACCTCAATCTCCCTCTTTTCTGGATGTTGCCATGTTAAGTCCTCTGCAGAAAATGGCAGGAAGTGACACTGACAAACTTTCCAATGAGAATCTTGTAGCAAAAATAATGTTGGAAAAAGAATTTAAAAAGACTGATGATGATGATGGCAATGTAGAGTTTGTAGACATCTCCACCATTTGCAAATATCTACATGGGTATAAGAATGCCTTTCCTCAGCTGCGTCGCATGTATGTGACCTCCCTTGTGATTGGAATATCATCTGCATCATGCGAGAGCTCTTTCTCCACTTTGTCTTGCTATGCTGCATGAAAGAAAAAGAAATTTAGTTATTCTGACTCACGAGAAGTGTTAGCATTTGTTAGTCTTTTTGCACAGAAAAGCAGATGACTGATGCTTTAATTGTTGTTATAAGCCATGCTGTGTAAAGAACTAAGAAATAAAAGCGACAAAAAATACACAAAAAATATATATATATATTAATAAAATAAAATACAAAAAAATGAAAAGATAGACAGACAGACAGACAGACAAGAAGTCAAAAGCAGACAGACAGACACATTTAAAAAGTTACATTTAAAAGTGTAAAAAAAAAAAACATAAATGCAGCCTCAAAAGGGCACAAGCCATTTGTGCCAGTCCAAAGCCCGGGTAAAGCAGAGGGTAGGGCATTAAAACATAAAACCTATAAGACAAATTAAATGGATCAAAGGAGGTGAAAGAGATATAATAACCTAAATTAAGATCAAATTTAGGAGACTTTCGGTTCTGCTTAGCATGGAGAAAGACGCTTTCGTCTAAGCTCCTCTAATCCTCCAAATAATTTTGTAATAAGTGAATCTGAAAACTAACTTTTAACCTTAAACGTAGTACAGTAGTAAGTCAAGAAGTTAATAATCCACAACAATGCCAAAAAATTTGGATAAAAGACAGCAAACTACAGGAAGAAACCCGCGATTAGGCCAAGGCCTCGAGCAATGCTACAGGGAAGCCATCTCAACCGAAGCCAGCCACCGCTAGCGATAGTGCATCTCCTCCTAGCACTCAAGATATCATGGAGGCCATAACAGCTCTCAGTGCTTCATTTAGTCAGAAATTCGACTCGTTCACGAAAGCTTTAACCGAGCTGCGATCGACGATGACATCCATGGCAGGGAGAGTCTCGACGATTGAAGAGGCTACTTCGAACCAAGAAACCCGGCTGACGTGTGTAGAGAAACAGTGCGCAGAACTACTGCATGAATGCAAGAGACTCAAAGATAAATGTAACGACCTCGAGTCTCGCTCCAGACGCAATAACATAATCGGAATTGCAGAGAAGGAAGAAAACGGAAGACCTACCGAGTTCATAGCAAAGTTACTTCCTAATCTGCTGGGTTCCGAAAACTACAGTAAGCCTATCCAGATTGTTCGTGCGCACAGGGCGCTGCGAAGACCGAGTGATGATCGTCCACGAGCGTTTGTCATCAGGGTACATCATTACCAGACGAAAGAGTTAATCATGAAGCTAGCCAGAGAGAAAACTCTAGAATATAATGGGAGAAGGGTGCACATTTTCCCAGATCTGACCTCGGATGTGTTGAAGCAGAGATACCGATTTGCAGAGTTAAAGAAAAAAATGCAGAAATCTCGGCGTCAAGTATGGGTTTCGATTTCCATCTACATTCATCGTGACCGCCAAAGAAGGGGAGACGAAAACATTTGACACACCAGAGGAGGCTGGAAAATACTTGTCACAAGTTGTGGAGAATTGGCCAGTGGTCTAAATTGAAGGAACGGTTTGCCAAATTGGTCCAAATAAGACTTATTTAAAACTACTATGTTTGAATAATAGTGAACATTATGGACAATAAGGTTCACAAAACTGGTATTCAAGTTTATTCTATCTTAATGGAGGAAAAAAGATTGTTTTGTTTTGTTTGGTTTGGTTTTTCTCTTGTCGGAGGACACGGAAAATTACGTTGCATCGTTGGTGAGTGATCGATCCGACAGTAACGTGGAGCTAAGTCATTTGACTGATGGGAAAGGGTGGGAGGAAGTCAGGGGTTTTCTGTTTATATGTGCTTGTTCTGAATTGTTCTTGGTAAGGGGATATAGTTATGGTTCGTTTGAAAGGCTTGGTAAAATTGTACTTTTCATCGGATATCAGAAAAATTATTACTATTATATAAATATTTAGAATAAGTCAAACAATCAGAGAAGGCAGAGTAAGGCTTCTGAGTTGGAATGTGAGAGGTATGAATCATCCAGTGAAAAGACGTAAAGTATATATTCATATTAATAATTTACAAGCTGAAATTATATTCTTACAGGAGACTCATATAAAACAGACAGCAAAGGCACTTCTTAATCCTGGATGGGCAGCTCAAATATATCAATCAAACTTCTCTACTAAATCAAGAGGAGTCGCGATTATCGTTAAGAAACAAGTACCATTTATACATAAACAGACAATATCTGATAAAAATGGCAGATATATAATTGTATGTGGTGAAATAAATTCAGTCCCTATTACATTGGTTAACCTGTATGGTCCTAATTATGATGAGTTTTTTTGAAAGAGTTATAGGCAAAATACCTGACTTTGCTTTATGTAACGTGATTATAGGGGAGATTTTAATTGTATTGTTGACCCAGTCAAAGATGCACGTCCTAGTCGTACTACAAAAAGTAAATCTGCAGCCATTTTACATAACTATTTGGGTAATTTCAACATGATGGACATCTGGCGGTGCTTAAACCCATCAGCTCGAGAATATTCTTTTTACTCATCAGTACATAAGTCCTATTCCAGGATTGACATTTTTATTATAGATTCTAGTTTGTTAAAAATGGTTAAGTCCACTCAGTACCATAACAGATTAATATCAGATCATGCCCCATTATCTTTGGATATAAAAGTAAAGTCAGAAAAATGGACGTATAATTGGAGATTTGACAACTCCATTTTGAATGACGTTAAATTCTGTGATTACATAAAATAAAAAATTGGGTACTTTTTGGCTGAAAATGATATTGGTAATGTAACAGACTCTGTACTTTGGGATTCAATGAAAGCTGTTATGAGGGGAGATATAATTTCATTTCAGATCAGAAAAAAGAAAGAAGATAAAAAAAGATTAATTGAAATAGACAAACAAATGACTGAATTAGAGGAATGTTATAAGAAAAATTATTGTTCAACTACTTTAAAGAAAATTGTAACATTGAGAAGTGAATATAATTCTATTCTTGCAAAAAAAATTGCTAAACAACTTAAACAACGTCATTTTGAATTAGGTGAAAAACCTCACAAACTTCTAGCTCGACAGCTTAAACAATCCCAAGCATCTAGAGCCATTCATAGGATTAAAACAGAGAGTGGAGAAATAATAACAGATCCAAAACGAATAAATAAATGTTTTGTAGACTTTTATAAAGAAGTATACACATCCAAAGGAAATATAGATATAAATGAAATAAAAAAAAATTTATCTAATATTGATCTTCCTCAAATAAGTGAAGATGCTGTTGAAATGTTGGAAAAAGAAATTACCTTAAAGGAGGTAAACGAAGTTGTTAAAAACCTCCCTAATAATAAATGTGCAGGCCCAGATGGGTTTAGTGCAGAATAGTATAAAAAATTCTGGGAGCTCTTTGCCTCAGTCTTTCTTCGTATGATCAATCATTCATTCTCTCAATTGAAACTCCCACCAACACTGTATAATGCCAACATAGTATTAATACCTAAGCCCGGACGGGATAAAATGAAGTTGTCATCGTATCGTCCAGTCTCTCTTATTCCAATAGAGGCAAAAATCATTAGCAAGGTCCTAGCTAATAGACTGAAACAATATATATGTACAATCATAAATCAGGATCAGACAGGATTTATGCCAAATCGGCACATACAATCAAACTTGAGAAGACTTTATAATATAATATATACAAAACATACAACAAAAGCATGTTTGATTTCCTTAGATGCACAACGTGCATTCGATCAAATTGAATGGCCTTATATATTCACAACTCTAAAAAGATTTGGATTTGGGGACAAATTCATTCAGTGGATTAAAATTCTGTACGCTAATCCAAAAGCTGCGGTCTTTACAAATTCTACACTTTCGACCTCATTCCCACTATATAGAGGAACAAGCCAAGGCTGTCCTCTCTCCCCCTATCTATTTGCATTAGCAATGGAACCTTTGGCAGAGAGTGTCAGGCAGAATGGTGAAATCGCCCCTATTTTAATAAATAATAGACCCCAATATATATCTTTATATGCAGACGATGTACTTTTGTATATAGCAAAGCCAGAGTTGTCTATTCCACCTCTTTGAAACTTTTAGAATCATTTAATAACCTGTCAGATTTTACAATAAATTGGGATAAAAGTGAGTTAATGCCCTTAACTGAGAATGTTGACAAGAATTGTTTAAGTTCTATACCATTTAAAATTTCTCATAATTCATTTAAGCATTTAGGAATCATAATTACAAGAAAACCAGAGGCACTTCTAAAGGTGAACTGGCAGGCAAAAGTGAATCAGCTAAAAGATCATATAAAATTTTGGAGGACTTTACCTATGTCTATGGCAGGAAAGATCAATGCATTTAAAATGGTAACGTTTCCTAGATTTGTATATTTATTTATTTCCATACCGGTTCTGATACCAGCGAAACTATTTACAAAGCTGGAGTCTATAATTATTTCTTTTATATGGAATTATAAAACTATCAGAATATCTAAAAAACACTTATGCAAGCCAAAAGCAGAAGGAGGATTCAGTCTTCCTTCCTTCAGATGTTACTACTGGGCTGCTAATTTACAGTTCCTTTCTTGGTGGAGACAAACTCCAGAGAATAAAGTGGAGATACCAGAATGGGTTTGGTTAGAAGAATCCTCTTGTAGGAGGATATCTTTAAAGGCTTTACTGAATAGTCCAATAAAAATTGAGTCAAGGTTTTATAACGGAAATATAGTAATAAATAACTCCCTAAAGATTTGGAAACAGATTAAATCATTTTTGGATCTTCCACATATTTATTTGGACACCCCAATTAGTAAAACCACGCCTTTACCCCTGGTTTGCAAGATAAGGTTTTCTCCCAATGGAAACAAAAGGGTTTAATTTCTATAAGAGATCTGTATAGACGGTTTCAACGGCAACAACATAAACAAACGTTACTGCGCATGAGCGCTTTTGTGGCCCAAACTTAACTTCCGGTATACATCCAAATAGAATCAATAACAACAGCTAAGTCCTTCTACATTTACACATTTACATTTATTCATTTAGCAGACGCTTTTATCCAAAGCGACTTACAATTGGGAATACAACAAATAATTCATCCTAAGGAGGCAGATCGACATAGGAAGTGCTCAAAAGTACCATATGTCAGGCGTTGTCAGATGAGTACGGGCTAGAAAGGGAAGATCAGGAAAGAGAGGAGAATTTTTTTTTTTTTTTTTTTTTTTTTTTTTTTTTTTTTTCAGATAGTCAGATAGTGTCGAAAAAGATGGGTTTTCAGCAGTCGCTTGAAGACAGTAATGGAGTCAGCGTTTCGGATGGGGGTGGGAAGATCATTCCACCAGGCAGGGACATTGAAGGAGAATGTTTTGGAAAGTGATTTCATGCCTCTCTGTGGTGGTACAATAAGGCGTCTTTCGCTAGAGGATCTCAGACTTCTGGAGGGAGTGTAGATGCGTAGTAGTGAATGGAGGTAGGCCGGTGATGAGCCGGTGGCTGTCCTATAGGCCAGCATCAGTGTCTTGAATTTGATGCGTGCTGTAACCGGTAGCCAGTGCAGGGATATGAAGAGAGGTGTGACATGGGCCTTCTTGGGCTCATTGAAGACGAGCCGTGCTGCTGCATTCTGAATCATTTGTAGAGGCCTGATTGTACATGCTGGAAGACCAGCTAAAAGAGCATTGCAATAGTCCAGCCTGGAAATGACCAGGGCCTGGACAAGGAGTTGTGCAGCATGCTCTGTTAGGAAGGGCCTGATCTTTCTGATGTTGTGCAACGCAAACCTGCAGGATCGAGCAGTTTTAGCTATATGTTCTTTAAAAGTCAATTGGTCATCAAAGATTACACCAAGATTTCTGGCTGAAGTCGATGGGGTAATTGTTGATGAACCTAACTGGATGGAGAAGTCATGTTGTAAAGTTGGAGTGGCGGGAAAGACAAGGAGCTCAGTTTTAGCTAGATTGAGCTGTAGATGGTGTTCCTTCATCCATGCAGAGATATCCGCCAGGCAGCCAGAGATCCTTGCAGCTACTGATGGATCATCTGGTTTGAAAGAAAGATAGAGCTGTGTGTCATCAGCATAGCAATGGTAGGAGAAGCCATGTGCCTGTATGATGGGGCCCAGAGATGTAGTGTATATGGAGAAGAGGAGGGGTCCAAGAACTGATCCCTGAGGAACCCCAGTGACCAGTTGATGAGTTTTGGAAACCTCCCCTCCCCAGGCCACTCTGAAAGACCTACCAGAGAGATAGGATTTGAACCAGCGAAGTGAAGTCCCTGTGATGCTCAACGATGAGAGGGTAGACAGAAGGATCTGGTGATTTACCGTGTCAAATGCTGCAGAAAGGTCCAGTAAGATGAGTACTGATGATTTGGAATCAGCTTTTGCAATCCGCAGGGCTTCAGTGACAGACAGTAGTGCCGTCTCAGTTGAATGGCCACTCTTGAACCCTGACTGGTTAGCATCCAATAGGTTGTTCTGTGAGAGAAATAAAGATAGCTGGTTGAAGACAGCTCGTTCCAGTGTTTTTGCTATGAACGGAAGGAGAGAGACAGGTCTATAGTTGTCTATGAGTGAAGTGTTAAGTGTAGGTTTTTTGAGCAGTGGGGTTACCCGGGCCTGCTTAAATGTAGTGGGGAAAGTGCCTGTGAGAAGAGATGTGTTGATGATGTGTGTGAGCGCTGGTAGGATTGTAGGAGAGATTGCTTGGAGAAGGTGTGAGGGGATGGGGTCTAAAGGACATGTCGTCGGATGGCTGGAGAGGAGAAGTTTGGTTACTTCTGCCTCAGAAAGGGGATGGAAGGAGAAGAGGGGAGTTTCAGCCGTGGGTGTGGTCAGTTTTAGTTCCTGTATGTGTGGAGCTGGGAACTTATTACTGATAGATGTAGTTTTTTCTGTAAAAAATGTGGCAAAATCATCGGCTGTTATAGAAGTGGTGGGAGGTGGTGGAGGGGGACAGAGCAGTGAATTAAAAGTTTTGAAAAGGTTGCGTGTGTCCGGAGCATTGTTGATCTTGTTGTGGAAGTATGAAGATTTGGCAGTATGGACATGGGTAGAGAAAGATGACAGCAGAGACTGATACATACTCAAGTCAGATGGATCCTTAGATTTGTGCCATTTTCTCTCAGCTGCCCTAAGTTGGGACCGATGCTCACGAAGAACATCGGATAGCCAAGGGTTGGAAGGAGCAGCCCGTGCTGGCCTGGAGGAGAGAGGGCATATTTCATCTAGGCAAGAAGTAAGAGTGGAACATAACGTGTCGGTTGCTGCATTAGTATCCAGAGATGTGAAGTGGGTAGGAGAGGGAAGAGAGGAGGATATTGATGAAGAAAGATGGGAGGGTGAGAGAGAGCGTAGGTTTCGTCTAAAAGTAACGGGTAGGGGGGGTGGGGGTGCACAAGTAGCAAGATGTAGGTTTAGTGTAATGAAGAAATGGTCAGAGATGTGAAGGGGTTTGACCACAATGTGGTCTGAAGTACAGTTTCGTGTGTAGATGAGATCAAGTTGGTTGCCGGATTTATGAGTGTATGCAGTGGTAGTGCGTTTTAGGTCAAATGAAGCAAGAAGTGAATGGAAGTCTGCAGCATAGGGTTTGTCCAGATGCATGTTAAAATCTCCAAAGACCAGAAGTGGGCTGCCATCTTCTGGAAAAGAGGATAGCAGCCCATCCAGCTCTTCTAAGAAGATGCCAAGTTGACTAGGAGGGCGGTAAATGACCACAACATGGAGTTTGATAGGAGATGTTATAGTGATTGTATGAGATTCAAATGAGTTATAATTGCATAGAGGAGAATGGGTTGAGTATTTCCAGTTGTTGGAAATCAGAAGTCCCGTACCCCCACCCCTTCCAGTCTGACGAGGGGTGTGAGAGAAGGAGAATTTATTAGATAGAGCAGCTGGGGTTACAGAGTCATCTGGACGTATCCAGGTCTCAGTCAAACCTAGGATGCTCAGGCCAGATTGCAAGGAAAATGCCGAAATGAAGTCTGCTTTGTTGACAGCTGATCGACAGTTCCAAAGTCCAACCGTGAAAGAGAAAGGTTCAGTGGAAGAGGTGTGTATTGGAAGCAGGTTAGAGAGATTGCGTCGGCGTGTGCGTGTGATGTTGGTGCGGTGTGTAGAGAGCACCGGAATGAGTTGGAAACACATGATAGAGAAGGACAGAAAGAAGAGTGAGAAAAGGAAAGGAGTACTTAAGTGCGTTGTCGGTGTCGTTGCTCGGATAAGTCGCGCAGGAAAAGTCGCAGTCTTTACTCTTGTCGGTCTTCATGCGAGGAGGCTGAACGCTTCCGCTGACGCTTCAGCGTCAGCTGGTATGACACCGTTAAATACACAACCAAACAAAGCTTTACTGAAACAGCTAGGGACGCCTCCTGGGCTCAGTACAGCCGCAAATGTATTGCACGCACGCAAAAAGTCTCTAATCGAAACTTAGATGCAACAGACTTCGCACTTCTAATTGCTCTGGAAGGGCGCGATATGAATAACCAAAGCTTCCCTTGGCCGTCCGCTCAGTTTTGAATTTTAATAAGCACAATCAAAACTACTATTAAACGCAGAAACCACTAGCAAGGCAAATAACAGACCAACGAGTGCTTAATTAACAGCAGCTTAATGTAAATATAAACGAATACCCTAGTTAAATAAATATAAGAGTGCTTTTAACCACAGCGCAATGTAAACAGAACGAATAAATGAACGAATCCAACGACAGAGTGCTTTTAACAGCAGCACAAAGCAGACTGAAACGAATAAATTAATAAATTCAAACGAGTGCTTTTAACTGCAGCTCAATGTAAACAGAACGAATAAATGAACGAATCCAACGACAGAGTGCTTTTAACAGCAGCACAAAGCAGACTGAAACGAATAAATTAATAAATTCAAACGAGTGCTTTTAACTGCAGCTCAATGTAACGTTCGCCTATTAAAATAGTATTTAAGCAGCAACTTACCCGCAGTCGTTCTTTCTCCTCTGAGGATTGGAATCACTTCTAGAGTAGATTATTTTTTTAATAACAAGCGAAATATGTTGGCTGCGTAAATTAGACTGATTTATTAAAAATGCAAACTCATTACTTCCCAGTAGGAGGTGCTTTAAGCACAAGAAACGAGGTTTCCCCGGTAATGGCTGTAGACAAAGCAGCTCTTAATTTAAAAACGCTGCCTTATGCAGGATGAAATGAAAATGACATTTTCTAAAGACAGTCTTTCTTCAGAAATACAGTGATATAAAAACACCCACGCCTGGGTTTGATTTTTAAACGTGTATTACGTTTATTCAACCAAGTCTATTAACAGATTAATGAATTAGTCTATTAAATCCAATTTCCAATTGTAAAATCAGTCGGTTTTTATATCATGGCAGGTCGCCACAAATAAATAAATGTTTGGGAAACACATACCACAGCACAATAACCTGAGACCAACTTCATTACTCATTATTAGCTGCGTTTGTAGCCCGCGACAAGAACCAGACAGATAAACAAACACAGACCGGAAGTTAACTTAGGTCCAGGCGCGTGCGCCCGATGAAACCGTCTATATTGATAATAAATTTTGCTCATTTAGTCAACTTAAATTAAAATATGACCTTTTATCAACAGATTTTTTCGGTATTTACAAATTAGAGATTTTACTAGGAAACATTTCACTGGTTTTGAAAACATGACTACACATCCAACTCTGGAAATTCTATGTAATCGCAGTCCAATAGAAAGATGAGCTGTTTCTTTCTTTTATGCTTTACTATTGGAAAAGGTGAATGTAAACACTGATCATATTAAGAAATAATGGGAAAAGGAACTTGGTATAGAATTGTCTAGCGAGTCATGGGAAAATTGTCTCAATGAAATTCATGAATACTCTATTAACGCAAGGCATAGTGTGATCCAATTTAAAGTTATTCATATACTTCATTATTCAAAGACCAAACTACATAAGATTTTCCCAAATGTCTCCTCAGTATGTAACAAATGTAAAATCTCAGATGGCACGTTGTCTCATCTATTTTGGACATGTCATAAAATTAGACCTTTCTGGCGAAGTATATTCAGATTTATTTCAGAAGCATATAAAATCGATTTGCCACCTGAGCCAAAATTGGGCATTTTTGGAGATACCTCAGATATAGGAAGCAAATATATGTCACAAGCTGTTTCTTTATGCATGATCTTAGCAAAAAAGGCAATTTTACAGAAATGCAAGTCTGAAGTTGTGCCTGGATTTGAAGTTTGGCTAAGAGACTTAAGTTATGTGTTACCCCTAGAAGAGCTGAGATATAATATAACAGATAGACAAAAAATATTTACAAGAATTTGGAATCCAATAAGATCCATAATTAACAATTTTGAAGTATAACTTTGTATCAGCATAGGGGTCAAGATTAGGGGTACACTGAGTGTTTTAAATAATTTTTTATATTGTTAATTATTTTCCAACAAAGAACTGTAGGATATCCGGAAATTAGGTTATTGAATTACCGCCTTTGTTTAGTTCTTAGTTATTTGACAATGTAATGTTAAGGAATAAGAGACATATTTGGGATGTAACTGACGCCTTCAAGAATTTGTGGGTATACGGGATTGGTGTGGTCATGTAAAATGTGTATGTGTAAGAGGTTTGGAGGCAGATGTACCTTTGCATTTACTGATATGTTTAATGTGGGAGTATGTGTATGTATGTATGTATAGGTATGTAGGTGTATATATAGGTACGCAGTATACAATTGTATAGGTTATGTTCTCTGGAAACTTAAACAAAATGTTTGTTTTGTATAATAAAAATAAATAAATAAATAAATAAAACTTTAGTTAGACAAACTTTTTGATTAATGTAACAATTAAAATAGAGTCTAGAAAAATGAAAACAAAGAAAAAATGGAATCCAGAAAAATTAAAAGAGAAAAAATGGAATTTGAAAAAAAAAAAATTCATTTGTGAAGAAATAAAAACGGATTTCATAAGCGCCTTTTTATTTCACTTTTGCCTTTGTTTTATTGTATTTTTCCTTTAGTTTGTAACTTGCATCTATGTTTATATTATTAATTATAAAGATTTAAAAAAATATATTATATCATGATATAAATTGTTATTGTGAAATAAAATTACTATATAATGGAAAAAAAAGATCAAATTTAGAACAAACTCAAACCACACATATTGGACCATAACTGTTTCCTGGTCAACATTATAAAATTGATATTGCAAAATGAAACGTGGCATATCTGATAAGGTAGTTATTGATATTTCAGTGATTAATTAATTAAAGGTGTGTTTTTATTATTTATTTTTTTAGACTTTCAAACTGCAGTATTTCTGAAAATGGTTATACAGATTTGGCTTCAGCTCTGAGATCAAACCCTTCACACCTGATAGAGCTGGATCTCACAGGAAATGATCCTGGACAATCAGGAGTGAAGGAGCTCAATGATTTACTACAGGATCCAAACTGTCAACTTAAGACACTGAGGTGAGTGTTCTAAAAATCCTTTAGGTTCAAGAAAATTGTCAAAAGACATTTATAAAAGCTTTGAAATGACTAAAATCCCTTTCACAACATTTTGAATATAAATCACAGTATGGCAGATAATGTCAATATACTTCTACTCTGTCCAGGTTTTTGGGTCCTGATGCAGAAGAAGCTTGTAAATATCTGACTGAAGTTCTAAATAAAAACCCATTACTCCAGAGAGAGCTGAATCTGAGTGAACGTAAACTAGAAAACACACGAGTGAAGCAGATCGCTGCTCTACTGCAGGATAAACACTGTACACTCAGCACACTGATGTGAGTATTGTGTTCATTATTCATATCAGGTGATAAAAACATTATTCTCAGTACTCACTGAAGCACTTCATCCTGGAAATTCATGCTCTCCTGTTCATCATTGTAGATTGCGTGATTGTGGTCTAAAAGAGGAAAGCTGTTCAGCTCTCGCTACAGTCCTGAGATCAAACCCCAGTCTGAAAGAACTTGACATGAGCAACAATAATCTGCAGGATTCAGGAGTGACGAATCTTGGATTAGAAAATACAAACTGCAAACTGGAGAAACTGAAGTGAGTTCAATGATCCATTTTTTTTATTAAAAAAAAATAATTTGTTACAAATTAAAACTTAACTGTAGTAAACTAAAGAGTAGGAAAACATGTGTCAGATGATGAATTGTTTTTCTTCACTAATCAGGAAGAAAAAATGTAATGCTTTTTTATATAAAATCTTATTTGCATTAATATTATCTGTATAATATTTTTTATTTGGATTTTTAAATTCCTTTTATCTCTAGACTTTCAGACTGCAGTATCACAGAAGAAGGTTATAAAGCTCTGGCTTCAGCTCTGAGATCAAACCCTTCACACCTGATAGAGCTGGATCTCACAGGAAATGATCCTGGACAATCAGGAGTGAAGGAGCTCACAGATTTATTACATAATAAAAACTGTAAAATAAAACTGAAGTGAGTAATTATGCAAATTACACAAAATGTACCTGTCATGCAGGTGAATTATTTCTAGAAATGTAATTGTACTAACTTTGATCCAACAACTTGTGCAGTTTTAAAGCTATTTCAAAAATGGACTTTTAATCACACCAAGTTCTGTTGAATTGAATCTAGCTTCATCTTCTCTTCTGCAGGTTTTTGAGTCCTGCTGCAGAGAAAGCCTGTCAGTATCTGTCTGGAATTGTGGGCAGTAATCCCTTCTTTCTGAGAGAGCTTAATCTGACTGGACAACAACTTGACATAAAATTAGTACATTTGCTTGCTGCTCTACTGCAGGATAAACACTGTCAGTTCAACAAACTTAAGTGAGTATTTCAATAAGTTCCAAATTTATACGTTGTTTTGGAAGTATTGGGCCCTCTTTAGTAGAAGTGTAATCAGCCACTTCGTACTAACATTATTGTAGGGGTGGAGCTTGGCCTCCTCTTTGGCAATTTGCATATGTCTGCTGTTTCTGACTTATTTTTGGTCACAAGATTTGCATTTATTTAGACATGGAACTGTCTCTTTACAAGCACATCACAAGAGAGATGTTTTAGGCATGCACTTCAACTTTGCCTCAGTGCCAAGCACAAGTCCAATAACTGCCAGAGGTATAAGTGCAGAGAAAGCTTCAGTAAAAGAACAGCAGATATGTGAGATTGTGGAGCATGATTAAATATGGAGGCAATTTAAGCAGCATCAAAACGTTTCATGTATTTGTTTGCTATATAGGCATCACATTTAAAGTAATAGTTCACACAATAATTAACATTTTGTCATCACTTACTCAAATTCATGTAATTCTAAACCTGTAAGACTTTAATTTATCTGTGGAACACAAATTAAGATATTTTTTAATGAAATCTGAACAAATTCTGTCCCTCCATTGATAGTCTGCACAACTGCTATTTAAATGCTTTAAAAAGTTCATAAAAAGATCATGAAACTAATCCAAATGAATGTTTCAGTCCAAATTTTATGAAAAGATTTACAAAAAGATGTAATTCATATTCATATGAGTACAGTAAACTTGATGTATGAACACAGTAGTTAAAGACACATAATATAAAGTTAGGCAGAAGTATTAATATAAAAAATTTTTTTAATGTTGTACATTCAGTAACTGTTTAAAAAGCCATCAAAATATTAAATTTACCAGATGCAGGTGCAACGTACAAATGCCATTAAAACAAGCAGAAGCAATGAAGATTGCCATTGCTGTTGATTAAAGGAGGTTTTAAGATAAACTGAAAAATATTTCCTGTCTTTGTTTTCTTTCTCTGCAGGCTGAATAATAACAGTATTACAGCAGAAGGTTGTGCTGCTCTGACTTCAGCGTTGAATTCAAACCCTGCAAACCTGATAGAGCTGGATCTGAGTGGGAATAAGCTAGGAAACTCAGGAATTGAGAAGATCTGTTGTTTGTTGAAAAACAAACAATGCAGATTAAAGAAACTGACGTGTGTATTTTCATTTATTAATATTTCTACATGGTAACATACATTTCTAAATGTACATTTGCTTGATTGTCATGACAAATGATTAAGGTTATGGAGGCGGAAATTATTTTTGTAGATAGCTATAATTATTCTATGAATATTAAAAATCAAAGTAAATGGATGTTATCATTAAAACATTTGTTGCTTATCTGTGGGGGGAGATTTGTTTTTTCTTTACTTAAAATGCAGTCACATTTTCCATGGCAGTGCTTTTTATAATTACAGTTAAAGTTATTATAATTATTAGTTTTTAATTCTTATCATTTTTTCTTATGATTTAAATAATGACATGCTACTTTATATGTGTGCATTTTGCTTATTTAGTGTATTGTGTGCCGTACTAAACAGCTTCTTTCATATACAGACTTTCAGACTGCAGTATCACTGAAGAAGGTTATAAAGCTCTGGCTTCAGCTCTGAGATCAAACCCTTCACACCTGATAGAGCTGGATCTCACAGGAAATGATCCTGGACAATCAGGAGTGGAGACGCTCAGTGATTTACTGCAGGATGGACAGTGTTCATTAAAGGCCATCAGGTAATCAGATATTTCAAAACAAACATTGTTGTTTATTTGTTGTTTGTGTAATACAGTGTTAAGGAGAGGAAAGGAGGTGATGGTGAGGAAAGGAACTATAGTGACCCATACTAGGAATTTGTGCTCTGCATTTAACCCAAGTGCGCGCACACACACACCGTGAACACACACCCGGAACAGTGGGCAGCCATTTTGATATCGCTGCGGCGTCCGGGGAGCAGTTAGGGGTTCGGTGCCTTGCTCAAGGGATTTGTTGGATAATACATATGTTCTCAATTAAAAGAAAATGATCCCTTATTATTCTGATAACTAACTATGCATTATCATAACTGTAACCTCAACCACATTTAACTACACACTGCATGTAATACACACTATTACATTCATACTACACTGGACTAGAGGTGCACAATATATCAGTCGCTGAGAAAGTATTGGCTATTGGTTATTATTATAGCCTCAATAATGGATTTTCCGCTAATATTTTTACAGATAATTAGTTTTGCTGTATTTGTGTTCACAAGACAATATCTGAAAATGTGTTTGTCAGGTGGTGTCACATGTGTTTAGACAAATTATATCACATTATCATTTTCTGTTAGTATTATTTTTATGCATATTTTATTTTGATCATCTGTTGTGATTAAAGATGTGCTGTTTTGTGTGTTCTTCTGTTTCTGTGTAAAGAATTAATAGGTGAAAACACATTTCTGTATTTTCTGTTACTGGTGTATGCTTATACATGAAAATGGCATACGTTTTTTGTGTGTTTTATTTTTATTGCATGCTGTTAATTTAATTTTAGTTTAATTTATTGAGACACATTTTTGTAGTTAACTATTCTACTCTGTTTAGAGATGCATTAAATATGGGAGCACCTAAAGGCAGAAAATTGAAATATTATCTAATCTGTAATTCTTCTTCCTGTAGGTTTTTGAAATGTTCAGCTGCAGAGGAAGCGTGGAAGTATCTCACTGAAGTTTGTTGTATAAATCCTTTACTATTAAAAGAGCTTTATCTGAGTGAAGATAAATTAGGAGAACTGGATGGGGAGAAACTCTCTGCTCTTTTGATGGACTCTCATAGCAAAGTGGAGAAAATTAAGTGAGTGAACACGATTTATACATTCTAACTTCTGTTTAGTCCTTAAAAACACATTCAGTCACATGTGTCAGCAGATATAAAGATCTGATGTTTGTTGAATATGTGTTGAATAATAACTAATGGTGTTTTTGTGTTTAGGCTGAATAATTGTGAGCTGACAGAGAACAACTGTTCAGTTCTAGCTACTGTTCTCTCCTCCAAAACCATCCTGAAAGAAATGGACCTGAACAACAGCCGTCTGCTGAACTCAGGAGTCAAAAAGATCTCTGAGGGACTGAAGAAATCAAAGCTGAAGATACTGAAGTGAGTACAATTAACCATCAGCTACACCCAACTCCACAGTAATCACAGGAATAAAATGTATATAAGGGTTGTCACGATACCCTAAAAATTACTTGCGATACTATAGCAGCTGAAGCATATATATAGCATTATAATTGCATAAATAATGGTATGAGATTAATGTTTTATATACAAAACTCTGAATACAGAAATATGTTGGAAAAGAATTTAATATGATGGGAAACTTAAAACCTCCAGCAGGTGGCTACAAGGTTCATTATTGAATCTCTGAGTCATTCAAATGATTCTCTCAAAACAGCTGAATCCTTCAGGAGCGAATCAAATGAATCTGTTTTACAAATGGCTTAGTGAATCTGTGATTTGCCCAAACCAATGGATTTGGATTCGACCGAAACTAAACAAAAACGAGCACTTAACTCTTGCTTGTGTCATATTGCTGAACTGTCAGGAGCATTTTTGTTTGCATATCTTGAAATTTCCAAGTTAGCAGCTAGTATATTAAAATGTATGTATTTATAAATGTAAAAAAGTATATTTATATATAAAATGAACAAAGTGCAAGCCAGTATGTTAATGAATGGAATTGCTTTCATGATCGCAAAGATGCTTTCAGAAACAGGTGATTACACCCCTGTTCTAAAATGGGCAAATGAATAAAAATACAAAAATACTTTCTTGTAAAATATTTAGATGTTTAATCATTGATTCTTGAGCTGCTATTTTTAAATAAACCCTGCTGGAAAAAAAAACCCAGCTAATACCAGCCTAGGCTGGTTGGCTGGTCTAAGCTGGTTTACTCTGAAAGTAGCTGGTTTCAGCTGGTCTCCCTGCCTGACCAGCTAAAACCAACCTGGCCAGACTGAAAATGTGGCCAAAACCCCTCTAAAACCAGCCTGATGACCAGCTAAACCCGGCTAACCAGCCTAGGCTGGTTTTAGCTGTTTTTTTTTTTTACCAGAGATATCAGACCCTTTGATAAACTGCAGCATGAACAAGGACGTCCGTGTGCAACTTCTTATTTCAAACTGAACTGAAGTGTCCATATATACTAAATAAAGCATATACGCTGTACTACACAAAACAAAGCAGAAAGACATTTTGCCAATCAACTTGTAATGTTTCTGCTGGCGTGCATGTCCTGCTGTGCATACAACATATCTTATGGTACTACCTTATGGACGGTACTACCGTTTCAAAAATGCAATGGCACCATTGTATTTTTAAGCTTTAGTATTGCAATAATACTGTAGTACTAGTATACCGTGCATATATATATATATATATATATATATATATATATATACAGTATATATATATGTATATATATATATATATATGTGTGTGTGTGTAAATATATACACACACACACACACACACACACACACTAAGGAGTTGCCATATGGCAACAATTAATTTCTAATGATTTCCTTGTTATATTATTGTAGTATAGTTGTATTTATGTATTAATAAAATATAGATACAGCAATATTTCTCCCATGTGATGAGAATGAGAATGAGTTGGCCTTCAGTGACCATAACGATGAGTGTGTTTGTGCATGTGTATATGTTTTTGCATGTGTGTGTGTGTGTGTGTGTGTGTGGTGGATGATGATGGAAATTAAGATTGAATGCTTACATTTTTAAAAGAAATGTGCATTTGATTTGGAAAAAAATAAAAATAATCGTAATTGAATATTATTTTTTCTTTTTTTGTCATTTCATATTGTGGTACACTGTTTCCATATGGCAATGTTTGCTTAAATACCCCCCCAATTATTTTATTTATTTATTTATTTTCAAAAAATGATTTTGATTGGTATAATTCAAGATATTTCTTGTTATAAAACTTATGTGAAAACAATATTGCATAGTTAGAACACAATGCATACCGTAAAACATTTTGAATAGTACTTTTTGTTGTGGATAGTGGTTTTCCTCCAGTAACTGCACAGAGAACACGTGTGCATTTTTACACAAAAATCATCATTAACTTCTCAACAGTGTTATCTCTTATGGCCATAATAAAAATAAATAAATACATCAATAACATAGCTATAACATTTTTCATAATTATGTTTATCCTAAATGAAGCATGACATTTTGAAACAAACCACATATATACAAAAATGTGTCTTCTTTCCTAAGCATTTTCTAAAACGCAACCCAAGTAGGGTTGAAAATCATTGAGGGCTTCGGCCAAAAATGGCACTAGAATGAACATGTATTCACTCCAAATTTACAATAAGATGGCAAGTAATAATTTAAATTTGCTTATGTTTCCTTATATTTTGTTTTTAGGCTTTTTATGTGTGTAGCATTTTTAAACCAACATTTCTTTGAAGCATATAAATGTAGTACTAAATGCAGAGGTGCTTAGTCAGAGCTGAAATACCAGAGTTTTGTTCAGTGGATGACACTCTTACTGACTCATCATAACAAAAACAGTGCAGATACAATATAAACAAAATATTACTTTAGCAATCTAGATTTAATTTGAATGTTTTTTTTTTTTTTTTTTGCAAAGAGGATATAACTCATGCTAGCCATTACTTGCTTCATTTCTGCATAAAATGTGTTTCTGAAATAAAAAGCTGTTTTTTTAAATAAAACAACTAATATTTCTAATACATAAAAAGCAATGAACTAATTCAAAAACAGTTCTTAGCCTGAATCTGATGTGCCATTTACCCAAATAAAGGGAATGCTTTTGGGTAGCATATTGTTTCTTTGGTTAGAATCAGTCACTGCACAATGTTATTTTTTTCATATTTTTATTTCTCTAGGCTTTCAAACTGCAGTATCACTGAAGAAGGTTATAAAGCTCTGGCTTCAGCTCTGAGATCAAACCCATCACACCTGATAGAGCTGGATCTCACAGGAAATCATCCTGGACAATCAGGAGTGAAGGAGCTCATTAATTTACTACAGAATCAAACCTGTTCACTGAAAACACTGAGGTGAGTGTCCTTGAGTGCAGTAGTTTTAAGGTTTTAGCTAAAAGACAAAACCATAAAATAATATTTTATCTCGGCACCATTTACACATACCTACAACAATATTATACAACACTTTTACGACAGTTTACCCTTTGAGTTTAATACCTTTTATTAAATAACTATGATTTGTAAAGATATATTTAAATTTATATTTATAGAATAATTGTATACATTTATAATTTCTCTTTAACAAGATTTGATTTCAACATTTAATTTGCATTATACTTGTAAAATTTAATCATGAGTGTTTATATAAAGAAAACACAAAGACAGATTTCTACAAAAGTGCATTAATGTTGTATTTGTGGTGCGAAAAAGCAAACCTATTTTTATCAAGATGATTTTCATTATTGTAGAAGGCAATGTACAGTTGTGAAATGTTAGTGTACTTCTCTGTCTCTAGGTTGTTACAGAATCCTGCTGCAGATGAAGCATATCAGTTTGTGATTAAACAAGTGGGTAAAAACCCGTTACTCCAGAGAGAGCTGAATCTGAGTAGATGTGAACTAGGAGACACCCGAGGGAATCAGATTGCTGCTCTACTGATGGATAAACACTGTCAACTGAGCACACTAATGTGAGTATTGAGTTTATTAAATGCTTCACATTTAAAATATCTTGAAGAGATGGAATAAACTGCACAGTGACCAAAAGACAATAATAAAGTATAGTCAATTCTCCCTCTCCTGTTCATCATTTTAGATTGCGTGATTGTGGTCTAACAGAGGAAAGCTGTTCAGCTCTCGCCACAGTCCTGAGATCAAACACCAGTCTGAAAGAACTTGACATGAGCAACAATAAAGTGCAGGATTCAGGAGTGAAGAAACTCCAGAATGGCTTAGAAAATACAAACTGCACACTGGAGAAACTCAGGTTAGCTGAATTATTGATTTCATGTAACCATTTTGTTTTCATCATACAATTTATATTTTAACATTTTTAACATTTATAAAAAAATCACAGTACCTTTTGACTACTATAAAACTTTTTCATAACAGACTTTCAGACTGCAGTCTCACTGAAGAAGGTTATAAAGCTCTGGCTTCAGCTCTGAGATCAAACCCTTCACACCTGATAGAGCTGGATCTCACAGGAAATGATCCTGGACAATCAGGAGTGGAGGAGCTCAATGATTTACTACAGGATAAAAACTGTAAACTTCAACTTAGGTGAGTCATGATGAAATAATACAAAATAAATGACATGCAGGCTAAATATTTAGTAATACAATAAGCTGCAATTTGGTGCATGTGGGAATATTGTGTTGTTGGTGACAAATAGTCATGCTACAAGCTACAGTATAGGTTCAATGGACATTATGAGCCTCTAGATGTGATGATATTTAGTAGCTTATTAACTTTTTCTGAATACAATGTAGTTTAATTTCCAACAAGCCCAGATTCCAAACACTGTGCAGATCTATGAGTCTCCAATTCTTCACAAACATGCTGTGTCTAGAAAGATCTTGAGACCATTCAGAATGCTAACCTCAGTTTCCATATTTGTATTGAAAATCTATCTTTTGCCCTTCTGCTTCTCAGGACATTTGCACTGTTGCACTTTTTCTTTAAAATAAATATTTGGACTTCAAAAAAGTCATTTTAAAGTAAAACAGTCACTAGACAACATTTTGTGAGGCAACAGACATTTAGTTCAGAATTCACCTGAATCTTGCTTCAACTCTTGCAGGTTTTTGAGAAGTCCTAATGCAGAAGAAGCCTGTCAGTATCTGACTAGAATTGTGGGTAAAAACCCTTTACTCCTGAGAGAGCTGAATCTGAGTGGACATGAACTAGGAGACACTCGAGTGAATCAGATCGCTGCTCTACTGCAGGATAAACACTGTCAACTCAACACACTGACGTGAGTATCTCATAATTTATCGTGTGTTTGGTAATGCTTTTTTTTTTATTTGCTCATATGTTGGATTCAGAGGCCTCACTATAATGTTAATAATTAAAATGAAACAGGCCATTAAACACAAATAATTTAAAAAAAGTTTAGCTTTAAATATTAGGCCAAGTCAGTTTGATCATGGGTCAGAAATTATGAATGAACACTGGATCAGATTAATCTTTGTTAATGTTCATTGTTTGTTTTTTTGTTTATTTTAGTTCACAGTGCATAATGTTAAGAGATATAACTTTTTATTTAAAAAAAAAAACAACTCAGTAGAAGTATTGTCATCATAAATTAATGTTAACTAATGTAGGAAACCATGGAAGAACCTTCTTAAAATTGACGTGAAGTGAATGTATCTGAAATAGAAGTAACACTTCATAATTTAACGTATGAATTTTAAATGACAAATTACTGTCAAGCAAAAACAAAAATCCAAATCCTCCAAAACCTTAGTTGATTTTCATAGATCTGAGTCGCTCTCTTCTCTTTCTGTCTTCAGTCTGTGTGGATGCAGTATTACAGAGAAACAGTGTCTCATCCTGACTTCAGCTCTGTGTGCAAACCTTTCACACCTGAGAGAGCTGGACCTCAGTGGGAATAAAATAGAAAACAATGGAGTGAAGCACATATGTAACATACTGAATGATTTACGCTGTAAACTGGAGAGATTGAGGTCAGTAAGATTGAAATATAATAATCAAAATGCTTTAAACTGTTTTTAAACTAAGACACTTAATACTCTGTATATTATAAAGAGCATAGAGAGAGAGTACTTTGTGATCTGGTGAAGTAAAGATGATCTCTCTTCCTCTGTCTTCACAAAATGTTTTATTTTCTTCTTTTCCTTTTTTCCAATATAGGTTAAGAGGCTGTGATATGAAAGATGAAGGTTGTTCTGCTGTGGCTTCAGCTCTGAAATCAAACCCATCACACCTGAGAGAGCTGGACCTGAGTGAGAATAAACTAGGAGACTCTGGATTTACAAACCTCAGTGATCTACTGATGAACCCACAATGCAAGCTGGAAATACTAGTGTTAGTATCATTATACTGTACAGCAGTTACAGCGTGATTCAAATTTACTGTTTAGTTAAACAGGCCCAGTTTACAGTATTTAAAGTGAATCACTGCATCTTTACTGCAACTGTATTTCTCTGTTGGTCAAACTTAATAATAGGTGTCTAACTAGGAAATAATTGGGATTAATTTAAAGTGTTCAATAAAATGTATTGGTTGTGTTTGTGTTTATTATGAGAAATATTATGAGATTCAGATTTGCTGAAACAATGAACAAGAGCCAACATAAAATAAATTAATTTCACTTTTTTCAAAGAATGAGAAGACAATAACAGCTTCTGGCATTTGGAATTTAAAAACAATTAGGAACAGTTAAACTATGGCAACTATAGACTATATGGAGGACTATATGCCTACTGTTGTTTTTAATAAGACTGACGTTGCGGATCCAAATCACTGTCCTTTCTGTTTTTGTCTTTAGACTTTGTAAATGCAGTATTAATTTGAAGCAGTGTCTCATCCTGACTTCAGCTCTGAAATCAAACCCTTCACACCTGAGAGAGCTGAACCTGAGTGGGAATGAACTTAAACACTCAAGAGTGGAAACATTTTATGACGTACTGAAGGATTCACACTGTAAATTGGAGAGACTCAGGTGAGGAACATTCATGCACAAAAAAAATCAGTGTTTTGGTATTTTAATGAATCAAAATAAAAAAATATATATTTGTCTTATTTCTCTGAATGCAGGTTAAGGTCTTGTGGTATAAAAGCAGAGGATTGTTCAGCTCTGGTTTCAGTTCTGAAATCAAACCCATCACACCTGAGAGAGCTGGACCTGAGTGGGAGTAAACTAGGAGACTCTGGAGCTGAAAATCTTGGTGTTCTGTTGGGCAGTTCAAGATGCAAGCTGAAAAAACTACAGTTAGTATCATTACACTGTACAGCATTTACAGTGTGATTTAAATGTACTGTTTATTAAGACAACAGGGCACTAGCTGCAAAATGTATAGCACTGAATATTCTGGCATTTACGCTTCTGAAGAAAGATTCAAAACTGATGGTTTATTATTTCTGTCAGCAGAAAAAAACATAAATACAAAACTTTGTTTATATTTGTTTATATGACAAAACTTTGAAGCAAAATGTGATAGAAGTGAGAACAGACCGAAATGTGACAAAAAACAGTAGGTTATTCTGACAGAGGTAAATAATAAATAATATACATATACAGCTTTGGTATTCTTTTTTTACTTAATTTACTAATATTTAATAATGAAAGAACATTTTTTGACTAAACTTTAGGGATGTCTTAACATTAGTTGAATCTAATCTAAAAATGCATTTAACTCACACATGAACCTAACGTGCATCTGATTCATTGGCTTTTTTTTTCTTCTGTCTTCAGTCTGCGTGGATGCAGTATTACAGAGAAACAGTGTTTCATCCTGACTTCAGCTCTGTGTTCAAACCTGAGAAAGCTGGACCTCAGTGGAAATAAAATAGAAAACAAAGGAGTGAAACATTTATGTGGCATACTGAATAATGAACGCTGTAAACTGGAGAGATTGAGGTGGGGAACATGCTTAAAAATTTCCACATTGCAATTCATCCAAAACACTTTTACTCAATATTTCACAAAGAGTCTAAGTTCACATTATAATTGAATAATCAAATTATTGTTGTGTTGTGTGAACTGCTGAAAGTATGGTCTGATATAAACAGCTGTCAGGTACCAAATGCAGGTCAATTTTGGCCAGTGAATTTAATAGTGTTACAGACGACTATATAATAATTTCATTATCAGTTAACTGTTAATTTGCACTGTGGCACGAAGAATGAGAACTTGCTAAATATTCTTGGTTCATTATTGAACTATGGTGGGACAAATTAGATTAAGGCTGGCCACCATAGTTTAAGTAATTAATAGGAAATACTAGGAATTTCTATGCCACTGAAAATCCATAAGATGAAATTTCTCATAACATGGTTTCCTACAGTGTAAAAAATGATACAATATGTTTACTCAATAAAATTGTGTCAACAGATTACAAGCAATGTTAATTAAATTCAAAACATAAGAAATAATTAGAATTAATCAAATTAGATGCTTACAAATTAGCCATTCAAAATAAGTAAAATTGTTTAAAAAAAAAATTTAAACAAAATTATTGGTTTCATTGGAAACCCCCCAAAAACCTATGATAATGAATACTGTTATGCATGTCAGGCCAGTAGTTGGTGACCAAGAAATACCTTGCAAAAACATAATACACATCACATGATGTGACCTTTTTAAAAAAAATCACATTTTGTTTACATGGAGATGATACAGGCATCATGTTCAAAAGCTTGTGTTTTCAGGCCCCTAAAACAGAATTGTTGAAGACACAATTCATTAAAAAAAAAAAAGTGTTGTAAAAAGTGGTCAAATGACTGGCTGCTATGGCTGCCAATCAAAACAAAAAAAAAACATAAAATTAATGTGAAATATTGTAACAGAAAAATGTGTAAAATAATGTTTATTTTTTTCTTCTGTAAAAACTATGTTGAACATTTCTGTAAAATTATTGTTTTTGCACAGACATCAAGAATCAGCGTTAGAACCTGAACAATGGTGACCATTAAAAAGCATGTTGCAGTGAATTCTGGGTGCCACCAATGAAAACTCATCCATGGCTCCTATCATGTATTGCAGCATGAATAATTTATGAGCTGAATTGTCTAATCACCATTGTTATGATTCATATGCTGATTCTTGATGTCACTGTGTGCCTAAATGAGCAGTTTTTCCCTACATTTTTGTTCAGAAAATTTTGTAAGAAACTCCTTGGTTTATACTAAACATTCCAGATAGATAAACATTCCACTAGAGAATGACAAAGCTGCTGTAATCAGTTTAAATCTTGTTAAAACATAACCAACACCATCCATTCACCTTTTCTCTTGGCTTGTCTAGTTCTTATAACTTGGTTACAGCAGCCAAACAATATCTAACGTTATAAGTCAAGTGTCCAGAGCCCAACTAAAGCAAATGCTGACCACTGTTTTGGTAACCTTAAAATTATTTTCTTCTTCAGTGATTCTGTTAACTCTGTTAGCATCACATGTCTTCAACAACTCTGTTTTAGGGACCTGAAAACACAAGCTTTTGAACATGATGGCTGTATCATCTCCATGTAAACAACAAAAAATGTGAATTTGTGAAAAAAAGATGTCTTGTGCATGTGTATTATGTTTTTAAAGGGTGTTTCCGGATCACCAACTACTCGCCCGACATGCATAACAGTTTTCATTAGCATAGTGTTTTTTGTTTGTTTGTTTTCAATTAAACCAATATTTCTGATTGAATTTTACTTCATTTTTGTGCAATTTTCCTCATTTTGAATGCCAATTTGTAAGCATCTCATTTGATTAATTCTAGTTCATTCATATGTGTTATATTTAATTAATAATATTAGTTGTAATCTGTTGCCACAGTTTTATTGAGTAAATTTAGTGGATCACTTCTGAGGTGACTGTGAAAAATTGCTGAAAAATGATGCTAAGATAAGTCAAAACTTAACTGTGCCCTCGAGGTTAATATCGCATTCTTTGTTAAAAGGAAAATAATTTTCTTCTGTTTGTCTTTCTCTTTCTAGTCTACATGACTGTGGCATTACAGATGTGGCTGATTTGGCTCAGTCTTTGGCTGAAACAAAAGCTCTGCAGTTTTTAAAACAGCTTGATCTGAGTAAAAATAGCATTGGATCCTCCAAGGACCGTCTCATTGATGTGCTACAAGGCTCCAAATGTAACCTGATGTGAGAAAACACTAATTTCTCACAGTCATGCTAAAACAAACAGATATACATCATGTAATTACTTTAACATGTTCTGCTTAAAACCACTGTTTTCTTCTGATTCCGTCTTCCAGTCTGGATAATGAACAGTCACTCTTGAGAACTGGTGTAAACTACATTAGTGGGTTGTCAAACCCCTTGGCAAGAGCTCAAGATCCTGTGGAATCAACAGAACAAGAGTCACTGTCAGATGAGGAATCCTCATAAGGTTCTCACTTTATTACTGTTATAAATGCATATTTGTGAATGTAATTTTGGTGAGATATTGCTAAACAGCATGAAATACTTACAAACAATTACAAACTTACAGCTACTACAGTTTCAAATAGCATTGCTTTAACTTATTTATTACTATTTAAAAATAATTACTAATGTATACAGATTAGAGCTTCAAATAAAATATTGCAGCATTAATAGAAAAGTACATGTTCACATGAGAAATGTTGAATGTTTATTGGTGGTTTTGTATTTATTTTACAGATGAAACATGAGGGACAAGAGTTTGATGAGCACTCAAATGAGGTGGATTACCTGAATACAAGTCCATAAATGCCTTTATCATAATGATGTTTGGATTAAATAATGAAGGTGAAATTATTGTGGGCTACATGAGCACAGATTCAAATCAGCTCTTTGCACTCATTTATAAAAGTCATTTTTATAGATCAGTGGTGATATGTTATTTCTTTATACCATAATTTTATTTTACATTTCCTTGTCTTGTATTATATTTCTCTCACATTTTATATGCATATTTATTTAAGATTGTTTTTGTTGGTTCTTATGTCTCATAAGAAACATGTCTCACATTAGACGCTTTCACTGACAAAAGAGTTGTGGATGAATCCGTTTTCCCGCACCAGCCCACACTAATCTTTACCAGTTGAGAGAATTAATATGTACATAGTATGTGCTTTCACAGTCACCAGTTTAGATAGTCTAATGTTTTTTGTTTTTTCTGATTAGTGATTTCAATCTTTTTTGTGTTGTGATGTGTTTGCATACTGTAAATATACAAATAAATACTTGATCATTTCATTTTGTTTGTAGAGTTCATTCGTTGAAAAGTCAGCTATCAGTACAATTGGAGATACAGAAACAAATGCTAAGATTTTCCTTAAAATTGTTGACTTGAAACTGAAAAGATCACATGTGTTCCTCAAGCTCACCACTAGAGGTCACCATAGCACCACATTATGTGAAGTATTCGCCATGGGGCATAGAATTAAGGAGGGCGCAAGGACCTGTCCATATCAATATCCAGAGAACTGCCAAACTGTCCCTAACAATAATTTTGATAAAACAAACAATGTATATAAATCTGTTTTTTTTTTTTTTTTTTTCGGATGCTTCTGAAACGTCAAATAAATTGATATTACCTACGAAGTTAAAGTTAAAAAAAGGAAGGACATTTAATATGTATACATGGGCGAAATGTATTTTGTTAACATTTCCATATAACTCCTAAACAGTTTTTGTCGTTATGTTTAACAGACAAAAAAATAATAATTTAACGCGCATCTGATTTACAGATAAACAGCACGCTATTTTTCCAGTGTTTTTTATTATTTTATTTTGTCCATCTTTTAGCTAACCGTTTGATTTGTACATTCTGTTGAACAATATTTATTTAAAGATAAAGACTGTCAGTGTCTCAGGATGATGTTCCAATCCTGTTGCCACTTACATAGGTTAGTTTATCATAAAATCACATAATATAGTTCTAAAGTTCTAAGTTATTGTTAATGTTCGTAGTGGCTTTATCAAAGGCTGGAAGATTGTGTATCTTTCTGCACAACCTTTTTATGTCAGGATGCTTTATATAGGGAGCTTATAATAGCATAGATTGAACTTTCTCTTTCAGTTTGCTCTATTTTGTTAACACACATTGGCATTGCTTCTATATTAACTGCATTGCAATGGAGAAACATAGGTTTGCATCATGGATGAATGTCAAGAAACTGTAGAATATGTATTCATGGAAATGAAATCGAAACAATTTGTCAGGCATTAACAATATCACAAAACCATAGAAAATTATAAATGCAGCAGCGTCTAAATGCATTGGGTTAAATATTTAGAAATAAAAACCCGTTGCAGCAGCATGTACGCTGCTTTCCAGTAGGTGGCGGAGTGATCCTGATCAGCTGTTCACAACGCGCCAGCCCAGTAAACCGACGAAAAAGACGAAAACAAAAGTATCTGCGCTAAATATGGAAACTCATAAAACAATAAGAGCAACAGGCCTTGCGTCCCAATGTTCGTACTATCCACCCTAAATAGAATGTGAAATTAAAATAAGTGTGTCCCAAAGCATATGCTGAAAAGAGTCCCAAAAGTCCCCAGATGGTCTACTATTTCCAGTCGCTTTTTTAAGTGTGGATCTGTGCACACTCCCACAATGCATTGCTCTTTGGCAAAGGAAACACGTTAAAAAAAAATACAAGCATGCCCACTACAGATCAACAATAAATGGTTTCCTATTGGGTACATTTAAGAAGTCAGAGGGGAAATCACTCTACTAAAAAAATTCTGAATCCTAGCTGAGAAAAAAGACTGTAATGGTTTTGGATGGAGAGTGGGGAAATTTGGTTGGATATGCTCCAATAATTCCTTTGTTCCCAGTGCCATTGTGGGTTATGCCCCAACCAAAAGTTGTTCTAAGCTTATTAGAAAGAAGACAAAAGGAAGGGTCCTATGAAACAGAGGTATATGATGTAAGGGAATATATGGAGTCAAAGTATAGAGAATATTTTCACATTTTCACAGATGCTTCGAAAAGATTCAAAAACAAGTCATGTGGGCTCAGCATTTGTAATACTCAAGTTAAATATGAACAAGAACAATAGAATATCAGACTGTTTGTCAGTGTAGGCCTATATTGGAGAGATGTTTGCAACAATTATGGCAATAAGGTGGATTAGTGAAGTTAAAATATCCAAAGCAATAATATGTTCAGATTCTAGTTCGGTTCTAATAAGTTTGATTGAGCTGAAGTCAGAAACAAGATACAATAATAGAGATTATTCAAGAATTATATTGACTTAAGCAAAACAGTATAAAAGTGGGGTTTTTGTGGGTTCTGGCTCATATGGGGTTGAGAGAAAAAGAAGAGGCAGACAATTAAGCAAAAAAAAAAAGCCATAGAATGAGAAAAAGTTGATATTCGGATTCCCTTTAATAGGTCTGAAATTAAATCAGTTATCAAGAAGAATATTTTGACAGTGTGGCAGCAGTATTGGGACACTGATACCAAAGGCAGGCCTTTGTATACATTTAATAAGCAAACATCCAACAGGGCTCTGTGAGGTGTATGACATTAATGAAACAGTTAAACATGTTATAATAGAAAATACACTGTTGAAAGAAATTAGTTGAAGGACAAACTAGAGAATAAGGGAGAGCAGTTTTCGATTAAGAATTAATTAAATTCAGGTAAGAAATATTAAATTATTGTTACAGTATTTGGCAAGTGTATTGCACACGCGAGTATATGTTTCTTTCTTTCTTTCTTTCTTTCTTTCTTTCTTTCTTTCTTTCTTTCTTTCTTTCTTTCTCCTTTTCTAATCTAAATCCCGCCTAGAGGGCTGAGGGTTGACGGAGGAGCTGAACGTGCAGCGCCGGATGAAGCTCTAAATCTCTGAACGGGTATAAAAATCAAGGGAGATTGTATGTGGGTTGGTAGAATAATAAGGGAATTTTGTAGTTAGAGAGTCAATGGTCCGTTTGAGCAATAGGAGGCGGTAATGCACTTATAGGCTAAGCCTGCCATCCGCTGTAAAAACTAAAAAAAAAGAAGAACGATGCGGTTCGGTAGAGATGTTTAGAAAAAGGGGTGTAAATTACTAATGAATAATGATCCATATTTAACTTGGTTAAAAAATATTTATTTAATATTATCTGTGTTATATTTCATCTCCAAAAGGGATGTGAACTTTCATGAACACGTACCCGTTCGGACTTTAACTTTTAAATGCATGTTATGCAGAAAATATGAGCAGAGTTTTCGGCATGAAAGACCAAAGAATGGCAGATCAACGTGTTACTTCTTTTCTTTCCAATAAGGTAGGATGTTAAATTAAATTAAATATGGAGGATAACTGTGACAAGATGATTGACAGGTCAGTTTAGGAAGCAGTTGTGTGACGTGATAGTTCCAAAGCTTGCCTACTCTTCTGCCACACACTCAAAAGGGTGTGTTCTTTCTTCAACAAAAGAGGACACACTTTAAAGAGCCTGAGTATTTTGTGATCGTTTGAAGCAAAGATTCTCTCTTTCTCTGTCTTCACAGAAGGTTTTATTTTCTGCTTTTCTCTTTTTCCCAATGTAGATTAAGAGGCTGTGATATGACAGATGAAGGTTGTTCTGCTCTGGCTTCAGCTCTGAAATCAAACCCATCACACCTGAGAGAACTGAACCTGAGTGAGAATAAACTAGGACACTTTGGAGTGAAAAACCTCAGTGATCTACTGATGAACCCACAATGCAAGCTGGAAATACTAGTGTTAGTATCATTGAACTTTACAGCAGTTACAGTGAAATTAAAGTTTATTATACTATGAGCCAATTAAAAGTAAAAGCATAAAAGTCTTGGCACCTTTTTTCTGCAAAAAGAGATAAAACAGACTTGAAAAAATGAGCATAACTTGAATGACAGTACATTATTCTGACATTTTACAGGACTAATGGTACTATTTTACTCTTGCCTTCAGTTTGAGTAGATGCAGTATTACAGAGAAACAGTGTCTCATCCTGACTTCTGCTCTGAAATCAAACCCATCACACCTGAGAGAGCTGGACTTCAGTCAGAATCAACTAAGAGACTCTGGAGTTGAAAACCTTGGTGTTCTAGTGGGCAGTTCACAATGCAAGCTGGAAAAACTACAGTTAGTGTCTTTACACTGTAAAGCAATTAAATCTAAAAGGGGTAATGAAATGCATGTGAAAAGAGTCGATTGTAATCAGTTCAACTGGCTGGAGTGTCCTGGTTGTCCACTAGGGGCACTCCATCCTAGACTGTTTTCGGCCTCACTAAATACATGTCCCTCAATTCTTGGCCAGACTCGCATCACTGATTGCATAACATGGATCTGATTATTTGTCTTTTCTCTTTGTCTTCAGTCTGTGTGGATGCAGTATTACAGAGAAACAGTGTCATCCTGACTTCAGCTCTGAAATCAAACCCATCACACCTGAGAGAGCTGAACCTTAGAGAGAATCAACTAGGAGACTCTGGAGTTGAAAACCTTGGTGTTCTAGTGGGCAGTTCACAGTGCAAGCTGTGAAAAACTATGGTTAGTGTTATACTGTGCATCAATTAAATCTAGGAGTAATGAAATGCATGTTTCTGAAGTTTTTTTTTGAGGAACACATTTCAGGATTTCCCTCCATACAATTGACTTCTATGGTGCCCACGAGTTTGAACTTCCAAAATGCAGTTTCAAGGGGCTCTAAACGATCCCAGATGAGGAACAAGGTACTTATCTAGTGAAACGATCGGTAATT
>NC_133367.1:15556976-15641937 GCF_049309525.1 Garra rufa | reverse complement strand
GAAAACTTCACGTTCCTGCTGCTCTCTCTGCTGGTGTGCGCCGATTGAAAGAGACAAACTAAAAGAGTGAATTTCTCGGCGCCGCCAGCGGGGTCCTGTGGGCGGCCGTTTTCACGGCCACAAAAAGCCTCCTGCTCTCCAGCGAGCAAGCCCCATTGAGTGCACAGTGGTGCCGCGGTTTCCTCCCTGGGCAGACCGGGACTAAAAGAGCAATTTCTCACGGCTGTGTAAAGACGTTCTTTTCAGAATGGCTTTCCGGCCGTGCGCTTCTGGGTGCGGCGGTTACCTCACCTCACTGGACGGACATGAAAGCTGCTTCGTATGTCTGGGCATCGAACATGCTGAGGCAGCTTTCACGGATGGTTCATGCATTCTTTGCGAAAGCATGACCATGGGAATGCTGAGGACTCGCCGCTCGCTCGCGGGCAGGCCCCCCTTCGCGCCCCACGGCCCGCAGAGTTTTTCCGCCACTGTGGCGAGGCACGAGGGGGAATTTCGAGTCACGGTGCCGAACGTTCCGCCGGCTCCAAAAGCCCTGCGGTCTTCCGCCCGCCAGCATACCCCCGTCGAGATGCCGAAGCAGTACGCCTCCCCGCCAGCCGGGCTGGGCGTCTCCTTTGGCGCTCCACAGGAGGAAGAGATGTCCGACGCTGCGTCAGAGGGAGAGTCAGGGAGTGAGGACGCTCTTCCGGCGGCGCAGCGCCCCTCCGCGGTTGCTGCCCCGTCGGAGGCAGACTCCGAGCTCTCGGCTATGCTCCTCCGAGCCGCCAGGGGGATCGGCCTGGAGGTTACTCCATCGGCCTCGGCCGGTCCTCCTCGGCTGGGCGACTGGTTCCTGGGGAGGGCTCCGGCGGCATCGCCTCGCCCTCCCCCGGTGCCGTTCTTCCCGGAGGTGCACGAGGAGTTGGTTAAGACCTGGCGGGGGCACAGGGATCGGCCCGAAACACCCGCAAGAAAACTGCGAAACGTCCCTGACGCGGGCCTCCAGAGGTGATTGAGACTGCTCTTAGGGGATGCTAACATCCACGCTCCCCGCTCCCGGTGGAGGGCCGGGAGCCACTGTGTACTTCATGCTACCGTCGGCCATTCGTCGACGGTACCCACATTTTCTCAGAAAAGAGCAAATTTCTCACCTCTGGCTCGGCCTCGAGTTTCCTTCCTGAGCAGCACTTACACTCCTCGGAACCAGACTCGCGGCCGGCCTTCACCAGCACGGGATCCAGGGAAGAAGGTAAGCACTGCTTAGCGCAGTTAGACACTTCTCCAGGACGTTCATCCTTCTGGGTTCTGTCTCCTTCCCTGTCTCCCCCTAGGCTGCCCCACCACGGTCACGTCGGTCAACGTTCCCTTGATACCACTACGATGGTTGATACGGACGGTACGGCCCGGCCCCAGGCGTCCGCCCAGACTCAGAGGTACCCCTTACATTCTTATTCGGGCAGGCGTGCCTCTGTTCTGCCTGCGGAGGTCGCGTTCCTGCTGGCGAAGGACGCGATCCAGCCTGTCCCTCCCCCGGGACGAGGTCGGGATCTTTCAGTCCCGACTTCACGTGTCCAGTTAGTGTGGTGGGTTAATATCCGCCCTGGATGGAGCTCTGTCCCGATCCCTTTCAGGCTGTCGGCACACTCGCTCACGACGAAGTACATACAGGTATGTTTCCGTCTCCAGGGCTGGATTGCAGCCATCTGCCTGAAGGGCACCCGCTGTCGCGTCTCGATTTTCCCCGACGCACACCCCCTCGGCGGTCTGCTCCGGGGGTCGAGCTCTTCAGCGTGAGGTGCTTCCATTTGCCCAGTCCCCCTCCTTCCTGCCTTTTTAGGCCATGGGAGCTCCCCTGTCCCCTCTTCGGCAGACAGGAGTTCGCATCATCAACCGTCTCTTCGACTGGTGCTTTGCAGCCCACTCGTGAGTTCCGTTGTGCGAACATAGGGACCTGGTGCCTCGGCACCCCCGCCATCTGGTCCTTCAGGCCAACCGAGGGAATTCGTTTCCTTGGTCGGGAGCCCGACTCGGTCCACAAGACAGCCCGCCTTACTACCAAGAGTGCGCAGTCAGTGCTGTAGTTCCTGAGTCAATCAGGCACAACAGCGGTCCTCTCAAACTGAGGCTCCTGGGGCACATGACAGCTCTAGCCGCTAAGAGTCGCTAAGCTCGTTCATGTGAGACCGCTTCAGCACGATCGAGTCCCATGATGGGCATGGCATCTCGGCCCACTCCGGACTGGCGTTTTCCCGCAGTTTGGCCGACAAGCCAGCCCGTGGCTTACCACGGGTTGGGTTGCCATGTACAACAGAGGCTTACAACCTCTCCATCTGCTCCCATGGAGTCCACGTGGCAGATTTTGCTACTTTGCCATTCACTTGAAGCAGGAAACTCAACCGTGCAGCCTATTGGCTCTCACGGCAGTCCACCCACCTGCAGGATGGCGACTCCACCCCGTGACGCAGCTAGTTTGGAGCATATCGGTAGGCCAGCCACATCCGCTCGTCTCCCGATTCCTCTCATTGCCAGCTGCCTCTTTCAGAGTAGCGCTGGCACACAGCTGACCTCCGGGACCCAAGTACGCCCTTCCCCAGTGAGCCTCCTTGCACAGACTCTGTGCAAGTCCAGGGAGGACGAGGAGTAAGTCTGTTGGTTGCGCTACAAGAATGGCCCACCCGGACTCAGGTCTTAGTAACCGTTCCCTCGCGGCAGTCCCTCCCTGTAGGGCAGGGATGACACCCAGACCTCTCCGGCTTTCGCAGGCCGTGATACAATTATCACTCAGTACCGAGCTCCCTTGACTAGGCAGGCTCGCACTGAGATGAGGTCTATTTGCTGGCTTGCCACAGAGATACACGATTGCAGTAATGCTTCCCTTTCTGCAGGAGAGTTGAGCGCAGACTGTCCCCTCACTCTCTAAGTATATGCCGCTGCTTCGCCGCGTATCACATGCAGTAGATGGAGCTAAGTAGGTAAGCATTCACTGGCCGTGAGGTTTCGCAGAGGTGCCCAGAACACACCCCACACCCTCTTGGGGCCTTTCCGTCGCCTTCAGAGCCGCGGGACGCTCCAATCGAGCCATTGGCCTCAGTCGAGCTAGCATTCCTGTCATCAAGACAGCGCTCCTGACCGCCCTGGCTCCCGTTAAGAGGGCAGGAGACCTACAAGTTTTCTCTGTCAAGTAACACCTCATACCCTCTGGGACCCCCCCGTCACCCTTCAGGGCCGCGGGTTGCTCCTTAGGAGCCTCGGGCCTCAGTCGAGTTAGAATTCCTGTCATTAAGACAGCACTCCTGACTGCCCTGGCTTCCTTTAAGAGGGTAGGTTACCGACAAGCTCAGGTTCCTCAGAGGTGCTTAGCATGCACCTCATACCTCTTGGACCTCCCCGTCGCCTTTCAGGGCCGCGGGTCGCTCCATTGGAGCCACTGGCCTCAGTCGAGCTAAAATTCCTGTCATTAAGACAGCGCTCCTGACTGCCCTGGCTCCCATTAAGAGGGCCTACAAGCTTCTCTGCCAGCAAAGTGTGTCGACAATTCGGGCCCGGCGTCTTCCACGTTACCGTCGAGACCCCGGCCCGGTGCCCAAGGTTCCCCACCACGCCTTTCCGCGATCAGGTGGTGGACCTGCAAGCTCTGCCCTGGAGGAGGCAGACCCAGTCTTGCGATGTTGTGTCGTTAAATATGTGAAACTTGAATCACTCGGCACTTCAGCCGCACAGCAGCTTCATCTGCCTCGGGATTCAGCAGAAAGGGAATGCTCCCCGAACTGAGGTTGGCTAAATGGTGGTAGATGCCTCTCCCTGTTATACCCAGGGACAGCCGTGATCCTTGGTTCATGGCACCTCACCAGCAGATGTAAAAACCGGAAGCTGCGGGCTGGGCGACACCCTACCTTCACTTGGTTCTCCAACCTTGCGTAGAGGCCGTTCTCCCGTGTCCTAACATAAGGACTCACAGGTGAGCGGGAAGACCGGCTGGTGTCGGCTTGCTGCGCCATTCCCACGTGGATCCGTGCGCTATTTCCCAGAATGTTCCCTCCGGCGAACCCTGGGTCCTCCTGCCCCGCAGTCAGGGCTAGGCGCGGAGTAGTCCTGCACTGTGATCCTGCCTGGGTCTCCTTCGCCCCGCAGGTTGTGGCTTAGTTTTTATTTATTCCAGCGGAGGAGACCGCTGTTTCCCTCGTGTATCCCTAAAAACCTTTATGGATATATTGAATTATTCTCATTTCCACATGTAAAATTTCATGTGCTCCGCCCCCCCAACCCATGCTTCAGTACAACTGGCATCCCTGGTAGGGCCCCCTTATTGGGCCCCAGGGTGTTGGGAAGGTTACGTTACACTTCGCCTGCCGGCACGTATACTTGTCAGCACGTGAAGTTGTTGCGTAACGCGGCGTCAGGGTCGTGGCCTTTTCCATGGGCTTGTTCCCAATGTAACGTCGAAGTGATTCGACTGAAGGGGTAACGTCTAGGTTACGAAGGTAACCCACGTTCCCCGAAGGAGGGAACGGAGACGTTACATTCCCCTGCCACGTCCCTGGCGTCGCGCTGACGCCGGCTTGACGGCTCTTCAGCGAAAACCTGTTTGAGTGATGCGCGCCGCCTTCTTATATACCCGCATGTGCGGGGGAGTGGCCGACGCGCACGTCCACTCGCCAATTTGCAATTGGCCTTTTTTATATAAGGCTCAGAGATGATCGGTCTCTCAGGCGAGATCCCAATGTAACGTCTCCGTTCCCTCCTTCGGGGAACGTGGGTTACCTTCGTAACCTAGACGTTCCCTTTCTGTCGTTCACTTCAACATTGTGTCAAATGTACGACACTAGGGGTTGTTTCTGGGAGCCTAAACACCTCTGATATCTTGAGAAAAGGCCAATGAAATTGGGTGTGCAGATTTTGCATAGCTGGCCACGCACTGGATATATGGGTATAAATAGGCCAATGTGAGATCTGCTCTTTATGTTGGCTTGGAGAGCCAACATATTGTTATGCTATATTTTTCTGAGACTAAATATATTGAACGCATCTCCTCCTAGGTCTTTAATGCCACAAGCCCCAAACTTGGCAGAGACCTGGGCCCTGATTTGAAGTTTGTTGCAATATATTTTTAGACTAATCACACTTACAGTTTATTTATTATTAATTTTTAAACATGAAAAAATCCCCATAGACTTACATTGGCTGAGAAAAAATGCCCCCTCTAGAGGAGCAATTCCACTCCACTGAAGGGAAAAATTTCCAATAGACTTACATTGACTGAGAAAAAATGCCCCCTCTAAAGGAGCAACTCAACTGAAGGGGAAGGGGAGTGACCTCTTACCTACTTTCAGTTTTAAATCGGTGGAAAATGCAAATAAATGCCGGCTTTACAATTAAAATATTCCAGCTATTTATTTCAGTCAACCCATTATAACACATCAAGAGCTAAATTCAGGTGTTTGTGAGATGTTTTAAAACTGAAAGATGCACCTTCAACGCATACATTCCGTGTACACACCCACACAACCTAATTTGCACACATTATACCGTCCTTAAAATACAATATTTCAGCGATTTCATTCCATCCACCCAAAAGAACTCATCAAGAGCTAAATTCAGCTGTTTGCGAGCTGTTTTATTTCAAACTAAAAGCGCATCCTTCAGCGCGTACATTCTGTGTGCAATTCCGTACAATTTGACAGCCTTTAAAATTTAAATATTCCAGCGATTTAATTCAATCCACCCATCAGAATACATCAACAGCTAAATTCAGGTGTTTGTGAGCTGCTTTATGTAAAACTTAAAGCCTTGCATCGGCTTTCATGAGAACGTGAGCTGACGGCTCGCACATGCCCTGGAATGCTGTGAAATGTTGCTGTGGTTCATAATGCTAATGTTGTCCACAAGAGGGGCCACAGGATGACAAATCTTTAAGATCTCAATTCAAACACTTTTTCACAGTGTTTCATTTGTAGGTGACAGAACTCAGACAAACACGTACTCTGGCTCCTTTGCCCCAAGACTGCCCAGGTTGGCTCTCCAAGCCAACATTTAAAGTTTGTTATCGAACTTTAGCTTCTAGTTTGTTCTATTCTTCAGAGCCGAATGCAGCTTCTCTCTGTGAGAAGCAGCACCACTCACCTCTTTGTCGTTGGATCTGAATGGGCAGCAGTCTCTTCCATCTCAGACTTACGCCCGTTTCACACAGCAAGCGTAAGCAGAGCGCAAGCTTCACGTCAGCGTAACTACAGCGTTACTGCAGCTGCAGACTCGCAAGAGTATTCACACTGGAAGTGTTTGTAGAGTGTGCAGCTGCTCCAAGGCATTTAGTAATCAGCTTTTCTCTATGAAACTGATTACAGGTAAATATGAAATTGATAATGAAACTGCAGAAGCAGCTTCAACCCAGGCCTTTTCTTTCGAAGATAAGTATTTGTAATACTTATTGGTGGGATCAGGGGCACAAACAAAGCATTTTGGCTCGTTTATGTGTCTTGTGTTCTATGAGAACTGTGTGTGGAGTGTTTTTCTGGATGTTTCATATATTTGCGCACATGGTTGCGATGTGTTCATTGTTAAACTCAAAAATAGATTATTTTTATTACTATATATATTTTTTAAATGACATTATTTTATTTAAGAAAGTTAATAATTTTATTTTATTGACCAAATATTTTAGTTTGTCGTGTATTTTTTTTCATTCGATTAGATAACATTTTAAGCTGTCATTTGGTGATGTTACAACGTGCTCCTCACGTGTTACATTGTATCCCACATGTATTGGCATGTTTGTCACACTTCACTTCTTTTCTTTTGTGGTAAATAGCAAAAAAAAAAAAAAAAATGTATGCACTGTTATTATTTAAACAAAGCGACATTTGTACTAGACAAACAACATTCACACAAACTGCGAAATGCAAAAAGTGTTACGTTGTGCTCCCCTAATCACAAAGCTGCACATAAATGAGGTAAAATATGGGTAGCGCTAGAGCCTACATATGTGTATTTTTTTTTTTTTTACATTTTTCATTTATTATTATTATTATTATTATATTTTACCTTTATTTATATAGTGCTTTATACAATCCAAGACTCGATCAAAGCAGTTTTTTCTCGATGCAATAAATAAATAAATAAATAAAAACAAATAAAAACTGCCGTAAAGCATTTTGTAATTTTCTGGCTTTTTTTTTAATACACCATGCTTGTTGCACCCAAACTGAATAATTAAAAGCACATTTATATTTTCTGTAGCCTAGGCCTACATATTTTGGATAAATTTTCTTTTGATAATGATTCTTGTTAAACTCACTAGACATGCGTATTATATGTGCATTTTAAGCTTGTTCTATGCATTTTATAGAACTTTTTTGTGTGAAATTATATTTATGTTGGCCATCAAAATTGTACTGTTCCTTTATTTGAGCGTGAGCAGCGAAGCAAAAATAGACTCGGTGCCAAAACCATCGCATCAGCGCTGCTCAAGCGCTGCTCACTCACTGCTCACGTGCTGCTCACGCGCTGCTCACGCGCTGCTCCTGCTGCCGGTGTGAATGCACTCATTTGTTAACATGGGCGCCGAAAAAAATATGCACTGCTCACGCTCTGCTCATGTTTGCGGTGTGAAACGGGCCTTAGGTATCTTCAGCGAGAGTCCCCTGGGTGCTTTGACGGCGATCTCAAGAGAATATTTACCTCTAGGTAAATTCAGTGGTCCTTCAGGCCTTACAGCAAGATCTGTTTGAGCTTCTTCAGTCAGTCAACCTCATTGCTCTCTCTATGAAGATGGCCTTCCTGACTTCACTCATATCAGTTAAAAGAGTGGGAGACTTCAAAGCCCTCTCCGTTAACAATTTGTACCTAGAATTCGGGCCAGCAGACTCACGTAACCTTAGACCCCGGCCTAGATACGTGCCCAAGGTACCCACCACTCCTGTCAGAGATCAGGTGGTCTCCTTCCAAGCTATCCCTTCCCAGGAAGAGGATCCCAACCTGTCCATGTGATGTCCAGTCCGTGCCCTGCGCATCTACAGGGAACATACTCAGGACTTTAGATGTTCTGGACAGCTCTTTGTCTGTTTTGGAGGATAGCAGAAGGGAACTGCTGTCTCCTAGCAAAGGATCTCCCATTGGATTGTGGATGTGATCTGGCAGAGGCTTGCCTTGTTCACTGGAAGTCAGAGCCCATTCGACCAGGGGAGTCGCTGCCTTGGCAGCTCTAGCGAATGAGGCCTCTTTAACAGACATCTGCAGAGCTGCAGGTTGGGCTACACCTAGCACATTTGCGAGATTCTATAATCTTCGAAAGGAACCAGTATCTTCAAGAGTCCTAAACGCAAGCTCTGAGACTCAGGAGACTGGAAGGGTATAGAGGCAATGAGGGTTGCTATACTAATAATAGTTTAACCATGGTGTTTGTAGTAAGCAATGGTTGTACAAATGGTAATCAATCTTAAAAAAAAAATCTATATATATATATATATATATATAAAAAAAAAACTTTCAGAGCTGCCTTTTGAGTCCAGTTTGGAGTGAAAATTTCCACAGCAGTCCCTCTAGGGGGGTCCGTGTGCAAACTAAACAAAAAAAAAAAGCTGGTGAATTGACTTGTTCTTAAGGTTTAAAGGGGAGTCAATCCACTTTTTAGTTGTGATATAGTGTCTCGGTCTAAAGTACACTCACACTGGTGAATTTGGAAACCAAACAAATTAGAATATGACAATAATAATAGTAATTTTATATTATTATTCCTATGACAGTAATATTGGAAAATATTTCTGTAAAATAAATGAAAATGAGTATTTCACAGATATATTATTTTACCATATTCTACAGTAGGGAAATTACAATAATTTTATCCTTATTGCTACACTTGCAAGCAGGGTCTAAAACTTTTTGCCACACCTTCCATTTTAATAATGATACAAACAAAATTGAAAACAGACTTGATAAGGAGATAAAGCCATAACATGCTTAGTTTGTTTGACAGACACTTTGCCAAAGCAATTCCACAAAACAGCGTTAAAGACCATTTATTTTATAACTAACTAAATACACACACATATATATACACACACATTTATTATATATATTTTATATATATTTTATATTTCACCTGTCAGCAGAGTTTTGTCTGACATCTAGACATTATGTTGTACTTTTTTTTTATCATAAAATGATCTAAAGTAGCAGTTGCAGTGCTGCAAATCTATTAACTTTTTACCACAAGAAGAATAGCAATGTACAGTGAAAGAATTGTAAGATTTAGTCATTATAGTTTTTTAAATAATTGCAACTGCATTTTAAAAACAAAAATTCAAATATTTGTCTGTTAGTCTGCATTGCTTGAACATCTGTTCTGAGGAGTTATATTTTTCTCCCATTTGAAAATAACAGACGGAACAAAAACACTTTTTTTCAAATTCTGAACTAATTCGATTTACCCTAGAAGTTCACAAATAGCCCTTCCTTGATAATCATTAAAAAGTTGTCATCTACTTCAGTTCATCGTGATCTCACAAAGTTCCTTTATAATCAATGAACCTCTTATTTACGGTGAGAGTACTGGTTTGTGTACAGGGGGGAAAATTCTTGTTTAGAGGTGAATGATATCAGACTAACTTGAACACAATGGCCAATCACAGGTGTTCAAGAAACCAGCAGATATGTCTGTGATTGGCCACATTGCTCAGAGCTATGAAAACAATTTATGAATAGAATGGTGGTTCCAGAGAGAAAAACACAAATACGCAGTGTTACAGTTTTAACGGAGGGTGCTTTTGACTGCGTGAGAAAATGGATGTGTGGCGTGAGAAAAGTGTCAATTGCATTAGTCCTAGTCCAAGTTATTCCACAGTGGGAGATGGGGGTGTCAAGTAAGCAAACCAACTTAGCATCCCGCATCTCTGTCAGGTTTAGCCACAGCTGGCACTCCTGGACCACCACAGTTGATATTACCCTCTCCAGAGCCTGCACTGTGACTTTCGTAGCTTGGAGAGCATAGTCAGTCACCAAGCGCAGCTCCTGTCAGTCACAGCACACCTTTTGCAGTAACTCTGGGTCAGGAATACCCTTGTGCAGATCTTTTAACACCTTGGCTTGGTAGACTTGCAGGATCGCCATGGCATGCAAGGTGGATGCAGCTTGTCCGGAAGCCATGTAAGCCTTCGTTACAAGAGCCAAAGAAAACTTACTGGCCCTGGATGGGAGTCTCGGGTGGTCTCGCCAGGTGGCGGCGTTTTGCAATCAGAGATGCGCCTCAATCGCTCTTTCCACCTTGGGAACTCCGTATACCCCCTCGCTGGACCCCCTTCAAGGGTGGTGAGGAAGGAGGAGTTAGAGTATCGTGTCCTGGCAGAAAAAGGGGATTTCCACAATTTTGTCAACTCCTTGTGCACTTCCGGGAAGAAAGGCACTGGGGTAGAGTGTGGACTGGAGTAACGGTTTAACCCACAGATGCCAAAATTTCAGCCTGGACCATTCGGGATGGGGTTAGAGGGTTCCATTCCAGCCGGATCTCTTTTCACACAGGGGATGAGCAGCCTGCGGGCATTTACCCGGCAAAGCTTTACACAGTTTTCCCCGCTCTACTTCAACGCACATCACTGCGGAAGTAGAGAACTGGAACAGGAAGCAGTTGAAGTGAGTCGCGGCTTCTTCCCAAAGAACACAGCTCTCGAGTGAAGCGTTCTCAAGGGCATATCCTCGCAAGCAGAACATGAGCCCCTCAGCGAACGCTGCTTCAGCATGGTCCCAGCCCAAACACTGAAGACAACAATCGTGATGATCGTTAGGGGAAGGTTGAAACTGCAACCAGAAGGACACAGATGAAAAGGCATAATGAGACACACAATCCATCCATGTCAGCTCTTTTAGAGAAATTTCCTCTTTTTTGGAAAGTCTTCTCTTTAAGATCTCACAACACTTACCGGCATCTAAGAAGGGAGAGACTGTTGCCTGTGCCATAGATCCAATGACAAAGAATGAACAGAACGATTGAGAAGATCCCACGCTGGCCTATTTATGCCCAGATGTCCGGGGCATGGCCAGCTATGCAAACTTTGCACACACAATTTCATTGACCTTTTCTCAATGTTGTCAGAGGTGTTTGAGTCTCACAAGAGTGACCACTAGTGTTGTACATTCAACACAACGTAGAAGTGCGACAGAAAGAGAACAGTATTTTCAATTGCCCTACACCGGCACCAACCCTACCCCTCACAGAAAACCTTATGCAGTTTTGGATGTTAAAAAAACCCAACAACATTCAGTATATTTTAAGCCATTTGAATTTGGAGACACAGGAAGTGTCCTCATAAATCATCTTTACATGTCATCCCATGTCATCATACAAATTTGTGTCCTCATTAACAAGCACAGAAAGAAAGATATCAGGCAAAATGAAAAGACTAAAGCAGAAAAGTGAAGAGAACCTTCAATTATTTTGCATGGCCTGGTCCCAGTCTGGCCCTGACTGCATATTAATAATTTATTTACATGCACACATATGCCAGATGTGTATAAACAGATCTATAATAAAAAACAATAGAACACAAAAGCAATTTTTTTTGATGGTTTTATGTAATATTAACACTTTTTTCAAATGAGATTTACTTTTACTTTGAATTTATATAACTCGATATGCTTAAGTGCTATACTTCAAAATCAGATTTATGATTAGCAACATTTGAATTGCAGTTGAGTTTATTCCCAACATTATTAGAATTTTAGCTCTAATCCACCTCTTCTGAGCGCTGACCATACTCTTCTTCCCTTTTCACCTATAAATAAAGCAGAATCAATGTTTGTATTAACAGGTAACCAACATTAAACAATCAATATCATTTTTTTGTGTAAATGTATGTGTATATTAATTTTGAATTATTTAATTTGTAAGTCTAAACCGCTTTTAACCTGTGTGCATCAGTAATCATTTAAATAGTTGTGCACAAGAGCTAGTATAATGCACTGTACTTTTGTTAAAACAATGCTATTCAAAGCTGTTTAAAGATGCTATTAAAAAAAAGCAAGTCTGCAACACTGAAATTCTAAGAGCTGTAGGTTTTGAAGAGAGTTTGTATTTATGAATCAGTGTTCAGGAACATATCTCATTGACACAGTGCTGTTCTTAAAGATGTAACTCATACAAACATTGATTGAGAACAGTCAGGATCAGACTTCTTATGAAATATACAGTGCCCTTCACTAATATTGGCACCCTTGGTAAGGCTGTGAAAATAATTCTGCATTGTTTGTCTTTTTGATCTTTCATTCAAAAAATGTACAAAATTCTAACCTTTCATTGAGGTAAAACCATTGAAAGTGGGGCCTCACATTATGAAATAAATGGTTTTCTCTAATGTATGTTGACCAGGTTATTGTCATCCCTAGAAATTCCTATGAATAAAATAACTCTGAAGTATATTCCTATTCGTATTTAATTTTTTTTTTAGTGCATCAGGGTAACTAAGAGCATGAAATTGTGCAGCCATGACTTCCGGTTCCACAGGATTATAAATATGAGGAACACTAAGGCCAAATTCCCTTGAACATCCATCACAAGGAGTAAAACCAAAGAACATAGTTCTGATGTGCAGAACAAGTTTGTTGACCTTCACAAAATAGACAGTGGCTGTAAGAAAAGAGCTAAAGCATTGAAAATCCCCATTTCCACCATCAGGGCAATAATTAAGGTAAAGGACAATGAGCTGGACAAAATATGTGAGTCATCAATACATTTGGTGACAGACTTTTTACATTCAAAATTTACTTATTTACTACAAGTTATTTGTGCAAATTAACATTCAGGATTTTTTGTGGATTCTTGCAGTCAACATGTATTTATGACTTGGGTTGCTTTAGAGAAGTGTGAATAAATAAATAAACATGGATTTGTGTTCATGCTTGTAACTGTTGCATTATGAATTGTGTTATATATTGCTTGTCACTATAAATGCTAATAAAAGTGTCTTAAAATTATAACACGTTTTGATGTGTTACGCTTCTGGTTATTTCAGTTCTTTTAGTGATTGAGTATCTATGAGATGTTTAAGCCATAAAATGTAATTAAAATAAAACAAAAAGTAGGTCCATAAAATAGTCGCATGATGGGAACCCTTAAAGGGATCCATATAGAGCCTTTTTTCCTATAGCTACCAAGATTTGATTTGGTGAACCCTTAAAAAGGGTTCTACATTGAACCTTTTGTGGGTTCCAAATATGTAGCGCCTAAAGCCCTTTAAGGTTCTATACAGAACCTTTTTTCACGCACCGGACGAGAATGGCAGTGTCGCGTTTAGAACCACTCAGGTATTGCACCCAGTTTATAAGACAGCAGTCCAAACAGTTGATATAGAAGCAAAGTCAGTGTGTTAATAACAAAATAGAGCAAACGGAAAGAGAAAGCACAATCTATGGCTATTATTAGCTCCCTAAAGCATACTGACATAAAAAAAGGTTGTGCGGAAAGATACACAATCTTCCAGCTTTTGATAAAGTCATACATTAACAATAATTTAGAAATAATATAATGTGATTTTATGGTAAACTAACCTATGTAAGTGGCAGCAGGATCGAAACATCATCCTGAGACGCTGCGGACAGTCTTTATCTTTAAATAAATGTTGTTCAACTGAATGTATACAAATCAAACTGTTAGCTGAAAGATCAACAAAATAAAAAACAACACTGAAATAAGACACAAAATCAAAATTGTGTATTTCTCGTCTGTCAAACATACTAACAAAAACTAAACTGTTTAGGAGTTACGGATATGTTGGTAAAATAGGCTACATTCCGCCCATGTATTAAATGCGCTTCCTTGCAAGCGTTTTCTAACGTAGCCTATTTACTTTAACTTCGTAGGTAATATAATATAAATGGTAGGACGTTTCAGATGTGTCCAAAAAACAAAACAAAACAAAAAACAAAACAAAACATATACATATATATTTTTGTTTGTTAAAAATTATAGGGAGTTTGGCAGTCGCTGGATATTGGTATTGAATTGCATTGAAAATACTTTATTAATCCCTTGGGAAGATCCCATAGGGAAATTCAGGTACCAGCAGCAGTACACACCAACACTAAGAACAAAATTAAATAGAAAAAAAAAATAAAAATAAAATATAAAACTAAAATAAAAAGAATTATGTACAAACATTGCACACCAGCATAAATTGTAAAAGGAATTATGTACAAACGTTACACACCAACATAGATGGTACAGATGAGCACACGTGTGTTTGGCGGGCTGTAATTCTTCCCCTTCACATTTATTCTCCCCCTCCTGCCAAAAGCAGTGTTGTAAAGTTTGATGGCTCGGAGGACAAAGGAGTCTCTACAGTAAGTCTATTAGTCCTGCTCTTGGGGACGAGCAAGCTGTTACTGGTCAGACTTCTCTGGACACGTCCCCCCCAATTCTACGCCCTGGCTGTTAATACTTCACATAATGTGGTGCTATGCTGACCTCTAGTGGTGAGATTGAGAAGCACGTGTGAGCTTTTAAGTTTCAAGTCAACAATTTTAAGGAAAATCTTGGCATTTGTTTTTGTATCTCCAATTATACTGATAGCTGGCTTTTGAACGAATGAACTCTACAAACAAAACAAAATGATCAAGGTTTTATTTGCATATTTGCAATATGCAAACACATTACAATACAATGCAAGATAAGATTAAAATTACTAATCAAAAAACCATTAGATAGACTATCTAAACTGGTGACTGTGAAAGCACATAACATGTACATATAAATTCTCTCAACTGGTAAAGATTAGTGAGGGCTGATGTGGGAGAACGGATTCACCCACAAGACTTTTGTCAGACAAAGCATCTAATGTACAGAGACATGTTTCTTAAGAGACATACACAGAACTAACAAATACAAATTTAAATAAATATGTACACAAAATGTGAGAAATGTAATACAAAACAAGGAAATGTAAAATAAAACTATGGTATAAAGAAATAACATATCACCACTGATCTATAAAAATGACTTTTATAAATCAGTGCAAAGAGCTGATTTGAATCTGTGCTCATGTAGCCCACAATAACTTCACCTTCATTTTAGATTTTCAGTTTATATATAATTTGATATTTAAGTGCTAAATTACAATCACAGTCATGATTAGCAGTTTTTTATTTGCTTTATTATGGATGTATTTAATCCAAACATCATTAGGATAAAGGCATTTATGGACTTGTTTTCAGCTAATCCACCTCATTCGAGTGCTCATCTACTTCTTGTCCCTCCTCTGTTTCACCTGTAAAATATGCAAAATACTATTCAGATAAATACAAAACCACCAATAAACATTCAACATTTCTCATGTTAATAACACTGTTAGACATTTCTGTAATTTCTACAGTTTTTTACTGTATATCACCCAGTATAAAACAGCAAATTCCCTTTAAAGTAAATAACTGTAATTCCCTTTGCATCATGGGAATTTTCTGTGACGTCAAACACCACATACAGAGACTAACTGTATTTTTAAAAATTGAGGTATACTACTGTATTTGTGGTAACGACCTCTTTGGCGCCACTCAATTGAGATAATTCTTTTCCTCATTTCTTACATTTGGACTGACAGGATTTTTCGCCACAGGAGTTTTTCCTTCGTTTTAGAAACAGTGCGAGTGGAACAGCGTATTTAATTTAGAGTACTACTGAACCTCAAAAATATACTGGGGCATCAGTTTACTGTCCTGCATCTATTGTGGATGGTTTCACGGATTGGTTTCTATACGGTCTTTTGTCGCGTCGCGCCGCTGAGGACACGGAACCAGCGAGGCAGCGCCGGGGGTTTCCCCCGGGGATGGAACCCGCGAGCGGGAGAGTTCCGAAGAGCATCTGCGCTGTGTATTGACGCACCTTACAAGCAAGCAAGGTAATATATATATATATATATATATATATATATATATATATATATATATATATATATTTGTTATTTGTATGTCTGTTTGTGTGTGGTTTGTCAGATTTTTGCCCAACAGTTTAACCTAGTAACATTTACTCGTCAACATTATGGTGCATAAACTTTACCACGGTAAACTGCGCTGTACTTTCAATTAACAAACGACGCTGTCAGCTTATTAAATCACCAAATTAAATTATTTTAACGCGCAAAGCATAATCTTATATTAACAGTTAGCTAATGTGAAATTTTGTTCAGGTGTTATTTAATGTTCAGCAGTAGCCTATAGTTGAGAATACAAAATCGTATGTTAACTAACGTTAGGTTAAACAAAAGTTTTATGACTAGCTGCCTTTTTTTTAATTGAATTTAATATTTACTGCATTTTGTGTGTGTTTAAAGGCAACTCAAATGAAGCATCACAGAGGACAAGAGCAGGTTACCCACGCTGGGACTAATAATTCATGGTAAGAGAATAACTTCACTATGATTTTGAGTATCAGGGTTTTGTGTATTCCATATGGGGGTTTGTCTTTTACAAATGTGTAATTTCTTTTTTTCTTTTTCTTTTTTTTCAGGGAACAAATTTCTCTGTGTAACAAAGTGGACGGTGAGCAAAGGTGACCTATGTTTTGGAGCAGCACCTGTAATGCCATTTGATGGGAGAAAGAGTGAAGATGCAGTGTTCCAGCATTGGAATATTTTCTGTGTTTCAGTGTTATATATGCAATGTTTAAATAAAGAATGTGATATTTTGGAATAATTGTGTCTGTTTGAATTGAATATCAGTAGTAACTATAAAATTAATTCTATATAAAATTATAAAATTTAATTAAATCTATATACAAAACAATGAATTACAATAATATATGGCAGTACATTACTACAGTACCTTACTGTAAACTGAAATACAGTTGGGTACTGTAAATTCTAATTACAGTAACTTACTGGCAACAGTGTTGCCAGTAAGTTACTGTAAAAACCCTTTGAAATGTCTAACAGTGAAGTTAAAGTTAAAGCAGTGCTATTTGAAACTGTAGTAGCTGTAAGTTTGGCATTGTTTGTAATTATTTCTTATTGTTTAGCAATATCTCACCAAAATTACAATCACACATATGCATTTATAACAGTAATAAAGTGAGAACCTTCTGAGGATTCCTCATCTGACAGTGACTCTTCTTGTTCTGTTGATTCCACAGGATCTTGAGCTCTTGACAAGGGTAGCCACCCACTAATGTATTTTACACCAGCTCTAAAGTATGACTGTTCTTTCTCCAGACTGGAAGAAGGAATCAGAAGAAAACAATCGTTAAGCATAACATGTTAAAGGAACACTCCACTTTTTTTGGAAATAGGATCATTCTCCAACTCCCCCCCCCCCCGAGTTAATAAGTAGATTTTTACCGTTTTGAAATCCATTCAGCCATTCTCCTGTTCTGGCGATATCACTTTTAGCATAGCTTAGCATAGATCATTGAATCCTATTAGACCAATAGCATCACGTTCAAAAATGACCAACGAGTTTCCATATTTGTTGTATTTAAACCTTGACTCTTTTGTAGTTATATCGTGTACTAAGACCGGTGGAAATGCAAAGCTGCGAGTTTCTAGACTGATAAGATTAGGAACTACACTTCCATTCCGGCGTAATAGTCAAGGAAGTTTGCTGCCGTAATATGGCCGAAGCAGGCGGAGTATTATCAGAAATGAGTTCCCAGCTAGTTTAGCATTTGCACATGTGCTGCGTGGTATTACTGTTTTACAAGTTTTAAATAGGACAAATATGGAAACTCGTTGGTCATTTTTTAACGTGATGCTATTGGTCTAATAGGATTCAATGATCTATGCTAAGCTATGCTAAAAGTGATATCGCCAGAACAGGAGAACGGCTGAATGGATTTCAAAACGGTAAAACTCAACTTATTAACTCGGGGGGAGTTGGAGAATGAGCCTATTTCCAAAAAAAGTGGAGTGTTCCTTAAGAGTAATTACATGATGTATATCTGTTTGTGTTAGCATGACTGTGACAAATGAGTGTTTTCTCACCTCAGATTACATTTAGAGCCTTGTAGCACTTCAATGAGCCGGTTCTTGGAGGATCCAATGTTATTTTTACTCAGATCAAGCTGTTTTAAAAACTGCAGAGCTTTTGTTTCAGCCAAAGACTGAGCCAAATCAGTAACATCTGTAATGCCACAGTCATGTAGACTAGAAAGAGAAAGACAAACAGAAGAAAAGATTTTCCTTTTAACAAAGAATGCGATATTAACCTCGAGGGCACAGTTAAGTTTTGCCATATCTTAGCATCATTTTTTAGCCAATTTTTCACAGTCACCTCAGAAGCGATCCACTAAATTTACTCAATAAAACTGTGGCAAAAGATTACAAGCAATATTATTAATTAAATGTAACACATATGAATGAATTAGAATGAATCAAATGAGATGCTTACAAATTAGCCATTCAAAATGAGTAAAATTACACAAAAATGAAGTAAAATTTTATTAGAAATATTGGTTTCAATGAAAACAAACAAATAAAAAAAGCACTATGCTAATGAAAACTGTTATGCATGTCAGGCCAGTAGTTGGTGATCAGGAAACACCCTTTAAAACATAATTCACATGCACAAGACATCATCTTTTTTTCACAAATTCAAGTTTTTTGTTGTTTACATGGAGATGAAATAGGCATCATGTTTAAAAGCTTGTGTTTTCAGGTTCCTAAAACAGAGTTGTTGAAGACACGTGATGCTAACAAACAGAATCACTGAAGAAGAATATAATTTTAAGGTTACCAAAACAGTGGTCAGCGTTTGCTTTAGTTGGGCTCTGGACACTTGACTTGTAACATATTGTTTGGCTGCTTTAACCAAGTAATAGACTGTTATTACTTGGTTAAAGGATGGTGTTGGTTGTGTTTTAACAAGATTTAAACTTACTACAGCAGCTTTGTGATTCTCTAGTGTATTACCTGGAATGTTTAGTATAAACCAAGGAGTTTCTTACAAAATTTTTCTGAAAAAGTGCTCATTTAGGCACACAATAACATCTAGAATCAGCATATGAATCAATGCATGATGGGAGCCATGGATGAGTTTTCATTGGTGGCACCCAGAATGTACTGCAACCTGCCTTTTAATGGTCACCATTGTTGAGGTTCTAACACTGATTCTTGATGTCTGTGCAAAAACAATGATTTTACAGAAATGTTCAATAAACATTATACATTTTCCTATTTTTCAATTACAATATTTTACATTAATTTTCATTTGACCATTTTTTACAGGACTTTAAAGAAATTTTTTATGAATTGTGTCTTCAACAATTCTGTTTTAGGGGCCTGAAAACACAAGCTTTTGAACATGATGCATGTATCATCACCATGTAAACAAAATGTGTGTTTTTTTTAAAGATTACATCATGTGTGTTATGTTTTTGCAGGACATTGTTTTGTCACCAACTACTGGCCTGGCATGCATAACAGTATTCATTAGCATAGGTTTTTTGGGGGTTTCCAATGAAACCAATAAATTTGTTTAAATTGTACTTTTTTTTTTTTTTTTTTTACAATTTTACTTATTTTGAATGGCTAATTTGTAAGCATCTAATTTGATTAATTCTAATTATTTCTTATGTTTTGAATTTAATTAACATTGCTTGTAATCTGTTGACACAATGTTATTGAGTAAACATACTGTATAATTTTTTACAGTGAAGGGAAACCATGTGATGAGAAATTTCACCTAATGGATTTTCAGTGGCAGATAAATTCCTAGTATTTCCTATTAATTACTTCAACTATGGTGGCCAGCCGTAGTCTAATTTGTCACACCATAGTTCGATAATGAACCAAGAATATTTTACAAGTTCTCATTCTTCGTGCCACAGTGCAAATTAATAGTTAACTGATTAAATTAAATTATTATATAGTCGTCTGTAACACTATAAAATTCACCGGCCAAAATTGACCTGCATTTGATACCTGAAAGCTGTTTTTAATCAGACCCTGCTTTCAGCAGTTCACCAAACACAACAAGAATAAGATCATTCAATTATAATGAGAACTTAGACTTTTTGTGAAATATTGAGTAAAAATGTTTTAGATAAATTGCAATGTTGAAATTTTTAAGCATGTTCCTCACCTCAATCTCTCCAGTTTACAGCGTTCATTATTCAGTACGCCACATAAATGTTTCACTCCTTTGTTTTCTATTTTATTCCCACTGAGGTCCAGCTTTCTCAGGTGTGAAAGGTTTGAACACAGAGCTGAAGTCAACATGAGACACGGTTTCTCTGTAATACTGCATCCATACAGACTGAAGACAGAAGAGAAAAAAAAACTATGAATCAGATGTTAGGTTCATGTGTGAATTAAATGCATTATTAGTGTAGATTAGAGTCAACTAAAGTTTAGGCATCCCTAAAGTTTAGTCAAAAAGAATTTTCTTTAATTTTTGAATGGAATATTAGTAAATTAAGTAATAAAGAATACCCAAGCTGTATATCTATATTATTTATACGTATACAGGTATATTATTTATTATTTACCTCTGTCAGAATAACCTACTGTTTTTTTTTGTCACATTTCACATTTTTTTCTGTTCTCACTTCTATCTTATTTTGCTTCAAAGTTTTGTCATATAAACAAATACAAACAAAGTTGTGTATATATGTTTTTTTCTGCTGACAGAAATAATAAACCATCAGTCCATTTGCTCATAGTACTTTTGAATCTTTCTTCAGAAGCGGAAATGCCAGAATATTCAGTACTATACATTTTGCAGCTAGTGCCCTGTTGTCTTAATAAACAGTACATTTAAATCATACTGTAAATGCTGTACAGTGTAATGATACTAACTGTAGTTTTTCCAGCTTGCATTTTGAACTGCTCATCAGAACACCAAGGTTTTCAGCTCCAGAGTCTCCTAGTTTATTCCCACTGAGGTTCAGTTCTCTCAGGTGTGAAGGGTTTGATTTCAGAGCTGAAGTCAGGATGAGACACTGTTTCTCCGTAATATTGCATTTACACAAACTGAAGACAAGAGAAAAGACAATGTTAAGTTCATATGCAACTTAAATGCATAATTAATAAACACAATACTTGCACTAATACAAATGCATTGTAAAAGTCAGACTCTAAGCTTTCAAATAATATGAATTTTTTGTTGATCAAGGTAGTGGACTACTCAGACTACTCAGCACTTGTTAAGAGTTGATCAAAATAATTACATTCTTTACAAAACTGAGATTTTAAACTTAAAGAAAACATATTTTGTGTTATTTCACTCAGGGGTTGCTTAGTAATGTGATTATGATTCTTTTTGTGTGGGGAAAGGGGTTAATAACCTGGGTTTAAAGGGTTAAAAACACCATAGTGTCACTAATACACCATCAAAAGCCTGCAAACTTAATTATAGAACCATAAACATTTACAGAAGCATAACTGTGATTTAAAGATTACTAGTTACAACACAAGCCTGGAGCATATACAGAGCTGCACATAAAAAGTTTGTGAATAAATGTAGATAAAAACTGAAAAATACTATTAAAATTGACTGTTTTCACATTGTTAATTTGAGAAAATCATCAGTACATTAGCCCCTAATACCATAAACATTAATCACACTGTAACTGCTGTGCAGTATAAAATTACTAACGCTAGTTTTTCCAGCTTGCATTGTGGGTTCATCAGTAGATCACTGAGGTATTCCATTCTTGATTGTCCAATTTCATTTCCACTCAGGTCCAGCTCTCTCAGGTGTGATGGGTTTGATTTCAGAGCTGAAGTCAGAGCTGAACAATCATCAGCTTTTATACCACAAGACCTTAACCTGCATTTAGAGAAATTAGACATATATATTTTTAAATTTTGTTTCATGAAAATACCAAAACACTGGATTTTTGTTGAACGTGAATGCTCCTCACCTGAGTCTCTCCAGTTTACAGCGTGAATCCTTCAGTACGTCATAAAATTTTTCCACTCTTGAGTGTTTAAGTTCATTCCCACTCAGGTCCAGTTCTCTCAGGAGTGATGGGTTTGATTTCAGAGCTGAGGTCAGGATGACACACTGCTTCTTTTTAATACTGCATTTACAAAGTCTAAAGAAAAAAAACAAAGGATAGTGATTCGGTTCCGCAATGTAAACAACAGTAGACATACAGTCCTCCATATAGTCTATAGTTGCCATTGTTGAACTGGTTTTAACTGTTTTTAATTTCCAAATGACATAACCTGTTGTTGTCTTCTCATTCATTAAAAAAATAGTGAAATAAATGTATTATTTGATCTCATGTTCATTGTTTCAGCAAATTTGAATCTCATATTTATCATAATAAACGCAAACACAACCAATACATTTTTGTGAATACTTTAAATGAGTCCCAATTACTTCCTAGTTAGACACCTATTATTAAGTTTGATCAATAGAGAAATACAGTTGCAGTAAAGACACAGTGCTACAGTTTAAATACTGTAAACTGGGCCTGTTTAACTAAACAGTCAACTTTAATCACACTGTAACCGCTGTACAGTATAATGATACTAACGCTAGTATTTCCAGCTTGCATTGTGGGTTCATCAGTAGATTACTGAGGTTTTTAAATCCAGAGTCTCCAAGTTTATTGCCACTAAAGTCCAGCTCTATAAGGTGTGATGGGTTTGATTTCAGAGCTGAAGCTACAGCAGAACAACCTTTATCTTTCATATCACAGTCTCTTAACCTATATTGGAAAAAAAGCAAAAGAAAAAAATAAAACATTTTGTGAAGACAGAGGAAGAGAGATCATCTTTACTTCACCAGATCACGAAGTACTCTCTCCACGCTCTTTACAATGTACAGAGTGTAAAGTGTCTTGGTTTAAAAACTGTTTTAAGTAATTTAAAGCATTTTGATTAGTATATGTCAATTTTACTGACCTCAATCTCTCCAGTTTACAGCGTGAATCATTCAGTATGTCACATATGTGCTCCCCTCCTTTGTTTTCTAGTTTATTTCCACTGAGGTCCAGCTCTCTCAGGTGTGAAAGGTTTGCACACAGAGCTGAAGTCAGGATGAGACACTGTTTCTCTGTAATACTGCATCCACACAGACTGAAGACAGAAAGAGAAGAGATCGACTCAAATATGAAAATCAACTAAGGTTTTGGAGGATTTGGATCTTTGTTTTTGCTTGACAGTAATTTGTCATTTAAAATTCACACTTTAAATTATGAAGTGTTACTGCTATTTCAGATACATTCACTTCACGTCAATTTTAAGACTGGTTCTTCCATGGTTTCCTACATTAGTTAACATGAATTTATGATGACAATACTTCTACAGAGTTGTTTCTTTTTTAAATAAAAAGTTATATCTCTTAACATTATGCACTGTGAACCAACATGAACAAACAACGAAACAAACAATGAACATTAAAGATTAATCTGATCAAGTGTTCATTCATAATTTCTGACCCATGATCAAACTGACTTGGCCTAAATATTCAAAGCTAAACTTTTTAAAATTATTTGTGTTTTAATGGCCTGTTTCATTTTAATCATTGACATTATAGTGAGGCCTCTGAATCCAACAAATGAGAAAATAAAAAAAAGTATTATCAAACACATGTTAAATGATGAGATACTCACATCAGTGTGTTGAGTTTACAGTGTTTATCCTGCAGTAGAGCAGCGATCTGATTCACTCGAGTGTCTCCTAGTTCATGTCCACTTAGATTCAGCTCTCTCAGGAGTAATGGGTTTTTACCCACAACTTGAGTCAGATACTGACAGGCTTCTTCTGCATTAGGACTTCTCAAAAACCTGCAAGAGTTGAAGCAGGATTTAGTTTAATTCAGAACTAAATGTACATTGCCTTACAAAATGTTGTCTAGTTACCATTTTACTTTAAACATCAAGTATGACTTTTTTGAAGTCCAAATATTTATTTTAAAGAAAAAGTGCAACAGTGCAAATGTCCTGAGAAGCAGAAGGGCAAAAGATTGATTTTCAATAAAAATATGGAAACTGAGGTTAGCATTCTGAATGGTCTCAAGATCTTTCTAGACACAGCATGTTTGTGAAGAATTGGAGACTCATAGATCTGCACAGTGTTTGGAATCTGGGCTTGTTGGAAATTAAACTACATTGTATTCAGAAAAAGATAATAAGCTACTAAATATCATCACATCTAGTGGCTCATAATGTTGAACCTACTGTAGCTTGTACCATGATAATTTGTCACCAACAACACAATATTCCCAGATGCACCAAATTGCAGCTTATTGTATTACTAAGTATTTAGCCTGCATGTCATTTATTTTGTATTATTTAATCATGACTCACCTAAGTTGCAGTTTACAGTTTTTATCCTGTAGTAAATCACTGAGCTCCTTCACTCCTGATTGTCCAGGATCATTTCCTGTGAGATCCAGCTCTATCAGGTGTGAAGGGTTTGATTTTAGAGCTGAAGCCAGAGCTTTATAACCTTCTTCAGTGAGACTGCAATCTGAAAGTCTGTTTGGAAAAAGTTTTATATTAATCAAAAGGTATTTTGTGATTTATTATCAATGTTAAAAATGTTAAAATATAAATTGCATGATGGAAAAAAAAAGTTACATGAAATCAATAATTCAGCTAACCTGAGTTTCTCCAGTTTGCAGTTTGTATTTTCTAAGCCATTCTGGAGTTTCTTCACTCCTGAATCCTGCAGAATATTGTTGCTCATGTCAAGTTCTTTCAGACTGGTGTTTGATCTCAGGACTTTAGCGAGAGCTGAACAGCTTTCCTCTGTTAGACCACAATCACGCAGTCTAAAATGATGAACAAGAGAGGGAGAATTGACTATACTTTTTTATTGTCTTTTGGTCACTGTGCAGTTTATTCCATCTCTTCAAGATATTTTAAATGTGAAGCATTTAATAAACTCAATACTCACATTAGTGTGCTCAGTTGACAGTGTTTATCCTGCAGCAGAGCAGCGATCTGATTCACTCGTGTGTCTCCTAGTTCACATCTACTCAGATTCAGCTCTCTCTGGAGTAACGGGTTTTTACCCACTTGTTTAATCACAAACTGATAGGCTTCATCTGCATCAGGATTCTGTAACAACCTAGAGACCAGAGAAGTACACTAACATTTCACAACTGTACATTGCCTTCTACAATAATGAACATCAACTTGATAAAAATAGGTACGCTTTTTCGCACCACAAATATAACATTAATGCACTTTTGTAGGAATCTGTCTTTGTGTTTTCTTTATATAAACTTTATATTAATCATGATTAAATTTTACAAGTATAATGCAAATTATTCTATAAATATATAAATTTAAATATATCTTCACAAATCATAGTTATTTAATAAAAAGCTATTCAACTCAAAGGGTAAACTTTCGTAAAAGAATAGTGTTATAGGTTTGTGTAAATGGTGTCGAGATCAAATATAATTTTATGGTTATTTGTCTTTTAGCTAAACTCTTAAAATTACTGCACTTAAGGACACTCACCTCAGTGTTTTCAGTGAATATTTTTGATTCTGTAGTAAAATAAGGAGCTCCTCCACTCCTGATTGTCCAGGATCATTTCCTGTGAGATCCAGCTCTATCAAGTGTGAAGGGTTTGATCTTAGAGCTGAAGCCAGAGCTTTAAAACCTTCTTCAGTGATACTGCAGTTTGAAAGCCTAGAGAAATAAAAATATGAAAAAGTAACAGTGTGCAGTGAATGAAAGGATGAACTGATTCTAACCAAAGAAACAATATGTTACCCAAAAGCATTCCCTTTATTTGATGAAATGGCACATCAGACTCAATCTAAGAACTGTTTTTGAATTAGTTGTTTGCTTCATATGTATTAGAAAATTTAGTTTTAGTAAAAAAAAAAAAAAAAAAAAAAAAAACGCTTTTACCCAAAACCATTCCCTTTATTTGGGGAAATGGCACATCAGATTCAGGCTAAGAACTGTTTTTGAATTAGTTCATTGCTTTTTATGTATTATAAATATTAGTTGTTTTATTTAATAAACAGCTTTTTATTTCAGAAACACATTTTATGCATAAATGAAGCAAGCAATGGCTAGCATGAGTTATGTACTCTTTGCAAAAAATACCATTCAAATTAAATCTAGATTGCAAAAGGACTCTTTGGTTTATATTGTATCTGCACTGTTTTTGTTAACACGAGTCAGTAAGAGTGTCATCCACTGAACAAAACTCTGGTATTTCAGCTCTGACTAAACACCTCTGCATTTAGTACTACATTTATATGCTTCAAAGAAATGTTGGTTTAAAAATGCTACACACATAAAATGCCTAAAAAGAAAATATAAGGAAACATCAGCAAATCTAAATTATTATTACTTGCCATCTTACTGTAAATTTGGAGTGAATACATGTTCATTCTAGTGCCATTTTTGCCTGAAGCCCTCAATGATTTTCAACCCTACTTGGGTTGTGTATAAGAAAATGCTTAGGAAAGAAGACACATTTTTGTATATATGTGGTTTGTTTCTAAATTTCATGCTTCATCTAGGATAAACATAATTGTGACAAATGTTATAGCTATGTTATTGATGTATGTATGTATGTATTTATTTATTTTTATTACAACCATAAGAGATAACACTGTTGAGAGGTTAACAATGACTTTTGTGTAAAAATGCACGTGTTATCTGTGCAGTTAATGGAGGAAAACCACTGTCTACAACAAAAAGTACTATTCAACATTTTTTATGGTATGCATTATGTGCTAACTATGCAATATTGTTTTCACATAAGTTTTTAAACAAGAAATATCTTGAATTAAACCAATCAAAATCATTTTTTGAAAAAATTATTTTGGGGGTATTTAAGAAAACATTGCCATATGGCAACAGTGTATCACAATATGAAATGACAAAAAAAATTCAATTAAATTCTGGTTTTTTTTCAAATCAAATGCACATTTCTTTTAAAAATGTAAGCATTCATTCTTGATTTCCATCATCATCCACCACACACACACGCAAAAACAAATACACATGCACAAACACACTCATCGTTATGGTCACTGAAGGCTAACTCATTCTCATCACATAGGAGAGCCAACTCTGCACTCTTCCAATTGCCCTTTCTGTGAAATATTGCTGTATCTATATTTTATTCATACATAAATACAACTATACTCCAATAATATAACAAGGAAATCATTAGAAATTAATTGTTGCCATATGGCAACTCCTTAGTGTGTGTGTGTGTATATATATATATATATATATATGCACGGTATACTGGTACTACAGTAGTATCGCAATACTAAAGCTTAAAAATACAGTGGTGCCATTGCATTTTTGAAACGGTAGTACTGTCCATAAGGTAGCACAATAAAATATGTTGTATGCACAGCAGGACATGCACGCCAGCAGAAATATTACAAGTTGATTGGCAAAATGTCTTTCTGCTTTGTTTTGTGTAGTACAGCGTATATGCTTTATTTAGTATATATGGACACTTCAGTTCAGTTTGAAATAAGAAGTTGCACACGGACGTCCTTGTTCATGCTGCAGTTTATCAGAGGGTTTGATATCCCTGGTGAAAAAAAAAAAAACAGCTAAAACCAGTCTAGGTTGGTTGGCTGGTTTCAGCTGGTCATCAGGCTAGTTTTAGAGGGGTTTTAGCCACATTTTCAGTCTGGCCAGGCTGGTTTTAGCTGGTCAGGCTGGGAGACCAGCTATAATGCTGTATATATGCTTCAGCTGCTATAGTATCGCAAGTAATTTTTAGGGTATCGTGACAACCCTTATATATATTTTATTCTTGTGATTACTGTGGAGTTGGGTGTAGCTGATGGTTAATTGTACTCACTTCAGTATCTTTAGCGTTGATTTCTTCAGTGCCTCACAGATCTCTTTAACTCCTGAGTTCAGCAGACGGCTGTTGCTCAGGTCCATTTCTTTCAGGATGGTTTTGGAGGAGAGAACAGTAGCTAGAACTGAACAGTTTTTCTCTGTCAGCTCACAATTATTCAGCCTAAACACAAAAAACAGCATTAGTTATTATTCAACAAACATCAGATCAGCAGATCTTTATATCTGCTGACACATGTGACTAAATGTGTTTTTAAGGACTAAACAGAAGTTAGACTGTATAAATCGTGTTCACTCACTTAAGTTTCTCCACTTTGCTATGAGAGTCCATCAAAAGAGCAGAGAGTTTCTCTCCATCCAGTTCTCCTAATTTATCTTCACTCAGATCCAGCTCTTTTAATAGTAAAGGATTTATACACCAAACTTCAGTGAGATACTTCCACGCTTCCTCTGCAGCTGAACATTTCAAAAATCTACAGGAAGAAGAATTACAGATTAGATAATATTTCAATTTTCTGCCTTTAGTTGCTCCCATTTTAATGCATCTCTAAACAGAGTAGAATAGTTAACTACAAAAATGTGTCTCAATAAATTATACTAAAATTAAATTAACAGCATGCAATAAAAATAAAACAACACACAAAAAAACATATGCCATTTTCATGTATAAGCATACACCAGTAACAGAAAATACAGAAATGTGTTTTCACCTATTAATTCTTTACACAGAAACAGAAAAACACTCAAAACAGCACATCTTTAATTACAACAGATGATCAAAATAAAATATGCATAAAAATAATACTAACAGAAAATGATAATGTGATATAATTTGTCTAAACACTGACAAATACACTGAATCATTTTCAGATATTGTCTTGTGAACACAAATATAGCAAAACTAATTATCTGTAAAAATATTAGTGGAAAATCCATTATCAAGGCTATAATAATAACCAATAGCCAATACTTTCTCAGCGACTGATATATTGTGCACCTCTAGTCCAGTGTAGTATGAATGTAATAGTGTGTAGTACATGCAGTGTTTAGTTAAATGTGGTTGAGGTTACAGTTATGATAATGCATAGTTAGTTATCAGAATAATAAAGGATAATTTTCTTTTAATTGAGAACATATGTATTATCCAAAAAAATACTACTACTAATAAATACGCATAATCAGTTATGATAATCTAATTCTTATGGGGCAGCCGTGGCCTAATGGTTAGAGAGTCGGACTTGTAACCTGAAGGCTCGAGTCTCAGGTCCGGCAGGGATTGTAGGTGGGGGGAGTGAATGTACAGCACTCTCTCCACCCTCAATACCACGACCGAGGTGAGTCCCTTGAGCAAGGCACCAAACCCCCAACTGCTCCCCAGACACCGCAGCGATAGCAATATGGCTGCCCACTGCTCCGGGTGTGTGTACACGGTGTGTGTGTGCGCGCACTTGAATGGGTTAAATGCAGAGCACAAATTCCTAGTATGGGTCACCATTTTCCTTTCTTTTCCTTTCCTTTCATTTCCTTAACACTGTATTACACAAACAAACAAACATCGGTAACACTTTATAATAACTACACACTATGAGTCATTAGTTAAGTATTGGTAAATAGTTAATTAATCATTTATAAAGCATTATTCCTACATTAATACACATTTTTAAGCAGTTTATAAATACAGCTATAAATGCTCTATTCTTGTTTTATAAGCATCTGTATAATATGCTTAATAATTGTATTTTCATACTTTATTAAGGATCAGTGAATCATTTCTAAATTAAGCATTACATTATTTACAAACCAGTTAGTTAGTAGTTGTAAGTGGTTCATGAGATCATTTAGAAAGTGTTGGTATTGGTATTTGAACACTTTTCTAACTTTCCTAGCGCTAGGGTGTTGCTATGCAGTTGCTAGGGTAACCGGGATGGTTGCTAAGGTGTTGCTATGTGGTTGCTATGGTACCCGGGTGGTTGCTAAGGAGTTGCTATGTGGTTGCTATGGTGCCTGGGGTGGTTGTTAAGGTGTTGCTATGCGGTTACTAGGGTACCCAGGGTCGTTACTCGCATGTTTCTAACATGATTAACAAGTTATTAGCGTTGTTTGTAGCATGATTAGCAAGTCGCTAACATGTTTCTAGCATGATTAGCAAGTTGCTAGCATGATTTGAGCATGACTAACAAGTCAGTAGCATGATTTTAGCATGACTAGCAAGTCACTAGCATTATTTTAGCATAACTAGCAAGTCACTATCATGATTTTAACATGAATAGCAAGTTACTAGCATGATTTAGCATGACTAACAAGTCACTAGCATGATTCTAGCATGACTAGCAAGTCACTAGCATAATTTTAGCATGATTAGCAAGTCGATAACATGATTTGAGCATGACTAGCAAGTCATAACATGATTTTAGCATGACTAGCAAGTTACTAACACGATTTTATCATGATTTTAACATGACTAGCAAGTCACTAGCATGATAGCATGACTAGCAAGTTACCAGCATGATTTAGTATGACTAGCAAGTTACTAGCATGATTTAGCATGACTAGCAAGTCACTAGCATGATTCTGGCATGATTAGCAAGTCGTTAGCATGATTTGAGCATGACTAGCAAGTCGCTAGCATGTTTCTAGCATGATTAGCAAAGTCGCTATCATGATTTGAGCATGGCTAGCAAGTCATTGGCATGATTTTAGCATGACTAGCAAGTCACTAGCATGATTTCAGCATGACTAACAAGTCACTAGCATGATTTAGCATGACTAGCAAGTCACTAGCATGAGTTTAGCATGACTAGCAAGTCACTAGCATGAGTTTAACATGACCAGCGAGTTACTAGCATGATTTAGCATGACTAACAAGTCACTAGCATGATTCTAGCATGACTAGCAAGTCACTAGCATAATTTTAGCATGATTAGCAAGTCGATAACATGATTTGAGCATGACTAGCAAGTCATAACATGATTTTAGCATGACTAGCAAGTTACTAACACGATTTTATCATGATTTTAACATGACTAGCAAGTCACTAGCATGATTTTAGCATGACTAGCAAGTTACTAGCATGATTTAGCATGACTAGCAAGTCACTAGCATGATTCTGGCATGATTAGCAAGTCGTTAGCATGATTTGAGCATGACTAGCAAGTCGTTAGCATGTTTCTAGCATGATTAGCAAAGTCGCTATCATGATTTGAGCATGGCTAGCAAGTCATTAGCATGATTTCAGCATGACTAGCAAGTCACTAGCATGAATTTAGCATGACTAGCGAGTTACTAGCATGATTTAGCATGACTAGCAAGTCACTAGCATGAGTTTAACATGACTAGCAAGTCACTAGCATGAGTTTAGCATGACCAGCGAGTTACTAGCATGAGTTTACCATGACTAACGAGTTACTAGCATGATTTAACATGACTAGCAAGTTACTACCATGATTCTAGCATGACTAGCAAGTCTCTAGCATGATTCTAACATGACTAGCAAGTCACTAGCATGATTCTAACATGACTAGCAAGTCACTAGCATGAGTTTAGCATGACTAGCGAGTCACTAGCATGATTTTAGCATAGCGAGTTACTAGCATGATTTAGCATGACTAACAAGTCACTAGCATGATTCTAGCATGACTAGCAAGTCACTAGCATGAGTTTAGCATGACTAGCAAGCCACTAGCATGAGTTTAGCATGACTAGAGAGTTACTAGCATGATTTAGCATAACTAGCAAGTCACTAGCATGATTCTAGCATGACTAGCAAGTCACTAGCATGAGTTTAGCATGACTAGCAAGCCACTAGCATGAGTTTAGCATGACTAGAGAGTTACTAGCATGGTTAAGCATGACTAGCAAGTCACTAGCATGAGTTTAGCATGACTAGCAAGCCACTAGCATGAGTTTAGCATGACTAGAGAGTTACTAGCATGATTTAGCATGACTAGCAAGTCACTAGCATGATTTCAGCAATAATTCCTACTGTAACTCATAATTAATTCAGGCAGTTACTAGCATTTACTAGCAGTTAAAACATTTACTAGCTGTCAGTTAATGGTTTTTGTGAGCTCATCTAAAGTGAGGACTATTTATGCCTTATAAAGTGTTTACAAAGTCGTTCTCCTGTTCTGGAGATATCACTTTTAACATAGCTTAGCATAGATCATTGAATCCTATGAGACTGATAGCATAGGAGAACGGCTGAGTGGATTTCATAATGTTAAAACTCAACTTATTAACACTTTACAAAGCATAAATAGTCCTCACTTTAGATGAGCTCACAAAAACCATTAACTGACAGCTAGTAAATGTTTTATAACTGCCTGAATTAATTATGAGTTACAGCAGGAATATGTGTTATTAAAGCATTTATTAACACACTGACTAACTGTTAATATATGTCTGAATAATAAGATATATAAATGTGCATTCAAATGGCTTATGAATCATTTACCAACACTTTCTACATGATCTCCTGAACCACTTCCAACTACTAACTAACTGGTTTGTAAATAATGTAATGCTTAATTTAGAAATGATTAACTGATCCTTAATAAAGTATGAAAATACAATTATTAAGCATATTATACAGATGCTTATAAAACAGGAATAAAACATTAATAGCTATATTTATAAACTGCTTACAAATGTCTATTAAAGGTCCCATATTGTACACATTTCTGGAGATTTATTTTAGTTGTTGATGTCCTTAAGAATATATATTTGCGGTATAAGTGCCAAAATCCCTCTCAATATATTTTTACAGCTCCTTTTTAGGAGCTCTGTCAAAAATAGGTCGGTTTTGGCCCATCTAATTAATATTCATGAGCCTCTCTTCTGATTGGCCTTTTGTTTTCTGAATGACGCACAGCCAAGCCAATCACAGGTAACTACGGTTATGTATGCTTTAGCCGAACCCAGAGCCATAGAGAGAGCCTAGCCTGCTGATACTCAACAAGATATTTGAGAATGATCATTAATGTTATTATTTTCTTTTTCAAACACCGAATGCAGTAAGATACATAACTGTTGCTTTAGTAAAGCCCCTTTCACAATGCGCGCTGATTCTGGAAAATTACGGGAACGAGCGCTGTGTGAACCAAAGCCAGAACCATAAAGGCAGTGTTGTAGTGATGATGCACATTATCATACGACTCTTCACGACAAAAAATACGTGCATAGTGGAATGAAGCGGCTATCGGGCAGAGCCAGCTCTTCACTTTCAGCACTGAAGCACAGTTTGTTCAGGTTAGTTTCAGTTTAGTCGCATTACATCTCACATCCAAACGTCACATGTCTTTATGGGTTGTGTGTAAAGCACACACAGAATCCGGAAAACAACCGTGAATGAACCAAATAAAACAATTCCGGAACACGGGACACATTATCCGTGTATTTACCGGAATCGCTGTGTGAAAGAGGCTGAAGTTGACGTGCCACTGGTCTCTTTTATTCACGTTGTTCTGAAGCCTGTGCAATGATGTAGTTTCGACATCTATAGACTGAACAGGGTTTTCTAGATTAGTTTCCGTGTTGTTGTTGCTTAGCAATGTTATGGATACGATATTGTCTGGGGGTTTGACAAAAGGAGGGTGGGACGGTGGTTGGCGCTCGGGGCAGTGACTTGAGTAGATCGGACGTCACATCGTTACGGAAGTCACAGCCTCGTGAAAATGAACAGCTACTTTAAGCGGGCTGTTTGCAGTTTACTGTGGATTGACTGTTTTGAAACTCATATGTGACCCTGGACCACAAAACCAGTCTTAAGTCGCTGGGGTATATTTGTAGCAATAGCCAAAAATACATTGCATGGGTCAAAATTTTTGATTTTTCTTTTATGCCAAAAATCATTAAGAAATTAAGTAAAGTTCATGTTCCATGAAGATTTTTTGTAAAATTCCCACTGTAAACATATCAAAATGTAATTTTTGATTTGTTATATGCATTGTTAAGAACCTAATTTGGACAACTTTAAAGGTGATTTTCTCAGTCTTTTTGATTTTTTTGCATCCTCAGATTTCTGATTTCAAATAGATGTATCTCGGCCAAATATTGTCCTATCCTAACAAACCATACATCAATAGAAAGCTTATTTATTGAGCTTTCATATGATGTATAAATCTCAGTTTTGTCAAATTTAACCTTATGACTGGTTTTGTGGTCCAGGGTCACATATGGTAGTTACATAGCCCCTAGACCTCAGTTATCATGAAAAAAATTTGATTTTGACAATATGGGACCTTTAAGGTAGGAATAATGCCTTATAAATGATTAATTAACTATTTACCAATGCTTAACTAATGACTCATAGTGTGTAGTTATTATAAAGTGTTACCAAACATCAATGTTTATTTTGAAATATCTGACAGGTTTTATTACCTGATGGCCTTTAATGAACACTGTCCATCCTGCAGTAAATCATTGAGCTCCATCATTCCTGATTGTCCTGGGTCATTTCCTGTGAGATCCAGCTCTATCAGGTGTGAAGGGTTTGATCTCAGAGTTGAAGCCAGAGCTTTATAACCTTCTTCAGTAATACTGCAGTTTGAAAGTCTGTATATGAAAGAAGCTATTTAGTACTGTATACACTACACTAAATAAGCAAAATGCACACATATAAAGTAGCATGTTATTATTTAAATCATAAGAAAAAAATTATAAGAATTAAAAACTAATAATTATAATAACTTTAATTATAAAAAGCACTGCCATGGAAAATGTGACTGCATTTTAAGTAAAGAAAAAAAAATCTCACCCCACAGATAAGCAACAAAAGTTTTAACCTCTTAACCAGCGCCCCTATTTTTGATCATTTTCTGAAAAACGACTTACCCAAATAAAAATGTCTGTAGCTCTTGAACCCTAAGGTCTATATTTATAAATCTGGTATTGATTGAAAGTAGACACCTTAATCTTTGTTACTCTGGAGTTAAAATAACTCAAAATTAGTATAGCAACAGAGTAAAACAAGGTAAAACATACATGAAAGTGACTCGCGATATCTTTGAATAAAATATAATTAGGGAAAAAAGGATGAGGATTGGATGATAGGGCTTTGAAAACACCAAAAAGATGAAGCTGAATGTCTGTTCATGCTTTGATTCAAATTTGAGGATGATACTCCCAAAAATGTAGTTTCTGTAAGCTTTTATTTAAAAAAAGTCTAGGCGTCCTTTCAAAAAAGCCATTTGGAGACCCCAAGTGGACACCTGGTAACCAACTGACCAAATGAGTCAAAACAACACATTACATTTATGTATATCAATTCAGAACTGCTCTGCCCACCAAAACACTCAAGAAAAAAATATTTATGAAAAGCATTTGTAGTTTTTTTGGTTACCAAGTCTCCAAATGGTATTTTTTTGAAAGGATGCCTAAACTTTTCCTGAAATAATTAGTAATATGTATTGATTTTTTTTATATATTTTTTTTTTATTATTTTTTTTTTCACGTTTCACTTACAGAAACTATATGTATTTTATTTCAAGAAAAGTTTGGGAAATGTCATTTAGAGCTTTTATTTCAAGAAAAGTCAAGGAATCCATTTGTTTACATTTGTAAATGTCTTTCTCTGCTTATTACAAATACCCAACTACTGTAAAACTAAATACATTATTTATAGTATTTTCAGTGTAGGAAGACTCAAGGCAGTCACTAAAAATGTTTGTTCTCTGACCAACTGGATGCCAGTCACTGAAAGACAGGAAAGAGAGAGAAAGAAAGAAAGTGTGTAAACAAAACAAATCAAATCCGCAACACTGTGTTTACATATTTGTATTATCTCTCTCTCTCACTCACTCACACACACACACACACACACTCTCTCTCTCTCTCTCTCTCTCTCACACACACACACACACACACACACACACACACACACACATCCAAACCCAAACAAACGCACACACTCAAAACTCATACATACACATGGCACGCACAAACAAACACATACATACCTCATGAAGTCCTCTCACTTCCTCCCCGTTGTCATGTTTACAATCTAGAACAGCACATGAACAAAACACATCAGACACATCACAATACATAACATATAAACATTCGGAGAACGGTGTTGACACTTACGTGCTAATGCTATCCATGGCTAGGGTGCATCTCAGTGCGTCTTTCTGCTGTTCTTCGCCACGAATTCGAAAAACCATACACAATAGCACTAAAAACGCCACAAAACTCTTATAAAGTCGACGTTCTATGATGGAAAGACTCAGATGTAAGCTTTTGCAGAAAATCCGTTCGCTGACAAACACTCAATGTAGCGTAGAGACGCCGTATATATGTACGCGGCGTGCGTAAACGAGAGCGCACGAATGCAACCTAACTTTGCGCTTGGGTATTCCTGAATCCTGCTTACGCAAACTACGCAAACTTTCACTCGTTGTAAACGTCCTCGTGGTTGGCTAACACTTCCATCCATCAAAACATTGCTGGCTATGCATTGGCTTGCTTGAAACAGCCAAAATTTATGACCGCATGAGTGACACCCCGGTGAGCCAGTCAGTACCTCTCCGGAGACTTTGCGTCATGGACTGGGCTCTGATTGACTGAGAGAGACGGGGGAGGACTCATTTTACTCGGAAGAGTCTATTCTATGGGAAATGTATGGCATTTCAACGCTGGAACACGAATTAGAATCGATATTTCTTTGAAAATGGACGTTATCGATAACCGTAACTCGAATCGCTCATGTAAACAAAGGATGATCTTTCGGTTTTTACCCCATTTACTCTTTGTTTTGGATTAAAAACTGGGATGCATTTTGAACAGTGAACCCTTACCTTGAAATGTGTGCTGTTGTTTCTAAGATAAGTCGAAGCTGATCGGAGCTATAGGCAATGAAACGGAAGTAGTGCTGTTTACTTTTACGGTTTACATGGCTGTGACCCTTCAGCATTTATGTTAACCCTTTCCTCTCTGGTGTTTTGATTTCGAAAACAAGCTCAGAACATGAATCTTGAGTGTTTTAGCTTTCAACTGATATATAGTTTTTGATAGTTGATTGAATATATTTCTAAAACAAAGGTAATTAAAAACGTAGAGACGCCTAAACACGCCCTTCCGATGCGGGTTAACATTAATGATAACATCTGTTTAGTTTGATTTTTAATATTCATAGAATAAATATATATATATATATATATATAAATATGTCAAATCAGCAATAAATATAAATCAAATAGACATTTAGAAATGTATGTTACCATGTAGAAATATTAATAAATGAAAATACACACGTCAGTTTCTTTAATCTGCATTGTTTGTTTTTCAACAAACAACAGATATTCTCAATTCCTGAGTTTCCTAGCTTATTCCCACTCAGATCCAGCTCTGTCAGGTTTGCAGGGTTTGAATTCAACGCTGAAGTCAGAGCAGCACAACCTTCCGCTGTAATACTGTTATTATTCAGCCTGCAGAGAAAGAAAACAAAGACAGGAAATATTTTTCAGTTTATCTTAAAACCTCTAATCAACAGTAATGGCAATCTTCATTGCTTCTGCTTGTTTTAATGGCATTTGTACATTGCACCGGCATCTGGTAAATGTAATATTTTTATTTTAACCTCTTAACCGTCACCCCCATTTTTTAAAATAGGCATGAAAGTTCACTATCCATACTTCAATTGTAGTAATTTATGAACACTTTGGAATACAGATCTAATGTTGGTCTCTTTTTAAAGAAGACAATCAGTAGATTATTGCAGAAGTGGAATTTTTCTTCTTTTCTTTTCTTAAAATACATATTTTGCATAACATGTTTTATTCTAAATTTGATATCAAATTGAAGCCTCACATCTAAATAAGTTATGTTCCAAATTTGAAGTTGATATGAAAAAAATTAAGGTTACTTTGAAAGATTGCATTATACTACAAACAGCCACCGGGTGCCATCCAAATGCCATATAATTTTTTTTCTGCATTTTTCTGTCACAAAAGTCTAAATCTTTCTGAAAATTTTCATTCAGTCACAAAATAACCACAAAAAATGCAATCCTGAGACTCAGACCTTTCCAATGATATGTTGTTTGACGAGATTGTAAAAAGTGATTCTAAAAGACCGTAATCCATTTTGTAATATGACACCGCTAAGGTGTAAGAGGGTGATTCTTGAGATTCTAAGCTTTCAAATGATATATAATTTATGATGGTTACTAAAACATTTGATAGAGAAAAAGGAAAACGGAAAAAAAAGAGAGCACCAAGCGTCCCACAGGTGGGACAGTTACTGAATGTACAACATAAAAAAAAAATGTTTTTTATTAATACTTCTGCCTAGCTTTATATTGGGTGTCTTTAACTACTGTGTTCATACATCAAAAAAAAGTTCAATTGTTAAGTACAATGTACTTATTGTCCTCATATGAATATGAATTACATCTGTTCGTCATATAAAGCAATCAAATCTTTTCATAAAATTTGGACTGAGACGCAATTCAAATTCATTTGGATTAGTTTTATGATCTTTTTATGAACTTTTTAAAGCATGAAAATAGCAGTTGTGCAGATTATCAATGGAGGGACAGAATTTGTTTAGATTTCATTAAAAATATCTATATTTGTGTTCCAAAGATAAATTAAAGTCTTACAGGTTTGACATGAATTTGGGTAAGTGATGACAGAATTTTCATTTTTGTGTGAACTATCCCTTTAAATGTGATGCCTATAACAAACACATACATGTATGAAAAGTTTTGATGCTGCTTAAATTGCCTCCATATTTAATCATGCTCCACAATCTCACAAGTGCACCTGTCTGCAGCCTGCAGATCGAGGCGGGGCTGAATCTGGGGTGGGGCTGCACGTGTCGCCCCGCCCACATGCCTTCTCATTGGTTGTAGGTAAATTAATGACGTCGACGCATCATCCCTCCCACAACTCATCTCATTGGTTAGTGAAATAGATTGACGCCAAATGCAGTTGGAAACTATACAATTATACGTTTAATATAAACGCGGAATCCTTTGCTTATTTATTCAGCTTTCAGATGTGTACAAATCTCAATTAAAACGTACGCTTATGACTGGTTTGTGGTCCAAGGTTACATACATTTACAAGCATGTTATGCAATGTTAACCAGTGGTGTTTATTTACAGCTTTTTTTTTTATTATTGTCTTAATTGTTAATAAGATACATAAATGTGGAAAATTATCAGCAAGAGTGTCCACTATCCTTATGTTATTAAATTAATAAATAGAAAAGTGTTGTTAAACATCAGAGTTGTTTATTACAAACATTTATGACACATGAATGAATTATGTCGACACATAAATTAATTTCACTGTTATTTATTTAAGATAATAATGTTCACAGTTATTTCTGATTCTCACTCCCGATCTTAGTGACATGCGAAACATTTCTCTAAGAAATTGAAATAACACCCTATAACAATCTGTTGACCCTTCCCAAAGTATATCTACTAAATTTAAACACATTTTAATTTCTTCTAATTTCGCTATTAATTTACCATTTCGGATTACTTCCTTGTTTAGTTAAGCCAGCTAAGGCATTTCTGGTCAACTGTACTGTGCCGTAATATGAGCATACTTTGTTCGTTTTCTCTACATAATCCACTCACAATCGAAGAAAAGTGTTGTTTGTCCAAGAGGACCAAACGTCCATGTATACCGTTTCAAGAATGACAGATGCCAGGGTAACACTTTACAATAAGGTTCATTAGTTAACCACATTAGTTAACATGAACTAATAATGAACTGCACTTATACAGCATTTATTAATCTTTGTTAATGTTAATTTCAACATGTACTAATACATTATTAAAATCTTGTTAACATTAGTTAATGCAGTGTGAACTAACATGAACAAACAATGAGCAACTGCATTTCCGTTAACTAACGTTAATGAAGATTAGTAAATACAGTAACTAATGTATTGCTCATGGTTAGTTCATGTTAGTTAATACATTAACTAATGTTTAACTAATGAACCTTATTGTAAAGTGTTACCGATGCCGGTTTAAAAAAAATTGAGTAATTCGGCTAAATATTCGCGATTCATTGCTATGATTGACAGTAATAACTGGACCAAACATCTGACAAGCTGATGGCAAAAAAGAGCTTAAATGATTCAGACTAAATTTAGAGTAACAAAACTACAGCGGGAACAAGTATGGTTAATAGATCAATACATTTTAGAGTTCAAGATAAAACTTAAAAGATGTTATTAAATTTGATAAAATATTTAATATTCCTATCGATTCACATTGAGTGCATTATTTAATTATTATACCATAATTATTTAATGTATTTGTAGTGAACTATATATTAGTATTTAAATAATTTACCCTTATAGTCTGTTTGTGTGTGAGCTTAATGATTTCCTGCACTTCCTATAATATATACTTATGGACGGTAAAAGTACTACAATTTATTATTCTAGTAATTTTATAATTAATCGAAAAGCAAGACGTCTTGAAAAATTTAGGGAGTTTAAAAGGCAGCTGCATAATAAATAATCCTGTGCTGCCATCTTTTGGTTATATTGGGTAATTCCATATTACGCTCCAAAGTCAATTGTCTTCTTTCTGTTTCATATTTCCTGCACTCTAATATGAGGTGTTCCACTCTTTCTTCATGCCGGCAATATTCACATTTCCCTGTGCCATGTTTACCTATTTTCAGTAATGTTTCATTTACTCCCGTGTGTCCAAACCGAAGCCTTGATATTATTGTCTCTTCTTGCCCATTCCTCTCTGTACACCTTATTTCTCCCACTCTCCTTTGAATCTTATGAAACCATCGTCCTTTCCTATTTTCTTCCCATTGTTGTTGCCATTGTTTCTTTTAATTTACTTTGAATAATAATTTTTGTTCCTCTAATAATAACTGTAAAATCAACTTGATTATTTTAAGTAACTTCCTTTGCTATTTAATGGCAGATTTCATTTCCCCTAACTTCATAATGTACTCAACGTCATTACTTTGCCACCAATGAGATGAGTTGTGGGAGTAACGTTATCTGGACATTATTCATTTACCTACAACCAATGAGAAGGCATGTGGGCGGGGCGACACGTGCAGCCCCGCCCCAGATTCAGCCCCGCCTCGATCTGCAGGCTGCAGAATCTCACATATCTGCTGTTCTTTTACTGAAGCTTCCTCTGCACTTATACCTTTCTGGCAGTTATTGGACTTGTGCCTGGCAATGAGGCAAAGTTGAAGTGCATGCCTAAAACATCTCTCTTGTGATGTGGTTGTAAAGAGACCGTTCTATGTCTAAATAAATGCAAATCTTGTGAAGAAAAATAAGTCAGAAACAGCAGATGTATGCAAATCGCCAAAGAGGAGGCCAAGCTCCACCTCTACAATAATGTTAGTACGAAGTGGCTGATTACACTTCTACTAAAGAGGGCCCAATACTTCCAAAAATAAAGTATAAATTTTAAACTTATTGAAATACTCACTTAAGTTTGTTGAACTGACAGTGTTTATCCTGCAGTAGAGCAGCAAGCAAATGTAGTAATTTTATGTGAAGTTGTTGTCCAGTCAGATTAAGCCCTCTCAGAAAGAAGGGATTACTGCCCACAATTCCAGACAGATACTGACAGGCTTTCTCTGCAGCAGGACTCAAAAACCTGCAGAAGAGAAGTTGAAGCTGGATTCAATTTGACAGAACTTGGTGTGATTAAAAGTCCACTTTTGAAATAGCTTTAAAACAGCACAAGTTGTTGGATCAAAGTCAGTGCAATTACATTTCTAGAAATAATTCACCTGCATGTCAGGTAAATTTTGTGTAATTTGCATCTTTATATTGTATCATTTCATTATAACTCACCTCAGTTTTAGTTTACAGTTTTTATTATGTAATAATGCGTAATATAATACCTGATGGTCTTTAATTTGCAGTGCTTATCATGTAGTAAATTCATGAGCTCCTTCACTCCTGATTGTCCAGGATCATTTCCTGTGAGATCCAGTTCTATCAGGTGTGAAGGGTTTGATCTCAGAGCTGAAGCCAGAGTTTTATAACCTTCTTCAGTGATACTGCAGTCTGAAAGTCTAGAGAAAAAGGAATTTGAAAATCCAAATAAAGTTTATTATACAGTTCATATTAATGCAAATAAGATTTAATTCAATTTATCATCTGACAAACATGTTTTCCTATTCTTTAGTTTACTACAGTAATGTTTTAATTTGTAACAAAATATTTTTTTAATAAAAAAAAAAATGGTTCATTGAACTCACTTCAGTTTCTCCAGTTTGCAGTTTGTATTTTCTAATCCAAGATTCTTTACTCCTGAATTCTGCAGCTTATTGTTGCTCATGTCAAGCTCTTTCAGACTGTGGTTTGATATCAGGACTGTAGCGAGAGCTGAACAACTTTCCTCTGTTAGACCACAATCACGCAATCTACAATGATGAACAGAAGAGCATGAATTTCCAGGATGAAGTGCTTGATTCCAACTTTCCATGAATACTGAGAATTATGTTTTTATGACCTGATCTGCAATAATAAATGAACACAATACTCACATCAGTGTGTTGGGTTTACAGTGTTTATCCTTCAGTAGAGCAGTGATCTGCTTCACTCGTGTGTTTTCTAGTTTACATTCACTCAGATTCAGCTCTCTCTGGAGTAATGGGTTTTTATCAAGAACTTTAGTCAGATATTTACAGGCTTCTTCTGCATCAGGACTTTGTAACAACCTGGACAGAGTAGAAGTATATTGATATTATCTGCCATACAGTGATTTATGTTCAAAATGTTGTGAAAGGGATTTTAGTCATTTCAAAGCTTTTATAAATGTCTTTTTGACAATTTTCTTGAACCTAAAAGATTTTTAAAACACTCACCTCAGTGTCTTCAGTTGACAGTTTGGATCTTGTAGTAAACCACTGAGCTCCTTCACTCCTGATTGTCCAGGATCATTTCCTGTGAGATCCAGCTCTATCAGGTGTGAAGGGTTTGATCTCAGAGCTGAAGCCAGAGCTTTATAACCATTTTCAGAAATACAGCAGTTTGAAAGTCTAAAAAAAAAAACAACAACACAAATTTAAATTAACATTGCAGCTGAGATTAATTAATCACTATAATATCAATAACTACCTTATCAGATATGCCACGTTTCATTCTGCAATTAAGTGCAATATCAATTTTATAATGTTGACCAGGAACCTGTTATTGTTGAATATGTGTGGTTTGAGTTTGTTCTAAATTTAGGTTATTATATAGTTGTAAATGTATTATTTAGTTTTCATTAATATTGCATTTCATTAATATAGGTTCTTATAAAGGCCTGTTCATCCAAGATGAAAAAAAAAAAATCTGCATGCAGTTTTTCTATTAGATATATATTGATCAATGTGACAAATTGACAGAGGGGCTGAATTAAATTCACTCTCTGACATTAGGTGAAAGTGGGGGATGGGCATTAAGTGTTGGTGGTAAAAAGAAAATTAAAAAAATGGAAGAAGCCCAACCCTAAGTTACAATAATTATTTTTTTTTTTTTAATAAAATTTAAGCTTTCACTTTAATAATTACTCCAATGTCTTCAAATTCAGTATACTTATAGGCTTCTACGTTTCATAGAAAATTTGGGCTTCCATATATTCTGAATCTTAAGAAAATGTCATGATCTGGGCTGTGGGGCTTCCCTCAGCCACCTGAGGTCGCTGTTTTCCTTTTCCTGCACTGCACTTCTGATAGCATTCACCTGTCCTTGTCGTTATCACTGATTACACGCACACCTGTTCACAATCACTATCTGGACTATAAGAGATCCCACTACTCACTCTGCATTGATGTCTGCATTGTCTTGTGTCTGTTATGTACTTTTGTGTTCTTGATTCCCTGGCCTTTTGATCTTGTTCTTGGTTTTGTTATTTTGTGTTTTAGTTATTAATTTTGTGCCGTGTTGGCCTTTTTGTTTGTTTAATTGTGTTATTATTAAAAATCACTACTTACCTGCATTTGGACCCAGATCTCCTCCCTACTCACCCGTGACAGAAAACAAATGAACTTAAAAATTAACATAAGGCTAAAACTGCACCATATCTCTGCATTGAAAGCACATTTTGTGACGCAGTTTCAGTACTTCTTAAATAACTACTACTTAAATAAATGTGCTGCACCTAAAACACAGATTACCTAGACAGACACACTGATTTTTACTGACTGACAAAAGTAATTTTCACAAAAAGCTAAAAAGAACCCTAGCTTACTAAAAGGAGACACATGTTAATTTTGTATTAATACTTTGTAACTTAATTATCAAGTAGTCTTTTGGAAGCAGCATTCAAAATCCATTTAATTCACATCTGCGGGGGCATGTTAGAGAGGAAGAAATGAAGATAACCAGTACCTACATGTTTTTAAACAGTTTATCCTATTTAACCAATCCTGTCAATTTTTTATTTAATTAAATGTATTACCACTAAAGCTGCTCAATATCAATCTCCAATGCCTCTTCCCGATTCATCCTCTGCTATTCATTGCCACTTAGCCAAATAGTCACCAAGTCATAGTTTTATAGAACAACTAAGGGCATTATTAACAAAGTGTAAATCTTATTGGTTGGCCAGGTTTCTTTACAATTCAATGGAAAAAAGAACACCTCTGGTAAAATGTACTCACCTGAGTATCTTCAGCTCACACAAAGTCGTTTTCAGACCCTTACAGATCTCTTTGACTCCTGAGTCCAGCAGACGGCTGTTGTTCAGGTCCATCTCTTTCAGGATGGTTTTGGAGGAGAGAACAGTAGCTAGAATTCGACAGCTTTTCTCTGTCAGCTTGCAATTATTCAGCCTAAATACAAAAACAGCGCTCTTTATCATTCAGCACATTTTCAACACACATCAAATGAACAGATCTTCATGTTTGCACACACATGTGACTGGTAGTCTTTTGTAATCAGAGAGGTTATGATGTTTAAATCATGTTCACTCACTTTATTTTCTCTAGTTTGCTATGAGAGTCCATTAAAAGAGCAGAGAGGTTCTTCTCATCCAGGCCCCTTAATTGATCTTCATTCAGATCCAGTTCTGTCAGGAACAACGGACTTATTCGCAGAACTTTAGCAAGATACTCACAAGCTTCCTCTGCAGCAGGACTTTTCAAAAACCTACATGGAGTAGAAGAACATTTTAGATTAGGTAATCTTGGTGTAATGTTATACCATTTGCCTCTCCCATCCTGCTTACAGGAGAATTTAACCAAACACAGATCATCCCCAATAATATGTTTCCATAGTTACTGTGATGTTGCTTTTGGTTAAAAGTTGTTCCAAGAGTTTGGAATTGGCTTTTAAAAAATTACTTTTAGGATTTAGTTTTACACCCATAAACTAATGCTCAAAGAAGGCTGCAGTGAGATTTTTGTGTGACAACCAAATCAGAATTTATACAAAATATTTTCTTTAATGAAAAATTGTTAGTAGATGTCAAATATATTTTTCTGTTTGTACAGATGGGAGAGAATACGTTATTAGTCAATGTAAACTATATTTTTTGGTTTGTGAAAATGGACTAAAACTGTTCTACTTTTTAAGGAATTATACAATCTGTACTGTTTTCATCAGTACAATTAAAGTGCAGCAACTGATTGCCCTGTTAATGTGATGTTAGTACAATGAGTTTTTTAGCTTATGCAAACAAATACTTGATCCTGCCAATTTAGATTTTCTTTATATTTTGAGATTAATAAGCAATGGATCAATACAGGGCATGAAATAGCTACTGATTACTGATGTAATGGTTGCAGCTTAGGTTATTTTAAAAGTAAAAATTTAATAAACATTTAAAGGTTTTAATCACCTGATGGTGAACTTATAATGTTCATCATGTAGTAATGTTTTGAGCTCCTTCACTCCTGATTGTCCAGGATCATTTCCTGTGAGATCCAGTTCTATCAGGTGTGAAGGGTTTGATCTCAGAGCTGAAGCCAGAGCTTTATAACCTTCTTCAGTGATACTGCAGTCTGAAAGTCTACAGAAAAAGAAAAAAAGAGTTGGTATCCTTTTTGGAGACATATATTATCATATCATTAACGGGATTTATGAATGTCTTTGAGAAATTATGCACAAATAAGTGCCATGAAGTGCAAAAAACATATGCCAAGATAATGTTTATATATATATATATATATATATATATATATATATATATATATAGGCAAAATCTTAGTAATCAAACTCCATAATTAATAAATGCTGTTCTCATGTTCTTTCAAAAAGAGTATGAGCCTCAGTCATATTGTAAATTAGATAAAAGTACAACCAAAATTGTACAACTACATTTTTCAAAAAAGTCACAATTTTACAGTTAAGCAACTTAAATAAACATGAATAAATGTATATAAACATGCAGAAAAGTGCATCAATGAAAATACACACTTCAGTTTCTCAAGTTTGCATTGAGGATTTTCCAGCAGAAGACAGATCTTCTCCATTCCTGTATATCCTAGTTTATTTCCACTCAGATCCAGCTCTCTCAGGTGTAAAGGATTTGAATTAAATGCTGAAGTCAGAACAGCACAACCTTCTGCTGTAATACTGTTATTATTCAACCTGGAGAGGAAAAAAAACAAAACAAACAAAAACAAAACAAAAAAGACATTACTACTAGAGTAACAAAATTATTCATCTATATGATAGAGAAATTAATTTTGGTCCTTAAATACTCAGCTTAAAAAATAAGAAAATAGTAGGGTTTCATTAGACTGTAAATTTGTATTTAAAGGATTAAATCATGTAAATGCTTACATTACTGTTTTGAGTTGACAGTGTTTATCCTGCAGTAGAGCAGCGATTTGATTCACTTGTGTGTCTCCTAGTTTACGTCCACTCAGTTTTAGCTCTCTCTGGAGTAATGGGCTTTTACCCAAAACTTTAGTCAGATACCGACAGGCTTCATCTGCAGCAGGACCTAAAAACCTGTAGAAGAGAAGATAAAGGAGGATGCAATTCAATTGTTATATAAACTTGATTTAATGAAAAATATTATATAATTCTGCTGTGTGAAATGGTTTATTTCTTATAAGTGTGTTAGTGAAAAATTCATAAGGGGTGATTTTTATGCTTTTGTGATTTACATTTATGTGTTAAGGGATGTAGACAGAGAGCTCTCTCTCTTTTAGCCCCTTTGTGTTAATGAGCGATGAAGGGTCTGAGGGCCTCGTGACACCATAGGGTGACCTTAGGGGTCAGGAGGGGGAGGCTTAAGACAATGGCAGAGAGTGTTTGGGGTGAATAATGTATAGAGATGTCTTTCTTCTTGCTATCTCATGTGAGAGTATCAGCAGGTTTTCAATTTGTGACCTTGAGTGTGCAAGAGGTATAAAGCGGAGATGAAAGCCCTCCCTCCTTGTCACACTCTACAGTGAACCTGTGTTTCTGTATGACTGCTGATCTTCTTTGCAAAGAATAAACCTTTATTAACTATTACTTAAGTTTGTCTTTATTACCGAGGTCTCAAGGGAAATTTCCTCGACATGTGAACTAATACTAAGTGAACTATATAAGTAATCTGCTTGCATGTAATTTATTTTGTACTATTTCGTCACATCTTACCTCAGATTTAGTTTACGGTTTGTATTTTCTAGTAAATCATTGAGCTCCTTCACTCCTGATTGTCCAGGATCATTTCCTGTGAGATCCAGTTCTATCAGGTGTGAAGGGTTTGATCTCAGAGCTGAAGCTAGAGCTTTATAACCTTCTTCAGTGATACTGCAGTCTGAAATTCTAAAAAGGAATGAAAATATTAAATTTATCTGATTATTTAGTCACTCCACAAATGTTCTGAACAAAATTAATTCATACAAAAACAGAAGGCTGAATATGAAGCCAAATGACAGGCCCAGAGACCTTTAATATGTTACATATGAATTCACCTGAGGTTCTCTAGTTTGCAATTTTCTTTCAGTGCATTAGACAACAGCTTCACTCCTAAATCCTTCAGATTATTATTGCTCAAGTCAAGATCTTTCAGACTGCTGGAGCTGAGAACTGAAGTGACAGCTGAACAGCTTTCCTCAGTTAGATTACAGTTACTGAGCCTGAAAAAAATATCAATAATGTCATTAAATATGTCATATTCCTAGCATTGCTGTGGTGTTGAGTGTAGCTGATGGTGAAATGTACTCACTTGAGTATCTTCAGCTCACACACAGGATTCTTCAGTCCCTCACAGATCTCTTTGACTCTTGAGTCCAGCAGACGGCTGTTGTTCAGGTTCATCTCTTTCAGGTTGGTTTTAGAGGAGAGAACTGTAGCTAGAACTGAACAGCTTTTCTCTGTCAGCTTACAATTATTTAACCTGAACACAAAAATATATTTTTGTACTTCAGTAAAATATTTAACAGTTATCAGCTCAACAGGTCTTTATATCTGCATATGCACAAAACAGACCGTCATTAGTAGTAATCAATCAAAGACGATATTATGTATAAATGTTCACTCACTTTATTGTTTTTATTTTGCTATGAGAGTCCATTAAAAGAGCAGAGAGATTCTCCCAGTGCTGGTCTCCTAATTTATCTTGACTCAGATTCAGTTCTGTCATAAGTAATGGACTTGTACCCAAAACTTTAGTGAGATGATCACATGCTTCCTGTGCCGCAGGACTTTTCAAAAACCTACAGGAAGTAGAAGAGCATTTTAGATGAGTTAATTTAATAATTGTATGTCTTTTGCAGCTCCCATCCTCCTTAGAGGCCCAGCTCAGCAAAAATAGCATTTCCACTTAGTGTATAGTTCATGTATTAGAGCAAGGTTTGCAGTTTTATTTCCTTTTTTTTTCTTCAAAAAAACTCAGTCTACAAAAACATACAAACTTATATTAAATATTTTTGTTAACTTCTGTTTTCCCTCACTCCCTACATTTGATAATGTACATACACATGCTTTTGACACACAGATATTATTTATGAAATTATATTACTTTTGTTTTAACAAAATAAACAAATTGCATATTTTGTGTGGTACAAGTGTTTGCAACTATTCAGCAAAGCTCTTAATACAATGTGTTTATGGTTACATAAACAATGTATGTATTTGCCAAGGTTAATATTGCATGTTATATGTATTGTTTGGTTTAAAGACAATTAATTAAACCCTTAATCAAAACTGATTATTGATGTTTGAAGTATAATTAAAGGGCAGTTACTAACTAAAGCATATAAAGTTTTATTAATTACCTGATGGTCTTTAATTTACAGCGCTTATCCTGTAGTAAATCATTGAGCTCCTTCACTCCTGATTGTCCAGGATCATTTCCTGTGAGATCCAGCTCTATCAGGTGTGAAGGGTTTGATCTCAGAGCTGAAGCCAAAGCTTTATAACCTTCTTCAGTGATACTGCAGTCTGAAAGTCTAATAAAAAGAAGAAAAAAAAATGTATAACATAAATATTGTTATTAGTAGTTGGTACTTAACTTACATTCCGTTATAGTATACTGTGCTATACAAATATTAAAAATACAAATTTCAGCGTCAGTAGTCCTATTTTGTTAGTTAACAATCAAATAAACGTACAAATGTATATTAACATAAAAAATATAGACTTGAAAATACACACTTAAGTTTTCCCATTTTGCAGTGTGGATTTTTCAACAGAGGACAGATCTTCTCAATTCCTAAATTCTGCAGTTTATTCCCACTCAGATCCAGCTCTATCAGGTTTGAAGGATTTAAATCAAATGCTGAAGTCAGAACAGCACAACCTTCAGCTGTAATGCTGTTATTATTCAGCCTGCAGAGAAAGAAAACAATGACAGGGAATACTCTTCAGTTTATTTCAAAACTTTTCTTACTGAACAACAATGATCATTTAAAAAATATTTTTTGGCATTTTTGCCTTTATTATTATAGGACAGATCAGATATGACAGGAAGGGAAGTGGGGGAGAGGCAGGGGGGCAGTATCGGGGAAAGGTCCTCGAGTCAGGTTTCGAACACGGGACGCCCAGAGATTTAATCCAAAAAGATACTGAAACTATAACATCAAAATAAAGTTTTGTGTGAAAGATATTGTACATATAAAAGTATAAAATAATAAAAAAATACTTACATCAGTGTACTGAGTTTACAGTGTTTATCCTGCAATAGGTCAACAATCTTATTCACTCCGGTGTCTCCTAGTTCATGTTTACTTAGATTCAGCTCTCTCAGGAGTAAAGGGTTTTTACCCACAATTCCAGTCACATACTGACAGGCCTCATCTGCAGCAGAACCCAAAAACCTGCAGAAGAGAAGATGAAGTAGGAATCAATTAAATTACCTCACCATTTAAGATGTAATTGAAAGAAGATTTTTTTTTTATATAAATCTTGAAAATTGCCAACTTTGGTACAACAATAATTCTTCCCCAATAAAATCTTTTATTTAAGAGTGCCATAGAATGAAAAACTGTATTTACCTTGACGTATTAGAAAAATAACTGTTCTGTACATGGACATGACATACCGTGAGTCTTAAATACCATCGTTTTCCTCCTTTTTACATAAATCTGGTGTTTGCAAAAGACCACTGAAAAAGAGGGCAATTCCAACATAACACAGACTATGATGTAATGATCTCAGATTCACTAAGTGTCACGCACACAACATTTGCATCGCCCAATCATTTGAAGTTCTGCAGGTAGGCTATTGTGAAAAAACTAAGAAAGGACAATAGCGAAAATGGCAGCTTACGGAATAAATGTTATGTTCCTGGTTGTGCAGAGGATGTTAAGTGCAGGAATGAGTTGGCGTCTATACTCAGAAAGGCAAGGAAAACAAATAAGGCCATCTAATAAAATAAGGCGAGCCACTAACTGGACATGGTTAGCTTCTTGCTAGTGATAGCCAGTTACATTGCAGTACATAATATTTCGCTTACCACATAAACAGAGTAAGGAGAGATGACTGCACGGATGATGGCAAACGATTTGCAGATTCTGATCACCGCTGACAAGCATCTAAACTTGTCAAATGAGCTAAGTACTGCCTCTGTAGTATAAAGTTACACAGAGCACCTGTGATTGCAAATATCAAAAGTGAAAGTAAAAAGATATCCTGCATTCAAAAATGTCAGTTTCAATGCAACACATAATAGCAGCTCGAGCTCCATAATTAAATATATATATTTTCCTGCATGTGTTTCCTTCTTTCTTTGCTGCTAAATGAGCTGATCTGTGAAACGGCCAATCAGAGCAGAGCTCATCATTATTATTGATTTATTATTGTATCAATGCATTCTATGGCACCTTTAAAATAAATCAACTAAATATGATTAATTTTTAACTATAGTTAACCACATTGCACCTCAGTGTCTTTAGTTGACAGTTTGGATCCTGTAGTAAATCATCAAGCAGCTTCACTCCTGATTGTCCAGGATCATTTCCTATGAGATCCAGCTCTATCAGGTGTGAAGGGTTTGATTTCAGAGCTGAAGCCAGAGATTTATAACCTTCTTCAGTGATACTGCAGTCTGAAAGTCTAGAGAAAATAAACACATACAAATATGAATAACTACATTACACAATATCCACATAAGTCTATAAATACATTATACATTTTCCTCTTTTTATGAGTAACACTAAGAAAAACATAATTCATTGGCTGAAAGAAGCATCTACTTCTGTTGTGAAATGTAAAAGTGTAGTGAAGTAAAAAATGGTAATAACCATTTAAACAATTAAAATCTAATTAATGTTAACTTAATCCTTTTACCTGAGTTTCTGCAGTGTGCAGTTTGTATTCTGTAATCCACGTTCGAGTTTCTTTACTCCTGAAACCTGCAGATTATTGTTGCTCATGTCAAGCTCTTTCAGACTAGGGTTTGATATCAGCACCTCAGTGAGAGCTGAACAGCTTCCTTCTGTTAGACAACAATTATGCAACCTAAATATTGAACACACAATAAAATGTATTTAATGCTTATATTACCAATGTATGGTTCGTCTGATTGCTTATGATATTTCAAAATTTACAATTATGCCAACATTGAAATACAATATATATATATAAAAAAACACCATACATTATGGTTTTAATAATTTTAAACTATTTAAAAAATTAAGGTGGTGTAAAAATTTTCGCTCCAATAATTTGGAATTGTTCAAGATAATTTATCTAATCAAATGGACATATATTAATCAAATTTGAATCTTACATGCAAAAATATAGTCTAATATGCATAATTGTAGAAAAATAAAATTACACACTTTAGTTTCTCTAATCTGAATTGTGTATTTTTCAACAGAGGATAGATCTTCTCAATTCCTGAGTTATACAGTTTATTTCCACTTAGATCCAACTCTCTCAGGTTTAAAGGATTTGATTTAAATGCTGAAGTCAGAACAGCACAACCTTCAGCTGTAATGCTGTTATTATTTAACCTGCAGAGAAAGAAAATAATCACAAAATAATAAACAATCTTCAGTTTATTTCAAAACCTTATTAAATGAACAACAATGACAGTTACAGTACAAAGTTGTTAAAATTATTGTAAAGTATTAAACCATGTGAAATACTCACATCAGTGTGTTGAGTTTACAGTGTTTATCCTGCAGTAGAGCAGCGATCTGATTCACTTGTGTGTCTCCTAGTTCACATTTACTCAGATTCAGTTCTCTCAAGAGTAACGGGTTTTTACCCACAATTCTTGTCACAAACTGAAAGGCTTCAACTGCAGCAGAACCCAAAAACCTGCAGAAGAGAATGAAAATAGGAAAGTTAAATTGTTAATGATTTGCCTGCATATAATTTATTTTGTATTATTTCATCATGTCTCACCTCAGTGTATTCAGTTGACAGTTTGGATCCTGTAGTAAATCATTGAGCTCCTTCACTCCTGATTGTCCAGGATCATTTCCTGTGAGATCCAGCTCTATCAGGTGTGAAGGGTTTGATCTCAGAGCTGAAGCCAGAGCTTTATAACCTTCTTCAGTGATACTGCAGTTTGAAAGTCTACAGTAAAAGAGGTTTTGTAAATAAAAATATACTTTAAGAGTTTTATATCATAAAATCATCAAATGTCTTTTCACTTAAAAGTAAAGAAAAATCCATTGTTTGACATAGGCATGTTTTTCCTGTTTCTCTTTCTTTTTTTTGTTTTGTATAGTAATTCTAACTTTAATCAATAGAGAATGTTATTATTACCTGAGCTTCTGCAGTGTGCAGTTGGTATTTTCTAATCCGTTCTGGAGTTTCTTTACTCCTGAATCTTGCAGATTGTTGTTGCTCATGTCAAGTTCTTTCAGACTGGGGTTTGATATCAGGACTGTAGCAAGAGCTGAACAGCTTTCCTCTGTTAGACCACACTTTCGCAGACTAAAATGATAAAGAAGTTATAAACATGGAATACCTGGTTCCAACATTTACTCTCTGTGAAATCAATCACTGAGGAATACTGTTTTGTCACTTGATTTAAGTTCAATTTACAATAGAAAATGAACACAACACTCACTGAAGAGCTCTGAGTCTACAATGTTTATCCTGCAGTAGAGCAGCGATCTGATTCACTCGTGTGTCTCCTAGTTCACGTCCACTCAGATTCAGCTCTCTCAGGAATAATGCATTTTCACGCACAATTCCAGTCACATACTGACAGGCTTCATCTGCAGCAGGACTCAAAAATCTGGACACAGAAGTAGTACACTGACATCATTTTTTGCAATCTTTTTAACTGAGTACTTCACTCAGTACAAAGCTTTTATAAATGACTTTTTATGGTTTAATTTTCTTCCAGCTACAAACTTTTTAATTACACTTACCTCAGTGTTTTCAGTGTTTTTGATGAAAGCCACCGTCCCTTTTGTGATTCACTGAGCTGCTTCACTCCTGTTTCACCAGGATCATTTCCTGTGAGATCCAGCTCTGTCAAGTTTGAGTTTGAGTTTAGCGCTGAAGCCAGAGCTTTATAACCTTCTTCAGTGATACTGCAGTTTGAAAGTCTAAAAAACAAAGCTTTAATATAAATACATTTTAACATTTAAATTTAACATTGTTTTAAATCAATTAATTGCTGCACAATATGCTAAGTCTCAATATATAACTAAAGCACACCAGAGCTGAATACATTATCAGATATGATAAACCAAAAACAGACATGTAAGCAAACCACTTTAGTTTTAATTCATACTTGCATTTATCAACTATTTATAAACTGTTAACTGATAAATTATTACTTAAACTAAACGAGAATGATAAGAGCAGTTTAAAATGAGAAATGTGTATCAGTTAAAATCTTTACAATTGTTTTTTTTTTTGAGTGTTTTACAGTTTCCATTTATTTTATTTTTTTTATTCAGTAGACATGTTTGTATTAAAATTTTAAGCTATTGTTGTTGCTATTGTGTTGTAGATTCATCACATTATTAACAGTGTTGAATTAAATTACAAGACTATGTTGTCCTCCTAATATAAGGTTTAATAACTTTTTCTTATAACAAAGAACTCATACAAAATACAAATGCAATAAAGGAATACACAACACAAATATAAAGTAAATAAATGTTTCAAGCAGATGAAAATGCAGAAAACAGCTTTAAAGGACAATAATACAGATCTAGCATGTTTTAAATATTTAAAAATTAAATATACTGAGATGTTTTAGTAAATTATTGCAACCAGTTAATGTGCATTTACATGAAAAGGCATAGCTTTGGGCTAAGACAGTAACAGTAATAAGAGTAAGTCGCAATTTAGTGGTCTAACCACTGATGCTAATGCGCTCTAGTTATTTTTTCAACTTGAAGCAGTGCTGTGCAGAACGATCAATGTATGATATCAAAGTACTGCAAGAATGTTTTGAAAGCACAATAGCTGTCTGATCTCCATAAATTTCACTTTACTTTGATGTCCTACAGCGATCAGATTGCTGCTTCAAATTGAAGAAACCTCTTATAGTGTCAGTGGAGTGGCCATGCTCAGTGACTCCATTGCATCAAGTCATGATTTTAGCCCCATCCTGAACACACAAAAAAACTATTTAACGATTTAACTCCACAATTAAGTACTACATAGTTCACCATTTTTGTAACATGTTTCAGCAATGCATTTTAACATTTAGTAAGCTGTTTAGAAATAATTCTCAGATTTGACTTTACACAGAAGTCTTTACGTATTAAGTATTTGGTGCTATGATCATTTAATAATTAAACAATTTAAGGTGGTTACCAAGGCAACAGCTGCATTTATATCTCAAACAATTAATAAATAAATACATATGTTTAAAGTGGAAATTAAACAGTCAATCAAGTTTACATTATTTAAAGGTTGTATCAGCGATTTCTAGGCTGAAAAACAAAGTGTCAATTTCAGCTGACCTTTCATCACGATCCGCTCGTTGCCTGCCCCATAAATTGTCTGTGAAAAAAACGCGTCTCTCTGGTCAGCCTAGGGTCCGAGATATGCCAAAAAAACAATCGGCACTACCAATCTTTCCACACATAAACAAACATTGTTCCAACCAATCAGCGTCAGGGGTTTGGTGTTGTGGACTTTCCTACTGGTGCAGGGATGTGAGGGAGGCGGAGCGAAAGTCCACAACACCAAACCCCTGACGCTGATTGGTTGGAACAATGTTTGTTTATCTGTGGAAAGGTTGGTAGTGCCGATTGTTTTTTTTGGCATATCTCGGACCCTAGGCTGACCAGAGAGACGTGGTTTTTTCACAGACAATTTATGGGGCAGGCAGCGAGCGGATCGTGAAGAAAGGTCAGCTGAAATTGACACTTTATGTTTTAGGCTAGAAATCACTGATACAACCTTTAACTTACAATTTTATAAAAGGATATATAACAAACAATATTAATATAACCAGTTTAAAGACAAAAGGATGTTTTGTTAAGCTTTACAAATGGCTATAACCTTTTCCAGATTGATAGATCTCAATTACTTTCTTTCTCACTTGTTCCTGTTCTCTTCTTAATGTGGACACTTTTGTGTATTCATGTTTGGCGGGAGGGGGGTTAATGCTATTTCATGCATTCTGAGTTATTTACACTGTTAAAAAGTTGGATTCTCATGTTAAACAATGTTCCAAAAATTGAATTGGACGTATGATGGAGTATTTTGTGCCAAATATACTCCCCTTCAGGGCTCGTATAAGTTTCAGAAAGTTTATTTCAAGGATGGCTTTTCATGTTGTCATGAAGGGCAGAATTCCTTGTGTGAGGACTTCTTCTGGAAGAGCCTGTGCACACACACTGCAACCAGAATGAGGGCAAGAACACACACACCTCAATTCACTTCATCCGGGCTATGGAAAACCTTCTATGAGTGAACATGCATATCTCCAGGACATTGTGTATGAGTATTACACTCTTGTGTAGTGTCTTTTGTATTATAAACAGTGCATGCTTTTTTATTGAACCCCTAGCCATACCAGGCAGACCTTAACAACAGCCATGTCTTCACTTTCCATCTGGGAGAAATCTCCCCTAACCACTAATAAATCAGAAAAAAATATTTTTGGAGTTTGTCACTGTTCAAACCTGGAAGAACCTGATTGCAATTCCAACACCACTGAACCTTCAAGCTATTCAGATATTCATCCATATTCAAAATTACGTAAGATTTTGATTCTTTCAATGCTTGTAAATTATCTGTCTCTTTTATAATTCTGATCTAGCTACAATCTCTAATGCAACAGTACTTTAAGAAAGTAATTTTCTGTGGTCACAAAAATGTCATTTTTTAGAGTTGATATAAAATTACACTGAATGCTCACTGGATGAACAGATTAGTTGATGGTAATGTTAATTCTGCTACAGTTATTACTAGCAGCTGATATAAATAATTGTAATAAATTATAGGTTGCTGCAATTATTTATACACTTTTAATTTGCTTTTAATTTGTTTTATTTTTTCCAATTCTGTCGTTTTCTATCACATTTAACAAAAAAATCTTTAACTACTTCATTAATACTACTGTTATGTGAGAAAGAAAAATGTACTCACTTCAGTATCTTCAGCCCAGACTTCTGCAGTCCCTTACAGATCTCTTTCAATCCTGAGTCCAGCAGACAGCTGTTGCTCAGGTCCATCTCTTTCAGAATGGTTTTAGAGGAGAGAACAGTAGCTAGAGCTGAACAGTTTTTTCCTGTCAGCTTACAATTGTTCAGCCTAAACACAAAGAATATTATTTATTATTCATCACATTATTACATTTAAACAAAGCAGTGAGGCACCGGACGTGCAGCGGCCATAATCAGAAATAATAGCCTTTTGAATTATAATTATCACATTCAGCAATATTTCAAACCTGGTGTTTCTGTCCCCAAAATTAAGACCAATTAAAATCAATAAATAGGGCTTTCTTGTACAATTTAAGAATTTATGGTCTTAAATTTGAAACAACTAAATTTAAGACTTTTTAAGGACCCGCAGAAACCCTGTTTATACTGAACAAAACAAAAATAATAAATCATGTTCACTCACTTTATTTTCTCCACTTTGTTATGAGAGTCCATCAAAAGAGCAGAGAGCTTCAACCCATCCAGATCTCCTAATTTACATTCACTCAGATCCAGTTCCATTAGTACTAATGGATGTATACCCAAAACTTCACTCAGATAGTCACACGCTTCCTGTGCAGCTGAATCTTTTAAAAACCTATGAAAGCAGGTAATTTAGTTTAGGTAATCTTGTTAAAATTGTATGCCTTTTGCAGCTCCCATCATCCTTATGGGTCCAGTGTAGCATTAAAGTATAGCAAAGAGTAGAGTGTGTTAATCATATTTATGATAAATATTACCAGTTTTGTTTAATAGCAATTGAGTAAATTCCTCTACATGTCATTAAAAATCTGCATTGACTTAATTTGCCACATTAGCCTAGTTGCACACATCTAAACATGTCTGTGCCTTATTTTGAAATATTGAAAGGCTTTTTTTTTACCTGACAGTCTTTAATTTACAGCATCCACCCCGCAGTAAATTAATGAGCTCCTTCACTCCCGATTTCCCAGGATCATTTCCTGAGAGATCCAGCTCTTTCAGGTGTGAGGTTGATTTCAGAGATGAAGTCAGAGTTTTATAACCTTCTTCAGTGATACTGCAGTCTGAAAGTCTAAACATACATAAAAACTGTTAAGCACTACAGCCAATGCATTAATAGCACCTGCTTCATTTGAGTTTCATACAATACTTAAAACATTTTAGTTTCCATAGCCATTTTATATATTTTTTTCAGTTAATCTAATCAATTGGACATTTCTAAATGTATATTATTATACAGAAATGTAGATGAATAAAAAATACACACTTCAGTGTCTCCAAGCTACATTGTGGATTTCTCAACAGAACACAGATCATGTTGATTCCAGGATTTCCTAGTTTATTCCCACTCAGATCCAGCTCTATCAGGTTTGAAGGGTTTGAAATAAACACTGAAGTAAGAGTAGCCAAACCTTTTTCTGTAATACTGTTGTTATTTAGCCTGCAGAGAAAGAAAACAAAGACTGATTTTTTTTTTTTTAATTTAGCCACAACTCATTGTATGCATTCATTAAGGAGTACAACAAAGACTTAACAACAAAAACCCAAAGTTTTTAATTCTGTCATTAATTAAATTTTTTGGCAAACATTTGAAGTATAACATGCAGATTCATCAGCTGAAGGTACCTCTTGTGAGAATGGTATAGTTCATGTGGAATTACCCTAAAAACTGGGTGAATTAACCTCTCCTTAAATTTGATGGTGCTTTGACATTTTTAATATGTGAATGCATTTTATGTTTAATGTTTAAGTAGTCAAGCCACTAGAAACAAGCTTTAAACTAAGTGCCATGTTCAACACTCTTGCATTCATTTGCAGGAGCGAAATGCTAAGCATGTAAGCAGTGGCATTTATGCAACTGTGTTTATACAGCTACAGCAATGTTTAATCTAATGTTTTTGATTGTTGTGAGGACACCCTGACAAGAACGGTCATGGTAAAAGATTTAAATAAATCAAGCATTTGTGTTTGTTTGCACTTTAATTGTAATTCTCTATATTTAGCTGCATTACCTCATGTCACTTTATTCATTTCTATGCTTAATGTTTTTATCAACTGTCCTGACTGTGTGGTTTATTTTGGCAGTATGCAGTGTCCTAGTCCTAATGGCTTTCTATACAAATAAGAATTAAAAAAAAAAAAGATAAAAATGGTATTCTGTTTAGAAGATACTTATACTGTACACTGTAAAGTATAAAACAACGTACAACACTCACGTCAGTTTGTTGAGTTTACAGTGTTTATCCCACAGTAGAGCAGTGATCTGATTTACTCGTGTGTCACCTAGTTCATAATCACTCAGATTCAGCTCTCTCACGAGTAATGGATTTTTACCCACAATTCCAGTCACAAACTGACAGGCTTCATCTGCAACAGCACCCAATAACCTGCAGATGGGAAGATTGGAAAAATGTATTACATTTATTGCTTAAAATCCCAGTAGTCTGCATAATTGTGATATATGTGCCAAGCACTGAATGCATTCATCTCTGGCTAAGTGCCAGCCAACGCGTGAAATCAGGTCTTACTCTGAAATTAGCAGTCGGTCACTTAATCCACTGAATGTTGTAATCTTACCTTAAGGTCTTTAGTTTATAGTTTGGATCCAGTAGTAAATCATTAAGCTCCTTCACTCCTGATTGTCCAGGATCATTTCCTGTGAGATCCAGCTCTATCAGGTGTGAAGGGTTTGATATCAGAGCTGAAGCCAGAGCTTTATAACCTTCTTCAGTGACATTGCAGTTTGAAAGACTATAAAATGGGAGAAAATGGAACATTTATGTGATTAATTCATTATTATAGATATTTAAGAAATTAAAGTTTATGTCAGACAGATTACTTTTTTTAGCAATGAATAATGTAATGCATTACTTCTTAAATTAACAACAAATGTACTGATATACTTTTTCAAACAAGTAAAGCATGTCCTTTTTTCATTCATGCCAGAATGTTTCTGTTGTACTTTTTTGCAGCACTGGATTAGTACTGTGAGTGATAGGGCTGTGCAATATGGACAAAAGAAACCTATCACGATTTTCTTGAACAGTATTGCGATTTCGATTTTAATCACGATTTTGACACAGACATGTTTTACAGTGTGAATATAAAACATTTTTTTTAAAGGAAAACAATTAGATCTTTATCAAAGACCTGTAACATGTCTCTATAACAGAAGGCGGGAAAAAAAAATCACCTAGCAGGTGAAAAAAAGTTAGGAGCACCAAAAAAAATGTAGGCGCACCCAAATTCTTTTTAGTAATGCACTGATCTTGATTCCTCATGGCTGATTCTGACTGCAGATGTTTTACAAGCACATGATCAAAGTAGGCTACTCTTTCAATATTCAAAGTGCAAATAGACACCAAATTTTTCAAGCATGATACAGAACTATAGACAACTGCACAATATATTTTTATAGCCCACATACTAATAACTGCCTAGATATGTTATGTAGCCTAATTTGCGCACATTGAGGAGTCGCTCTCTAAACTCGGGATATTAAAATTGCTTTTGAATGCGCGTCCGCGTTTTACTTTTGGTTTCGTTTTAACGATCTTGCGAGACTCTCAAAGGCGCTGAGCGTGCATTCTACAATAAAAGAGATTATTATAACAAAACCATTTGAAATATGAGAGGACACAAACAGGATTTTGAAAAGCATGTCCCCAGTGAAAATTACGCCCCTGTGTGAGTGGAAATCTGGCACTGAGTTATCATCTGATGTCGATGAATGCCGCATTGTACAGTAACGTATATGGACACGGAGGCGCCAGAATTGTATCTGACAGAATGTACGCTATAGCACGAAATATATTATATTTCTTCAAAAGCGGTTTGTTGAGACCTTTTATTTTTCACAATCGAAAGAGAGAATGGCGAACCTGTCACTGTATCAGCTCACAGCAGTCTGTGCAGTAGTTAGGCTAGCGAAAGTTTTGTAAAGAAATGAAACCAAGTCGGACCACAACAGTTTCTCGCACTCGCACAAATGGTCCCAAATATAATTTCAGGTCACGCAGATTAAATTTTGGGAGCATATGCGACCAAAATGTTCATAATTTCGAGCCCTGCCTAGTAAAGGTAGACAAAATGTCTTTAGAACAGACCTATGGCAAAAAGTAAGTATGTGTGTGCGTATGTGCGTGCGTGTGTTTGAAAAAACAACAACCCAGACCACAGTGTCCCACACAAAAACAATTAGAACACTGGCAGAGTCTAGCTGCGTTCTGCTAAGAAAACCAGCATTACCATTTCTGGTTTCAAGCATGAACGTTGGCATGTTCTTGCTCTCTGTTTAGGCGCGCTGTGTTGTGATCGATTCAAATAGCATGCTACGGGAAAAGTATCAGTCGAGTGCATGACAAAAATCGTGCTGTAAGGCAATTTAGAAATCGTGCATGTTCACATCGCGATTTCGATAAGATTTCAATTAATTGCACAGCCCTAGTGAGTGAGCTCTCATGTACGTCAGTAATATACCTAATCTGCCATTATCGTGACAAGCAGTGCAACAGGACAAAATGTTGACTACAGAATTACTACATTACTATAGCATACATTGTGAAAATTGAACTACAACATTGTGAAAATGTTCAGGTGAATAAAAATTTGCTATTACAATTATATAATAATGCTTATACATGTGTACACATGCCACACACATATTTTTTTTACATGATTACGTGTTACAAACAGCAACTCACCAGAGCTTCTCTAGTTTACATTTCTCTTTCAGTCCACCTGAGAGCAGCTTCACTCCTGAATCATCCAGATTATTATTGCTCAGGTCAAGATCCTTCAGAGTGCTGGAGCCTGAACTGAGAATTGAAGCAAGAGCTGAACAGCTTTCATCTGTTATATCACACTTGCTGAGCCTGAAAATAATAATTGAACAATAACAATAATAAAGATTTCATTAATTGTAGGGCAAAGACTACCACAAAAAAAAAAAAAAAACCTTTCAAGTTGTCTAGAGTTAGTAACTGCACTTTATGTGAGATGTATATTTGAAAGAAATATAGCCTATGCAACAGCCAAACAGTATGAATAAACATTATAGTCACTAATTTGCAGCACGGTAAATCAGATGAATTCTTATTCTGCTTGATGGAACAGGCAGTAAAAACAGCGTTTCATGCACAAATATCAAAACATAAGATCTTTTTTACCCACTTTATCTTTTTTTTTTACAGAACACAATACTATTACTACTAGCCTTATAATAATAATTATAAAATCAAACTGTTTGTCATTTATGTTTTATTTAAAACAGTATATTTCTATTATCCCCCTGCAACTTTAGCAGCAGTTCCATAAAAAAAAATATATTTTATTAGCCTACATGACACCCATATCTGGTTCTTGTCAAAAAAGACAAGTAGGCCTAGTTAATATATTTTGATGCCTTGATTCACCCTCCTCCTAAGTGTTTAATTTACTAAAACAATAATACCCAAATTCGGTATTATTAAGTAATTTTAATACTAATAATAATTTAAATTTTAACAACATTATTAATAAAATAGATAGCCATGAAAGCAATGCATTACTGCACATCAAGCTTTTTCTCCCCAATAGAACACCGTTGTACAAAACTCTGAGGGTAGGCTGATGAATGAAGAATGTAATATAAAAAGACCAAATCTGGTACACAATTTATTAATAATCTATATTACACACAGGAAAGCAGACAAGCCAAACATGAATGGAAAGACGTGTATTCTTTATGGGAGGAAACTCCTTAACATGCAATTTAGTGCTGTCTATACATATTTTGTATGCTGTAAGGTGTGTACTGGTCCTCCTGTGTTTTACAAATTAGCAAATTAGAATGTCCTAAAACCATGCCTTGAACTATGCACTGACTATTTGAAAAGCTCTTTTCCAAAACATGATAAATGCCAAATAAAAAACAAAATTAGTTTGTTATAACATTTTGCTGTCCACTGAACTTATTCACTGCTCCATCAATGTTTCATGCCAAATCACTATATTTGCTTGTTAAAAATATACTGCAAAATGCAGTTTCTTTCTAAACTGTTTTTAGTCTAAATGCAATATGTCCTCTTGACCAATAAGAATTCTATGAGCGTTTGATCCGATCCTCGTCTACACAAGCTTGTAGCGTGTATAGATTCCCTATTGTTTAGAGCGGTCGAAAAGGGGAATCTACTTATACGTATCTATGGGTACACCAATGAGCATGATGTTATTGTTTACATGGTCGTCAAAAACATGAAGAGAGATTGTGGGCATAATTTACAAAAGCCTCCATTTTGGTCCGTTTACAATGAAAATTTATTTACATCATGCTTATCGGCCTCATTACGAGTTTGCCTACAGGCAGGAGGTAAAAGAGCTGGCTGTCTGGTGCAGTCACAATAACAAGGCGCTGAACAAGCTTAAAACTGTAGAGATGATAGTGGACTTCAGGAGGAACCCCCCTGCACTTTCCTCACTCACCACCATGGACAGCACTGTGGCTACAGTGGAGACATTCAAGTTCCTGGGATCATTCACCTCCCAAGACCTGAAGTGGGACACTCACACTGACACCATTGTATAAAAGGCCCAACAAAAGTTGTACTTCTTTCACCAGCTGAGGAAGTTCGAGCTACAACAGGAGTTGCTGAGACAGTTCTACTCAGCTGTCATTGAGTCTGTTCTGTGTTAATCAATAACTGTCTGGTTTGGCTCAGCTAAAAAAGACATCAGAAGATTGCAGAGAATGGTTCTGACTATTATAGTTATTATTATTATTTTCTATTTTTATTATTCTATTTTATTTATTTATGCTTGCATATGTGTTTTTCTTATTCTCTAATTTTTATTATTGTGCGTCGTTGTCCCTGTGTACTGGAAGCTAATAACACTGAAACAAATTCCTTAAAGCTTTCTCTGATTCGGAAATTTATATTAATTTATAGTATGAGTCCCTAATGTCATATGTTGCATTTTCTCTTTTTTTAAGACATAAATAAACAATGTTTTGAAAAAAAATCTGAAGCATTTAAAAAATTATAAAAATAAACTTTGAAATTATAATCAACAATATTGTTGTTTAATTTAACAACTATCGTTAACATGTTCAGACTAAGCCAACCATTTTAACAGGGTTAACTAAATATTAACAAAAATAGGTAAAAATAAATAATTTCCATGAAAATTATTATAATGAATTTATAGCCTTTTGAAAAAGAGCTCCTCATTTCTTAATACTTGAGTCCAAGTTTAAAATAAAGCTCTATGAACCACTCTATTGTGAATATTTGGAGCTGTATGAACCACTACAAGCGGTAAAGTAAAGAGGAAGTGTTTGTCCGAACTCAGCTGGTTCTATGAGAGAATGCAAAACTTTGTGAGGGAACACAAATGTTTTGCGAGTGAACACAAAACCTTTTTTTTTCTCCCACTCTGATTTCTTTTTTAAGCAGCCTAAATTTTTCCACCCACCATAATTTTTTTTCCCAACCACCCCAAATATTTTTCCACAACCATGACATTTCAGGGGCTCCGTACAGCTCTGAGCCTCGTTAAAAATATGAAAATTCAGCTACAAGCCACTTTTTGTAATGCCAATTCACTTTAAGGAGTAAAATATTACCTCATAATAGAAAGGCTTTTTTTTATTATTGATAAAAAATAAAAATAGAAACCTCCCTTTTTTTCTCCCAAAGCCAAAAGTAAGCGTAGAACCCAAACCATATTACTGTGATTGTTATTTTGTTGAGTGTAGCTGATGGTGAAATGTACTCACTTGAGTATCTTCAGCTCACACACAGGATTCTTCAGTCCCTCACAGATCTCTTTCACTCCTGAGTCCAGCAGACAGCTATTGTTCAGGTCCATCTCTTTCAGGATGGTTTTAGAAGAGAGAACAGTAGCTAGAACTGAACAGCTTTTCTCTGTCAGCTTACAATTATTCAGCCTAAATACAAAACAGCAATATTTATTATTCAGCAAATATTCAACACACATCAGATCAACAGGTCTTAATATCTGCTCAAACATGACTGATGGAGTTGAATAAACAGAAGTTATAATGTGTACATCATGTTCACTCACTTAATTTTATCCACTTTGCTATGAGAGTCCATCAAAAGAGCAGATAGTTTCTCCCCATCCAGTTCTCCTAATTTATCTCCACTCAGATCCAGTTCTTTCAGCACTAATGGATTTATACCCAGTACTCCAGTGAGATACTCACATGCTTCCTGTGCAGCAGGACTTCTCAAAAACCTGCAGGGTGTAGAAGGTAATTAAGGATTTAGGTTTTTGAGACATTATGTTTCTGCCCCAAGAGTGGCTGTTGTAGAAGACTTACTTAGACATAGTCTTAATCGTAAAAAAATAAAATAAAATAAAAGACATGATTTCTCAATCGCAGCATGGTTTCACAAAATTAATTTTATTGTACTACTTGAAAAATTATGTTAAGATTTCTCCACCTGATAGTATTCAATGTATTGCACCCCTCCAGTAGTAAATCATTGAGCTCCTTCACTCCTGATTGTCCAGGATCATTTCCTCTGAGATCCAGCTCTATCAGGTGTGAAGGGTTTGTTCTCAGAGCTGAAGCCAGAGCTTTATAACCTTCTTCAGTAATACTGCAATCTGAAAGTCTAGTAAAAATAAAACAATAGTATTCTTTATTCTTTGTTGAGACACATTTTATCATACAAATACTAAGCTTTATAAACAACTTCAGACTAACTAACAAAAATGCATGCTTATCCACTGTTTCTCTCCCACAGAATCTATAAATAGAGGCATTAACCAAATTCTTGATAATAAAACTAATTAAATTAATAGTTTGCCCAAATATAAATTTATATGATGCCTATGAAGCCTATATTTATAATACACTACAAGGGTTTTTGGTAACACTTCCCTTTTGAACATTCTGTTGATACTAGTAATGTTGCACATGCATGTCAGCAAACTATCATTAGAGTATTAGTAGAATGTCTACTTAACATCTGCTAACTCTTTATTGTGTTGGTCTCTGAACAGGCATTCTACTGACTAGAAGTAACTTTGCAAGTACATGTCAAACTACTCTAAACTTAACTCTACCAGTCTACAAATACTCTACTAAAACTCTAATGAGAATAGCTGCAATGTTACTTATAGTCAACTGAATGTGTTAAAGGGACCATCAAAATAAAGTGAAACCAGGTATTAGTAAGGCATTATAATGAAAGCATAATACATTATATAAAAAAATATTACATTTTATATCAAATCATGTATAATCATAACAACAATTATAATACTCTTGTAATAATATATACATTATTTACAATATAATGGACTTTATCATATCTTGACATTGTTTATTTAACATCTGTAAATGATCTTACTACATCTTGTGAGTGGTTAGGTGTTGAGTGTTATGTTCAATGTTTTCTGTGAGGCTAATGTTAATTTTTATGTGAGCTACTTAATTTGATGTGAGCTACTTAATACTTAACTCTTCAACAAAAAAAAAAACAAAAAAATCAATGTTTATAAGGTTACATTTTATTTTGATGGTCCCCCTTAATCTACTGACTATGAGTAACTTTGCAACTACATGTCAACTAACTCTCATTAGAGTATTAGTAGACTTAGGTTAAGGTTAGGGTAGAAGGTTGATGTACTTGCAAAGTTACTTGTAGCCAGAATATCCATTTGTGGACCATCAAATAATCAAACTGATATTACAATAAAAGTAGTTCAAAGCAAATGTGTCATATTAGACTTTCATCTGATCTGATATCTGATCTTATGACTGTTTGAGGAAAAATGTATCATTATAATTGTTGCTATTATTACTTATAAGCGGTCCTTGTCTGTTTTAAGTAAAGTAGCACAAGTAAAATGGCAAGATATGAGACTTATAATACATTATAATTTTGAGAAATATAATCCATTGCAACCTAAGTTGATGCAACAAGTTCATTGTGTGTTATAAATCATCCTACTCTTAAAATTATAACCACAAATAAGCAAATATTATAATACAATAAAACTATTATAACTATTCATGAGATAATACAACAGATCATTTTTTATAATGCATTACGCATTCACATAATGCCTTAAGAATAGCCTTATAATGTATTATAAATACAGGCTTATAGAAAATAAAATAAAAACTTTGTCATTATTTATTCACCCCCATATTTGTGTTAAACACAAAAGCAAATGTTTGATAGAATTATTATTGTGTATTAACATATAGTAATGTGGATTAATGTCAATACGCACTTCAGTTTCTGTAATCTGCATTGTTTGTTTTCTAACAGATGACAAATATTTTGAATTGCTGAGTTGTTTAGTTTATTCCCAGTCAGATCCAGCTCTATCAGATTTGAAGGATTTGAATTAAATGCTGAAGTCAGAGCAGCACAACCTTCTTCTGTAATACTGTTATTATTATTCAGCCTGCAGAAAAAGAAACAAAGAGAGGAATCATTATTTGTTTTATTTCAGCAACAATACACAACTAATAACAGAATGATACATTTATACGGTTCTTATTCTGCAAGCACTTTAATGAACAGCAGTGACAGCATTTTGAAAACTTCAAATACTCACATCAGTGTGTTGAGTTTACAGTGTTTGTCCTTCAGTAGAGCAGCGATTTGATTCACTCGTGTGTCTCCTAGTTCACATTCAATCAGATTTAGCTCTCTCAGGAGTAATGGGTTTTCACCCACAATTTTAGTCACATACTGACAGGCTTCATCTGCATCAGGACCCAAAAACCTGCAGAAGGGAAGATGAAGCAAAATTCAATTCAAATGAACTTGTCATTTGATTCTGATGGGAAAAAGTTACGGAGCTTATATCATGACAAATCTTTTTGAATTTGAATTGTACACATTTGAGTTATTGACAAGTGTCATTTAACAAAACTGAATATTATATTTCATTTAACATAGTTCTGAATTTGATTTTTTTTTTTTTACTTGAATATTGAACATATGAAATTGAACACAACTGAATTTTCAAATGGCAGATTTTCTAATAGACAGCAGATTTTTGTCTGATTTCTAAGACTTCAAATATTCAGTTTTTAAAAATACAACTTCAAGTTTTCAAGATAAAAAAAAATTCGGAACATCAAATTCAGTGTTCAAAATTCAAAGCGCAGAAGTTCAGATCGTACAGAAAGTAGGTCAGACCTTATGCACAGGGAAGAGTAGATGATCTTCGAACGAAGTCGAATGAAGCATTTACTGTTAGAAGGGACATGTTTGGTTCACTTAGGCTAGTTTTGTCATGGCCACAACATTTTAACTTGTGTGTACGTGATAATATGCCGTGGACAAAAGTTATTTCGTGGGAACGTCATATTAACTCGTGGGAGCGTGATAATATGTCATGGCCACAAGATAGCAATGTATACATAGTTATACGGGATATATCCACTGCTTTATCAGTCGGCTTTGCGTAAAACGAAACCGAAAGCAAAACGCGCATGCACATTCAAAGGCAATTTTAATACCCAATGTTTAGAGAGTGACTCTCCAATGCACGCAAATTAGACTACATAACATATCTATGTTGTTATTAGTATGTGGGCTATAATAGGTAGTGTTAGTTGTCTGTAGCTTTGCATCATGTTTGGGATCTCGTGATCTTCAGGTTCTGAATGGTTTTGCTGACGAGGAATTTTTACTGGAAGGTTGAATTTAACAAATTTCATTTCAGCTTACTGATAAACTATTACATTTTACAGTTGAGGAATGATTATTCACGTAGTTTCATTTGAAACACAATGAACACAACATGCTAATTTATCGTAACAAACTGGCGTAAATACATTAATAAAGTAAAATCTTCATTGGCATAATAAACTGTCAGGTGTTTACAGTATTTGCAAAATATGGTAGCATATTAATAATACTAGCATACTTATACAGAAAGTTAATTAAAGCACTACACAAACTGAAAGGGGAAAAGGAATATAAAATAATAAATATAACCCAAAAATATAGCCCTAACCAGTTATTATTAATTAATATTATATAATATTAATATTGTTATTATTATTATTAATAATAATAATATAAAATATAAAGACACGATCAGTTATGGGCAACCCGTGCTCCTGCACCCAAAATACTGCCACTTACATCTCTTTGAGTCAGGCGCTGCCAGAGATAAAATGTCCTGTGTTATTAGTCATAGTCTTTTCCCTTTGGAACGCGGCAGCCGCAAGTATCTAGTTAATTTTCAATGGGAGACATGCGAAAGTGGCAAACTGCGGGCAACGCGGAGGCAAAGCGGTGGTGCTCCTGTACCCAAAATCCTGCCACTTCCAAGAACATGGTGCTTCCCGGCAGGCACAGCCAAAGATAAAAAAATATTTTATCTTTTTGGCAGCGTCCGCCCTGAGACTGTGTCGCGAACACTGCCTCAGCTGCACAACACACTACCACTACAAGAGAAAGCCGGTGTTCTGACGATTTGTGCTACCCTGTCAGATTTTGCTACCTCCCATTCAAACAGATGGTAGCAAAATTTGACATCGAAAAATTCTACCTATCATATTTTGCTTCCAGCATGATATTAATGTGGTGTGAGGGGTTATTAATTGCGTACACCTACCCCAACCCTAAACCTAACCTTACAGTATGAAAATTAGTGTTGGTAGCAAAATCTGATAGGTAGCATTTTTCGCTTTATCTGTTTGAATGGGAGGTAGCAAAATCTGACAGGGTCGCACAAATCGTCAGAACACCGGCAGCCACGCGGCGATTCCAGCATGTCATAAACTCCACAAAATGATCACATGGCCACGACATATTACTCCCACGAGTTAATATGGCGTTCCCATGAAATAATATCTTGTGACCACGGCATATTATCACATACCCACGAATACATATGTTTTGACCACGTCAAAACTAGTACAAGTGAACTATGTTAAATGCCCTATAATATACAGTTTCGTTAAATGACACTTGTCAATAATTCAAATTTATACAATTCAAATTCAAATAGATTTGTCATAATATAAGCTCCATAAACAGTGAGAAAATATTTTCTTGAAAATATCTTGAATTTACTTGAATGCAACAGACTGTATTTGTGAAATAATAGTTCTATTAAAAATTCACCTGCATGTCATTTATTTTGTATTATTTCATTATGACTCACCTCAGTGTCTTTAGTTTATAGTTTGAATCCTGTAGTAAATCATTAAGCCCCTTCACTCCTGATTGTCCAGGATCATTTCCTGTGAGATCCAGTTCTATCAGGTGTGAAGGGTTTGATCTCAGAGCTGAAGCCAGAGCTTTATAACCTTCTTCTGTGATACTGCACTCTGAAAGCCTAGAGTAAGACAAAAACAAGTCAAAAATGTAATCAATCAATCACTCATTAATTTTTCAGATTAAAAAAAAATCGCAAACCTGAGTATCTGCAGCATGCACTGAGAATTTCCCAGTAGAGAGGAGATTTCATTCACTCCAGAGTTTTCGAGTTTATTTCCACTCAGATCCAACTCTATCAGGTTTGAAGGGTTTGAAGTAAAAGCTGACACCAGAGCAGCACAGCCTTCTTCTATACAGATGGAATTAAACCTGTATAAGAAAGAATAAATAAGTCATACATGTAATTATGCAACTAGTAACCCACCACTATGTGATTTGCATGACAAGTTATTTCAGTAGTTGGCTTTTCTTTTACACATTGGCTAAATTACTTACTTCAGCCTTTTCAGTTTACACTGTTCATTCTTAAACAGAGTGGAAAAGATCTTCATTCCAGAGTTTCTGAGTTTAGTCCCACTCAGATTCAGCTCAGTCAGATTTGAAGGGTTTGATTCTAAAGCTTCAGTCAAAACACGACAGTCTTCATCTGTGATATCGCTGTTATTCAAACTGCATTAAGACAAAACAGTTACAGTTTCAACTTAATTGGTAAGCGCGAGTTGTTAGTTACAAGTCATCACTCTCTGGTAAATGTTACATAAAACAGATCCAGCAGCAAGCTCATAAGTATTAAAAGTTGTCATCATAATTGTGAAACTTACATCAGTGTGTTGAGTTTACAGTGTTTATCCTTCAGTACAGCAGCAAGTTCTTTTAATCCTAAGGGTCCTATTTTACTCAGATTCAGCTCTCTCAGGAGTAACAGGTTTTCACCCAGAACTTTATTCACATATTGACAGGCTTCATCTGCAGCAGGACTCAAAAACCTGCAGAACATAAGATGAAGCAGAATTCATTCAGTTCTCAGTTAAACTTGGAGTAATGAAAAACAGCAGCCAATTTTGATGGGGAAATGTGTGAAATGGGTAAAAAACATTCCTGCAAACACCTGAATAACAATTACTTTCTTGGATCATTGAAATAAATTTGTTATATAAATAATTCAGCAGCACATAATTTAAGTTTGTATTATTTTATCATCTCTCACCTCAGTGTCTTCAGTTTACAGTTTTTATCCTGTAGTAAATCAATGAGCTCCTTCACTCCTGATTGTCCAGGATCATTTCCTGTGAGATCCAGTTCTATCAGGTGTGAAGGGTTTGATCTCAGAGCTGAAGCCAGAGCTTTATAACCTTCTTCAGTGATACTGCAGTCTGAAAGTCTAGTAAAAATAAATTTAGCACAAAATGCATTTGAACTTTTTTGCAGCAATATTAATTGTATTCAAAAATACCATTATTATTATTATTATTATTTACTTATTATTATAAACATTATTTCACAAAACTTTCGAATACTGGATTATGTAGGCCAGAGTTTTTGCTGCAATATGTTGTGAAAGCCAGCTTGTTCCATAAAAAAATTCACAGAAACCACCCTGTTTGTTTTGTGCATTTTACAAAAGTACAATATTTTGTTGTTTGTTGAGTGGACACAGAGTAGAACTTTCACGGTTTTATCTGCATGACCATAAATGGCATAAAAGTGTTTGTGCCAAGACCTCACTCGGTTCCAGAGGCTTAACTTTAAACAAAAAAAAATTGTTATAATAGTCAAACAAAGGTTCACTGAACTCACCTGAGATTTTCTAGTTTGCAGTTTGTATTTTTTAATCCAATCTGAAGTTTCATCACACCTGAATCCTGCAGATTATTGTCACTCATGTCAAGCTCTTTCAGACTAGGGTTTGATATCAGGATGGTAGCGAGAACTGAACAGCTTTCCTCTGTTAGACCACATTTACGCAGACTAAAATGTTGAACATGAGAAAGAGCATTTACAAACACAAAAAAGGTACTTACAAAAGTACTTGATTGATTATATCTAGTGAAACTTAGAATTATTGTTTTGGTAACCTGGGTTCTTTAAGATACTTCAAATGTGCAATAATAAATGAAAAGAACACTCACATCAGTGTGTTGAGTTTACAGTGTTTATCCTGCAGTAGAGCAGCAAGCTGCTTCATGTTTGTGTCTCCTAGTTCATGTTCACTCAGTTTCAGCTCTTTCTGGAGTAATGGATTTTTACCCATAATTCCAGTCACATACTGACAGGCTTCATCTGCAGCAGGTCCTAAAAACCTGAAGACATGAGTAGTCAGTGGCATAGGTTTGATTATATTGCAATAATTTTCAAATTCAATCTTCAAATTAATGCAGAAACAACATAAAGAAAGTATATTTTTTAGATTTTTTTTAATGGCATCTTTTATTATGACTGAAGGTGAGTATCACTGATACCAATACTAATGAAATATCTAAGAAATGGTTCTTTTTAACCAATATTTAACCATTGATTACAGCCAGTCAACATTACAGTATAATTAAGAGCCAATGACACATAGATCATTTAAAAAATTGACGTTATAATTAAACCAATCTTTAACTCTCACCTCAGTGTCTTCAGTTGACATTTGATATTTTGATCCTCTTGGACATCAATGAGCTCCTTTACTCCTGATTGTCCAGGATCATTTCCTGTGAGATCCAGTTCTATCAGGTGTGAAGGGTTTGATCTCAGAGCTGAAGCCAGAGCTTTATAACCTTCTTCAGTAATACTGCAGTCTGAAAGTCTACAGAAAAAAATACATGAATTAAAATGAACAGTGTGTTTTAAATTACTGCACAAATCACAAAATAAAATAAAAATCAAACCATTAACAGATATGCAGCCACACCACATTTAGTTTTAGCTTGTCATCAGTGCAAGGTTACTAACTATTACCTAATAAATCATGACATATCATGAATATCTTGTTACACAGCAAGAAATTAGTAGGAGTTCACAAACAAATGCTGAGAAGCATAAAAAGGAGCAAGTTCCTGGCACTTCCTATAGAATTTTTTTTTTTTACTTATAGTGTTTATAATGATGCATGCATTACTTAATTCTTTTTTCTTAAAGTAATTATGCTGTGTAATTAACCTTAAAATGACTAGTGTTGTCTCATGAATAATTGTCATTAATTATAATACATTAAAATACACCATAATAATGTATACTACATTACAAATGACCACATAACACATTTCAGATGTAACAATAAATTTGCAAATATAATGCATTTTTTCTTTGGTTAAAATTTTATGAAAAGATGTAATGCATTATAACATACGTTGTGTATATCTTTATAATTACAAGTTTAAGTTTAATTTAAAAGTAATGAAGCGTAATGAAGAATAGACAAATTATTATTAGACAAATAGCCTAAACTATAGGTAAAGTGTTACCAAAAATTTTATTATAAACCAGTGTTGCTTTGTTATTATTAAAATGTTAATTTTAATTTTTGTGTGTTAGGTTATTTTTCTCTTTCCAAACAAATCTTCCTGATCTTTTTTTTTTTTTTTTGCATGTTTGTCATACTTTAATGTTTCAGATCATCAAACAAATGTAAATATTAAGCAAAGAAGTAAAAACAACATGCAGTTTTTAAATGAATGTTTTTATGAAGGGAAAACAAAATCCAAACCCACATCTTTTTTTTTGTTTGTTGTTGATTAGCTCTTTGGTCCATTAAGTTTGCCTATTATCCATGTGTATTTCCTGCACAGCACTGACTTATTGCAAGTTATCGCAAATGCTTGATTGCAGTTTTTGCTGCTAAGGGTGGCATTAAGTTTAGGGGGCAAACACTTACTTGCACATGTGGATTTTGATTTGAATATTGTTTTCCCTTCATAATAAAAATTGCATGTTGTGTTTACTTGTGTTATCTTTTTCATTAATATTTAAATTTGTTTGATGATCTGAAACATTAAAGTGTGACAAAAAAAAAAAAAATCAGGAAGGGGCCCAACACTTTTTCACACCACTGTATTATCAGATTATTAGATGTTATGGTATTGTGTGGTCTCAAGTTGTGTTGTCTTAAGACTGAAGTAGTTTAAGACTTTGGTTCTTTTGATTGTGATGATTTGGCTCATATTCAACAAAACCCCACCAATTCACAAATTAGAATATGGTGACATGCCAATCAGCTAATTAGGGCTGATTCATATCTCTGTATTTTTAGGAGGAATGACGGTATACGATATATATCCGGTATTTTTCCATAAATGGTTACTTAAGAGTCAAAGTCTTTGTTAAAACTTTATTAAACAGTTTTTGAGCAAAATATTATTAAAACATGGGGGTTTCCCTCCCTGTTTACAAATAATCAGCTGCACAAAATCTTTGATAAATAAAATACAGTACAGGTTGTTTCTCCTGCTTAACACTATAAGCTGCACAACATATTTCAAATTATGAAAAAAATAGAAATGAAAATAAATAAATAAATAAATAAATAAATAAATAAATAAATAAATAAATAAATAAATAAATAAATAAAATTAAATAAAATAGACCAGGGGTCTTCAACTAAAAATGCTCGAGGTCCAGTAATGAACCCTGCTCACCAGCCGAGGTCCGGACAATTATAAATTAAAAAACAATTTATGTTTTTTGCGAGACCAGGTTATCTGCAGCATATTTTATCTCAAATTCTAGACATTTGAATACCTTTTTAAAGACCTAAACAAAAATAAATAAATAAATAAAATGACTGTAAAAAGCATTATTTACAATTCAGATGCAGGTTTCACAAAACAAAAAAATATTTCTTAAATTATAAACTTCACATTCCAGCCTTCAAGAGTCAAAAGTATCAATTCTTATATAAATTTAAACAAATATTGTCAATCAAGTATTATATTAGTTAACATATACACATATTTTACTGCCTTAATTGTTTAAATTACACGTTATCTTGTCGATCCATCAGTTCACATTTACAACTCTATGTGTTTGCTGCTTAAAACCATGGATTGATTTTTTTTTTTACATTAATCTTTTTGACAACAGCCGACATACTACAAGCTGATTAAAAATGTCAGATCATTCTCTTCCAGCAGAAGGCGCTATCAGAATGGTTCACAGAGCAGCTCCGCAGTGGACTTTGAAATGTGCAGCGCTCATATTTATAAAATGCATAGCCTTATAAAGTTTCATCGCAATTCGTGCCTTTTAGTCCCCAATTTAAGACGACCTGAAATCATAATTAACATTTTCTTAACCCTTATAATACTGCAGTCATCATGAATTTGACAGCTTTATTTTAAACACCGACTTTCAAAAACAACCCCCTTAGCCTACACAAAATACGTTTCTTTTAATGTTTTCCCCCCTGAGTTCGGCGCACAAGAGAAATATTACGGAAGTAAATTATTGTGTAATATCAGCATATAAAGTATATTCGTCTATCATTGTCTCTGAGAGTATGTGCACGTCAGATGCTGGAAGCGCTGTTTTTACTTTCGCTTTAACATATTGCTCAGTTTTCACGTTGCTTGTGATATCCATTGGCTCACCTTCATGATTTAAAACATAAATATGTATAAAAATATATATTTACAATATTTTGCGACGTAACCCCAACATAATGCGTTTTCCATCAACGTTTTTCACTCACAGTTGATGACCCCGGGGCTAGACCATAAAGCTGTTAGTACAAAATGAGTCACTTTTGCGAGCCGCTCGGAAAAGCTTCCCTCTGACCTCACTGTACATTTGTGGCAGAGCTTCTGATGCAAAGTACTTGTGATTGGGTAGCTCGTATCTTGGATCAATGCTTTTTAGCGGTGTTTTAAAACCCCCGTTTTCACGCAGAACGCGCACGCACATGCGCCATATAGATATGAACGATATTGGATAATCCCGCATCGCATTGCCGTTGGGGAATCATATCGATATATCCCCAGAACTCGATATACCGCCCAGCCCTAAAGCTAATCAACTCAAAACACCCGCAAACATTTCCTGAGCCTTCAAAATTTCCTCTCAGTTTGGTTCACTAGGCTACACAATCATGGGGAAGACTGCTGATCTGACAGTTTTCCAGAAGAAAATCCCTGACACCCTTCACAAGGAGGGTAAGCCACAAACATATATTGCCAAAGAAGTTGGCTGTTCACAGAGTGCTGTATCCAAGCATGTTAACAGAAAGTTGAGTAGAAGGAAAAAGTGTGGAAGAATAAAGTGCACAACCAAGAAAACTGCAGCCTTGAGAGGCTTGTCGAACAATCAAACAAAATCAATTAAAAAATTGGATAAACTTGGACTAAGGTTGGGGCATCATGAGCCACCACACACAGACATGTCAAGAAATTTCGCTACATTTGTCGTATTCCTCTTGTTAAGCCACTCTTGAACCACAGACAACATCGGAAGCTTCTTACCTGGCCTATGGAGAAAAGAAATGGACTGTTGCCTAGTGGTCCAAAGTCCTCTTCTCAGGTGAGAGCAAATTTTTGTACTAAAGTTACTGTACCCATTTACCAAGAAATTTTAGAGCACTTCTGCTGACCAACTTTTTAAAGTGGCTGATTTCATTTTCCAGCAGAATTTGGCACCAGCCCACACTGTCAAAAGTACCAAAAGTTGGTTAAATGACAAAGGTGTTGTTGTGCTTGACTGGCCAGCAAACTCACCAGACCAGACCCCATAGAGAAAAATAGAGAATGAGAAACAAGAGACCAAAAAAATAAAGATGTGCTGAAGAAAGAAAGAAACCTGGGCTTCCATACCACCTCAGCAGTGCCAAAGACTGATCACCTCCATGCCAGGCGGAATTGAGGCAGTAATTAAAGCAACCATTAACCAAAAAAGCATAACAGCTAAATCTAATGCACTTCTGAATCAGTCTTATGGTATCCATAAAAAAAACGTTTGGGTGTTGCACAACTCAGAATTAAATTCAATGACATCCAGGGTGTAATGCGAGTTGACCATTATGCTTTCTACAATAGTAAGTCGTACAGGCCTTCTCATCTCCCTATAGTAAGATCATCAGAAAGCTACAGGCAGGTTTGATTAGGTTTGGAGTTAACACCGGACAATAGCCCTCCATGACCAAACTTTCCCATGCCTAATCTGATTTGTACAAAATTGTTTAATAGATTAATATTCCTTGGTATTTTTATTAGGAGATAAATTAACTTACTTACAGGTTGCATAGAATCTTATTTCTATACCTTTAAGAAAGTTTTGTTACACATTAAACATTTTGTAGTGTACAATGTATTTGTAGATTTTTGGAGAAGGCTATAAATGTATCACATTTTATAACAAATAGCTTAAAAAAATGCTGATTACTGATGAAATTTTCCATAAATCTGCTAAAATATTACTTATCTAGTTAACATTAGATTGTTTACAATAGCTTGTTGCATAGTGCGCTGCAACTAACACGCCAAAGCTGTTTCCCACGCATTTATTTGTGACGACTTGGCATAATGTTAACTTAACATCAGCGGCCACAATTAGCATATTGTTTAGCTGTGCATTTACTAAATGAGCACTGTGCTACGTCTGAACTGACCTGACAGTATTTTTTGTATAATCAGTTTCTGTTCTTAGGTGTCTTAATTAATTTTAAATACAATTTTAAACCTTTTTTAATTCCTTGTTTTTATTGTTGTGATTATTTTTTCTTTCTTTATGCAAAGCACTTTGAATTACCATTGTGTATGAAATGTGCTACAGTATAAATAAACATGCCTTGCAGTGTCATAGACTAGATAAAATGACAGAGAAAAGGAAAATGGACATAAGATAATTTTTCAATTTTTCAAGTACTAAAAGTTCACATATTAAGGCATATTAATCTGCATTGTCATTGATAATAACCATAATGACGCAGTCTCCATGCTACAATAAGGATAGAAGCAACGTTTTTCACTGTGGGAACATATCTTTATAAGTAAAATTTGACTTTGTGTCCCCTTCAAAAATGGCTCATGAGAAATTTTATATTTATTAGATGCAATAGACGCAGTATGCATTTTAGCATTGTTTGCTGAAATGTACAAGACCTTCCCTGAAAAAGACGTTGAAGCATTCCCTGAAGCATTCCATATGCACTAATGCACCTCATTACAATCAAAGCTTTTGAACTGAGCACTGATAACAAGCCATATTTTCACTCTCCTCTAGTCAACGGTTTCCAAAAAGCATTTCAAAAAAAAAAAAAAAAATGGCCGCAGCATTTCTAAATCATGTTTACATATGTGATCCCAGATAGCACACATGAGCAAAGACTCTAAAAAACACATCTTGCAGATGCAAATAAAGACGTCGATATCTCGAACATATCAAATAGACATCGCTGAGATGTACAGGTTCTATCCGAGATGTGATCTAGGAAACCTGTCGGTTGTTACACTGGGGCGTTTTTTAGGATGTCAATTTTGTTTGAATTGTTGAATTGAGTTTTCATTAAATTATTATTCTATATCATCTTGTGGTGGGTTTTCCTAGATCACATCAAATCTTTAACCTGCAAATGTTTATGGCATGGTGAAATGTGTTCACAGACAACAATTTATGGATGCGTTTCTGGACACATGCAGTGACATCCAATACAGAATCATATACACACCACACATAAATACATATGTATAAACACCAGTCAAAGCATATTTTAGTCCAGAAAAATGCTTTATCTCTACCTATTATGCCTGATTGCCATGTCCAAATCAGAGAGCGCAAGAAAAAACAGAAGCAGCACAACTGGCTAACACATTGGTGACATTCATGCTTATGTTAAAAAATAAATAAAATGAAAATAATAAACAAACAAACAAGAAAACGTGCATATAAATGCAATAGGCATTACTGTGTTCAGCAACAAATTATCATAGTTATGATTACATATTGTACAATAAGTCAATATTAAGTAATTATGGAAAGCCTAGTGGCCTTGATTGTAGTTGATAGTGATATGTACTCACTTGAGTTTCTTCAGCTCACACACAGGATTCTTCAGTCCCTTACAGATCTCTTTGACTCCAGTGTCTAGCAGACATTTATTGTTGTTTAGGTCCATCTCTTCCAGGATTGTTTTGGAGGAGAGAACAGTAGCTAGAACTGAACAGTTTTTCTCTATCAGCTCACAATTATTCAGCCTAAACACAAAAAAAGCATGATTTATTCTCAGCACATATCCAACATATAACAGATCAATAGGTATTCATATCTGCTCATCCATGTGGCTGACAGACTTTTGTAATGAATGTAGAGAAGTTCTAAAGTATGAATCATGTTCACTCACTTAATTTTCTTCAGTTTGCTATGAGAGTCCATCAAAAGAGCAGAGAGTTTCCCGCCATCCAGGTCACCTAATTTATCATCACTCAGATCCAATTCTTCAAGTACTAAAGGATTTATACCCAGTACTTTGGTGAGATACACACAAGCTTCCACTGCATCAGGACTTTTCAAAAACCTACAGGAAGTAGAAAACTTATATTAGTCATGTTACAATTTCATGTCTTTTGTAGCTTTCATCCTTTCTATTGGTTCAGTATATAACAAATAGACAATATGTATGTATGTGTATATATATATATATATATATATATATATATATATATATATATATATATATATATATATATATATAATATAGTTATGATAATTTGATATATTGTCAGATTTATGAAATTGTATGATTTCAATAGAGAAAGAAAATGTCAATAAATTCTTTCTGTGGTTTTTGAAAATATTTTAATGATTTTATCACCTGATGGTCTTTAATTTACAGCATCCGTCTTTCTGTAAATCAGTGAGACCCTTTACTCCTGATTGTCCAGGATAATTTTCTTTGAGATCCAGCTCTATCAAGTGAGAATTTGCCTTCAGAGATGAAGTCAAATTTTTATATCCTTCTTCAGTGATGATGCAGTCTGAAAGTCTATATATTATATAAATTGACAAAACATATAGACAAAACTGTTTAGTACAGTAACTATTACCTTAATGATACCACCTGCTTAATATTACATAGCCTACAATATTTAAATTAGCTAAAGAAAAAATGTTAACTAAACTAAAATGAAAATTACATTTTAGTCTCCATATTTACCTAGATTTTAATCATTTTACCTAATCAAATATACTTTTGTGTAATGTATTCTGTATCTCTGTGATTTTGTGTGAACTAATTCGGTAGTTTAGCTCTGTTCCTGTTTTGTGTGTTTTTCTTCATTACACCTAGGTTGTTTGCACTTTAATTCCTCTGCTGAATTCTAGTCTTTGTGTTTTCTGTGTTCATTGTCTACTGTTATCCATGATAATGTATCTCTGGTGCTCTCAGTTCTGATCAAGCTGATCCATGTCACCTTGGTTTCTTGTGTTTTGTTGATTTTTGATCGTTGTTGTAGTGAACAAAGTTCACAGAATCAAACAAAAAGCACAAAGATACAGTATACATAATACATTAATAAGCCTATATTTACATGCAGAAATGTACAGAAATTAAAATACACACTTCAGTTTCTCTAATCTGCATTCTGTATTTTCCAACAAAGGACAAATCTTCTCAATTCCTAAGTTTCCAAGTTTATTTCCACTCAGATTGAGCTCTTTCAGGTTTGAAGGATTTAATTTAAATGCTGAAGTAAGAGCAGAACAGCCTTCTTCTGTAATACTGTTATTATTCAGTCTGCAGAGAAAGAAAACAGGAAACAATCTTCAGTTTATCTCAAAGGCTGCATTTACACTGGCGCAAACATGCATACACTGGAGTTGTACATGCATAAACAAAAAAATCTGGTAAGTAAGATACATATCTGCTATCTGGATATCAAACTTACATCTAAACACACATATCCGATTCTCCTCAGAACTCCAAGCCACCACAATGCAATGGCGACACGCTTGCACATAAAGTAAGTTTTAATGCCAGCAATGGGAATGTTTATCTTGAATAGTTTTATCCGTATGACATGCAGTGCCCTGCAGGCTTTAATAAGTAATGTTTGAATTGACAAATTGAAACTTCTAGTGGGCTTTAAAACCAGACCAAAGTTAATTATATTGTAAAGCATGTGGAAGTGTGGTGCTGTATACAGCAAATATGTTCTAGATTTCTGGGTTTCTTCTGAAATATCATAATGTTAGTTTTTTGGATGTTGACTTCTAAGGTCAAATCATGATCAGTATTTAGTTAAAATGTCTAGGTTGTTCTAAGGACCTTCTGGAGTTTTAGACGGAATTAGCAATTCATCTGCATTAATCTGACAATGCCTCAAGTCATGCCACAAGTCACGGCCTCAACATTCATTATTAAAAATATGTATTTTCGAACATTAAAAGGTATTATACGATATTAAAATCCTATATTGTAATACATTCTATTGTTCTATAAAAATAAAAAGCAGCATTCAATAATGACAATATAATATACTATATTATAATAAAGTATAAAAAAATATATATATTATTCAAGTACCTGTCAAAAGTTTGGAAACCTTAAAATTATTAACAGTTTTGAAATAAATATCTTCTACTCCTCAAGGCTGAATTTATTTGATCAAATTAAGTAAAAAAAAATGCAATATTGTGTAATATTATTACAAATAAAAAAGTTAGCAATTTTAATATATTATAAAATGTAATGTTATAAAGCAAAATTTTCTTCATCATTATTCCAGTTTTCAGTGTCACATGATCTTTTAGAAATCATTACAATTTATTTGACTCTAAGAAACATTTCTGATTGTTAGCAATTTTGAGAAAAAATTGTCTTTTTAGGATTTTTTAATAAATAGAAAATTTAATAAACAGCATTTATCTGCACTTATCAAATATATTATTTAAATTTGTTAATGCATTTATTAAACATAAATGATTTTTCATGTCTTCAATCACTTTCATACATGACAAATTACATAATTAATCTCTCTTTTTTATATTTTATACAAATGTTTGAGTGGTTATTGTTTTCACATAATAATTAAGCAGCAACACTATTTTGAAACATTGTTTATAATAATGTTTCTTGAGCAGCAAATCAGCATATTTAAATGATTTAAGTATTATGTGAAACTTCTCTATGTTCAGATTTTAAAACATACGTAATGATGAAAATTAAAGCACCCCCCCAACCACAAATTACCAACAATTAGTAGTGATTTCAGTTTTCCACCGAGTTCTTGTTAGGTTACTGGGTAATCTAGTGGACCTTGGTTGTTTTTGATACTTGATTAAAGAGCATTTATTTTTCCAATGACATTTAATTGGTTGGAATTAATCATACTGTATTATATACAGTATGAGGTGAAAGCTGTTGTACATGCAGGGTAAATAATAATGGCCACAGGCCACTTGATGTGAATTATATAAATAATTTTAATAGCAATGCCGCACCAGAGGGTCCTCTATGTGCATAGTAAAGCGATCACTGACAATATTTTTTAGGAAGAATTAATGTAAACAGATATCGGATACCAGTCTATCTAAACCTTGGGGCCAAAAAATCTGACATGGTCAAAAGATTGGCTCTGTGCAATAAAACATGCAGTGTAAACACAGCCAAAACTTTTTTAAGGAACAATGACATTCCTGATCCACACAAGTTGCTAAAAATTTATTATAATGTTATATTTTAAAGATCTTTTTAACATGTTTTAAGTGTAACGCACTAAACAATGTACCATACTCACGTCAGTGTGTTGATTTTACAGTGTTTGTCCTGCAGTAGAACAGAGATCTGATTCACTTGTGTGTCTCCTAGTTCACGTCCACTCAGATTCAGCTCTCTCTGGAGTAATGGGTTTTTACCCACAAGTTTGGTCACATACTGACAGGCTTCATCTGCAGCAGGATCCAAAAGCCTGCAGAAGGGAAGAGTAATCAGGATTTAAATAAACAAATCTGGTTCAGATGGTAAACAGTGTTAAATTGTGTTAAACTGTCATGAAACACATAATACAGCGATAACATTTCTATAATTAGGTTTTTACCCACAATTCTATTCACATACTAACAGGCTTCTTCAGCCTTATCATTCAAAAACCTGAGAGAGTAAATGATGACAGAGTTTATTTTGAAGTAACTTATCCCTTTGTACTTTTAATTTAAAAAAAAGCTGTTTAACTGTTAAAAACAGCAATAGATTGTGCAGCTTATTGTAAAAATAAGAAATAAAAAAGAAAGTAAGGAAGAATGTGAGTAAAAAAGAACATTTATAAGCTATATCTATAAATAACCTGCATATTTGTTCTATTATTTTTATCATGACTCACCTCAGTGTCTTCAGTTGACAGTTTGGATCCTGTAGTAAATCATTGAGCTCCTTCACTCCTGATTGTCCAGGATCATTTCCTGTGAGATCCAGCTCTATCAGGTGTGAAGGGTTTGATCTCAGAGCTGAAGCCAGAGCTTTATAACCTTCTTCTGTGATACTGCAGTTTGAAAGTCTAGAACAGGAATGAAAAAGTAAAACTTTGATGATTAATCAGTTATTCCAGGAAATTATTTAAATCCATAAAAGTAATTTGTTTATGAATTCCTTTAACAAAATTTTATTTATTTTAAATTGAATTTCAAACAAAACCCATGGTTCAGTATGTGTACAAACAATAGGCCCAGAAACCTTTAATATGTTAAATAACAAATCACCTCATTTTCTCCAGTTTACAGTTCTTCAATCCACAAGACAGCAGCTTCACCCCTAAATTCTGGAGATTATTTTCACTCAGGTCAAGATACTTCAGGGTGCTGGAGTCTGAACTAAGAACTGAAGCGAGAGCTGAACAGCCTTCTTCAGTCAACTCACACTTACTGAGCCTGAAAAAAAAAAAGATTTTTAGTTTATTCACATTCTAGTACACAATGTAAAGCATATGCCAAACAAACTGTGGCGAGTCTTATAAAACCATATATAATTGGATAATATATGATGAACACAAAATCTATTCACTTCTATTCATGGACATGCTAAAGAAGCAGAGTAAAAACACAAGCATAGGAAAAGGTTTCATTTTGTTTTGCATACTTTGCAGAACAAAAAATTGTCTGACTAACAGAGAACATTTACAAAGGTTTAAAATCCATGAGTGTATAGATACAAAGTAAACATTTCATGTTAGCATTATCGTTAACATTTCTCATATTGTTCCTATATTTAAAGACATATAATTAGACCAATTGTACAGTGACATTAAAACAATATATTATTTAGTCACATCATTTGGAAATATTACTTAAAACAAATTACAATTTTAGTTTTAATGAAGCTCTGTTTTTGTCTTTTTGTCTCACAAAACTTACCTCAGTATCTCCAGTTCACAATTTCTGTTCAGTCCAGTGCAAAGTTCCTTAACTCCTAAATCCTGCAGATTATTATAGCTCATGTTCAGCTCTTTCAGACTGGTATTTGATTCAAGAACTGAAGACATAGCTAAACAGCTTCTATCTGTTAAGTTACAATCATTCAACCTACAAGGGAAATTTAATCATATAATTAAATTGGGTAAATACAATAAATAAATAAATAAATAAATAAATGATAATAATAATAATAATAATCATATTTACAATTTGTATTCATTTTTGTAGCCCTAAATCATACTTAGATAATTTAATTATATACAAGTTCTAGTTTTATTTAGATAAAAATAATATGAATATGAAAATTACATATGCCCTGCTGAAAAAAACAGCAAATGCTGGCAAGTTATGTTTTGGTGATGGTATGCTGGTTTATGCTGGTCCTTTTCGAGTCCTTTGCTGGTTAATGCTTGTTCTTAGCTGGTTAATGCTGGTCCTTAGCTGGTCCTTGGCCAGCACCATGACCTTTGCTGGTCTATACTGGTCATGGGGCTAGCCAAGAACCAGCAAAGGACCAACAAAGGACCAGCATAGGAACAACAAAGGACCAGCATAAACCAGAAAAGGACCAGCATAAACCAGTAAAGGACCAGCATAAACCAGCAAAGGTCCAGCATAAACCAGCAAAGGACCAGCAAAGGACTAGCATAAACCAGCATCCCAGCACTAAAACATACCTAACCAGTGTATGCTGTTTTTTTCAGCAGGGTGGTTATATTCAATTAAAC
>NC_133367.1:15520015-15556476 GCF_049309525.1 Garra rufa | reverse complement strand
AAAGGCTGTATCAGCGATTTCTAGCCTAAAACATAAGTGTCAATTTCAGCTTACCTTTCTTCAGGATCCGCTCGCTGACTGCCCCATAAATTGTCTGTGAAAAAACCGCGTCTCTCTGGTCAGCCTAGGGTCCGAGATATGCCAAAAAAACAATCGGTACTACCAACCTTTCCACACAAAAACAAACAGTGTTCCAACCAATCAGCGTCAGGGATTTGGTGTTGTGGACGTTCGCTCCGCCTCCCTCACATCCCTGCACCAGTAGGAAAGTCCACAACACCAAACCCCTGACGCTGATTGGTTGGAACACTGTTTGGTTATCTGTGGTGTGTTGATAGCGCCGATTGTTTTTTTGTTTTTTTTGTTTTTTTGGTTTTTTCACAGACAAATTATGGGGCAGGCAGCGAGCGGATCATGATGAAAGGTAAGCTGAAATCGACACTTTATGTTTTAGGCTAGAAATCGCTGATACAACCTTTAAGTTTGTGGACGAAACAACTGTGGTGGGTCTCATTAGCAACAGGGATGAGACGAACTACAGAAGTGAGGTGAGCCGCCTGGCCGCATGGTGCAGAGACAACAACCTCTCTCTGAATGTGGAGAAAACGAAGGAGATTGTTGTTGACTTCAGGAGAGCGAACACTCAGCTCGCTCCTCTGACCATCAATGGTGCATCTGTGGTGAGAGTGAGAGCAGCACCAAGTTCCTGGGTGTGCACATCACTGAGGATCTCTCCTGGACAAACAACACCACTGCACTGGCCAAGAAAGCACAGCAGCGTCTCTACTTCCTCCGCAAACTAAGAAGAGCAAGAGCACCAGCCCCAATCATGTACACATTCTACCGAGGAACCATCGAGAGCATCCTGTCGGGCTGCATCACTGTGTGGTTTGGAGCCTGCAATGCGTCCTGCCAAAAAACTCTCCAACGCATAGTCAGAGCATATATAAATATATATATATATATATATATATATATATATATATATATATATATATATATATATATATATATATATATTTTTTTTATATTATATGTATAATTGTATTTATTTGTATTTTTAAATTCCTACCTTTTGTATTTAATGTTACGTGTATGCACCTAGGGTCTGAGAGTAACGCAATTTCAACTCTCTGTATGTCCGGTACATATAGCAGAATTGACAATAAAGTTGACTTTGACTTTGACTAATGGATGTGATGGAGTGGTTCTGCTTCCTGTTTAAATGAGAAGATATGTAAAACTACTCTATAGGTAGGTTGACCATACAGGTGTCTTTTTTGATTGGTGCACAGCATCAAGTCAAATGAACAAACAAACTTGTGCACATATTTGCTTTGCTTTAATCGTTCTCTGTAGAGCTCACCCACTCACATGCAACACCACGATAGGTTGATTCTGTACAATACCTTTAAGTTATTGGTTAAACTACTTTGGATTCTTTTACTCCAGTACTCCTACTAGAGTGAGTTGAAAAAGAACATGCCAAATGAGGTGGCAGTGATCCACATTGACTTATCTGAAATTACACATGCAAATACAGTTTAGAGGTTCAAGCAGTCCACTTCAGCTCCTCACACCAACAAGCTACTCTGCACAATATGTTTTATACATAGTTCGTGAAAAACAGCCCATCTGTTTTAGCACAGTGTCACTCTCCAAACACAAAAGCTCCCAGCTATATGGGAACACATGAATCTGGTGCTAAATTATCTACAAGCCACATACCCACATGTATCTTGGACCATGTGGTGTGGAGTGATGGACCATGTATTCAATACAAACAGAAAGGAAATGTCTTCCTTTTCAGCACAGAGCCGGCAAGATGTGGTCTGAAAGGGAAAACATGGAACTTTTTTGAGGCAAGTCATGGCAAAGGGGTCCCTGACAGTGTTGGGGGGACTTTGAAAAGAACAGCGGACAAACTGGTGACCAACGGCCGTGATACCCGAAGCCACATAAGGCCCTCAAAGAAACATCTACAACTGTTGTTTTATGTAGCACCCAAAGCAGTGAAGCAGGCAATGGAAAGGATGCCAGGCCAGATTTCACCAATGCCATCCACAATGAAAACTCACCAAGTGCTCACATTAACTCCAGGAGAAATCCTTTACCGGGAAGTTAGTTGCATGTGCTCCACACAAAAGCACCTGAGATGTCAGTGCTTCAACACACAGCTTTTTACTTTTAACAAGACAGCCCAAAAGGTGCCAACAAAAGCAAATGATTGGGGAAGTGGAAATCTAATTGGAAAGTGGTGTGTGATTAAATATGACAATGATTTTTATCCTGGGATCATCATGGATACAGATAAAACACATGCCCTTGTTTAATGTATGCACCTTGTAGGGGGCCAACAAGTTCTTCTGTCCTCCAAGAGATGACTTCCTGTGGTATCTCTTTGCTGATATGCTTGAAATCATTCAAGAACCACAACCTGTGACATGCCGTCTTATGGAAATCTAGAAGGATGTGTGGAGGCGACTCTTCCAATCACTGTTATGATGCTCATTTCCGTTTTTCAGAGCATGAGAATGAGTTTTCCATTACGTTTTCTTATTTCAATGTCTCCCCTCCTCCAGTTTTTAAAGTTTAAAACCAGAAGTTCATATAGAGAAAAAATTTGTCCATAACACCCTGTTACAGTGAACCAACCCGTCCCATTACTTACCACCTCATCCTATTGTCATTTTGTAAAAAGTTTATATAAATAAAATGAAATGTTACTTGATTTAATGTTGTATATGATATTCTTATTGTGTGGACTAATTAAATAAATGCAAAATAAAACCGATTTTTTCATATAATCACTCTAGTAGTATGATACCAAAATTTCAGTTAAAAAAAAAAAAAAAAACTTTTTTTTTAAGGTAAGCAATACCTTCTGTTAGATGGTGATGTTTCTTCACTGAATTTTGGTGGTTCACCTTTTGAACGGTCACTCTTCACAGATACAGAGCTGGACAAAAAGAGCAAAATGAAAGAGAGTGAGAGAGTGAGACAGAGTGTTAGCATCCATTTATTTTAACTGTAATAGAATCTGTAAGATATCATACAGTAAGAGATCTCTTTGTAAGAGTACATTTTCCTCCTTATTAGGAGTTTATGATACAAATGCAATTCATTCACACCATGAGTTTGGTCTTTGCCAACATTTCTTCTATTCTGAGGAACTTGTATTATATTAACTAGTAGTGTTACTTTAGTAGTAGTATCATGATACCAATATTTTAGTAAAAACTTTTTTTAAGTTAAGAAATACCTTCTGTTAGATGGTAGTGTTTTCTCACTGAATTTTGGGGGTTCACCTTTTGAACGGTCACTCTTCACAGACACAGAGCTGGACAAAAAGAGCAAAATGAAAGAGAGTGAGACAGAGAAACATTAACAGAATGAGGTTCTTTAGTCTCATTTGAAGGTACTAGATCTAATATGAAGTTAGTAGACTGTTAGCATCCATTTATTTTAACTGTAATAGAATCTGTAAGATATCATACAGTAAGAGATCTCTTTGTAAGAGTACATTTTCCTCCTTATTAAGAGTCTATGACACAAATGCAATTCATCCACATCATGAGTTTGGTCTTTTCCAACATTTCTTCAATTCTCAGGAACTTGTATTATATTAACTAGCAGTGTTACTTTAGTAGTAGTATCATGATACCAACTTTTTAGAAAAACTTTTTTAAGGTAAGAAATACCTTCTGTTAGATGGTGTTGTTTCTTTACTGAATTTTGGTGGTTCACCTTTTGAACGGTCACTCTTCACAGACAAAGAGCTGGACAAAAAGAGCAAAATGAAAGAGAGTGAGAGAAACATTAACAGAATGAGGTTCTTTAGTTCCATTCGAAGGTACTAGATCTCATATGAAGTTAGTAGACTGTTAGCATCCATTTGTTTTAACTGTAATAGAATCTGTAAGATATCATACAGAATGAGATCTCTTTGTAAGAGTACATTTTCCTCCTTATTAAGAGTATATGACACAAATGTAATTCATCCACACCATGAGTTTAGTCTTTGCCAACATTTCTTCTATTCTCAGGAACTTGCATTATATTAACTAGCAGTGTTATGTTTTTAGAACTTTTTAGAAAAACTTTTTTTAAGGTCCCATATTGTACACAATTCTGGAGGTTTATTTTAGTTGTTGATGTCCTAAAGAATATACTGGTCCTTCTCAAAAAATAGCATATTGTGATAAAGTTCATTATTTTCTGTAATGTACTGATAAACATTAGACTTTCATATATTTTAGATTCATTACAACACAACTGAAGTAGTTCAAGCCTTTTATTGTTTTAATATTGATGATTTTGGCATACAGCTCATGAAAACCCCAAATTCCTATCTCAAAAAATTAGCATATCATGAAAAGGTTCCCTAAACGTGTAATAAGGTGACGTGCTGGACGGACGAGACGAGAAACAAGATTACAATAAACTCTATCTTTTAATATATACTTAGAAGAACAGGCAGGAACAGGCAGGAACATCCACACACGAACACATAGAACGATTAAAGACCGACATTGAACTCAAGAACCAAACAGACTTATAAAGACAGACTAATTACTAAACACAGGTGACGGTGATGACACAGATGATGGGGCTAAACCAAAATGACACAGATCCACAGGGGGAGACAATGGGAGAAACCAAAGACATAAACTGACATAACTATGACATTACGCCCCCCTCCGCAAAGGCGCGTCCTCACGCCGTACAAAACAGAAACAGAGAACAGACTAGAGGGGCAGCAAAACTGAAAAACAGAGTCCATGGAGGAGGCTTAGGTGGAGGACGCAACCCCGGGAGGGGGACCAAAACAAGAGTCCAAGGGTTAGACAAGACAGTCCAGAGGGGCGACGACGGAGGGAGGAGCCAGGGAGGACATGGGTGGGGCATAAGGCAGGAGGAACCGACCCAGACCGCAGCCATGATGACGGCCCACTGTGGAGCCGACGGAGGGTGAGCTGGGGGACTGACTGCTGACCTGGGAGACTTGGGGCGGCTGGGTGGAACCAGCGGGAACTCAGGACGGCTGGGCGGAACCAGCGGGGACCAGGCAGATTCAGACAGACGAGGCCGGGTGGGAGGGAAGTCTATACAGGTCAGTGGCTCAGAAAAAAAGTCAATTAAGTCACATGAGTTGTCTTGGGCAAGATCCGAGAAGAAGTCTATTAAATCCCCAGAATTGGATCCAAGCTCACCCTCAGCGGTGGTGCAGTGGGCAGGGCTCTCTGTAGCCCTCTCTTGCTCCACGTCATACTCCACCGTCGCGGATGTTGATGCCGGCTCTCGCACCTGGTCAGATGGGTCAGGCTCTGTCGCTCTCGGCTCTGGCACTCCATCTGCGGTGGGCTCAGGCTGTAACTCCGCATGTCGGGGTGATGTTTGGCTGGGTTCTGGGTCGTGAGTGGGGTTGACGTCCTCTTCGATGACGCCGACAGTCCAGGAAGAGTGGCAGGACGCCAACACCCACTCGATGTAGTCCGGCAGGCTCTCTTGAGGACCCTCCCCGGATAGCAGCGCCTTGGTGGTGGGATTCAGTCCTACGTGATAGTAGATGCATAGGCTGCTATCCGGGAAGTGGGAATGTTCTGCCAGGGAGATGAACTCACGTGTATGGTCCTCAAGAGAGCGTTCCTCCTGCCTCAGGAGGATGAGACGAACAGTAGGGTCCATGATCAAACAATAAAAAACAAAACACTGAGGGAAAAAGACGGAAAATAAACGCAGGGGAAAGTGCCGGGTAAACTTTGTCGGTCGGTCTTTCCTGTAATAAGGTGACGTGCTGGACAGACGAGACGAGAAACAAGATTACAATAAACACTATCTTTTAATATATACTTAGAAGAACAGGCAGGAACAGGCAGGAACATCCACACACGAACACATAGAACGATTAAAGACCGACATTGAACTCAAGAACCAAACAGACTTATAAAGACAGACTAATTACTAAACACAGGTGACGGTGATGACACAGATGATGGGGCTAAACCAAAATGACACAGATCCACAGGGGGAGACAATGGGAGAAACCAAAGACATAAACTGACATAACTATGACAAAACGAGCTATTAACCTCTTAAACTCTCCAATAACTGTTTCAAAATGTTGATGCTTCATTTACATGACCTTCCTCATATAGTATCAGCCCATAAATTCCTCTTTACGAGGAATACCATAACTTTTAGTTTTATGATACATAAAGTAGTAAAATTATGGTTAGAATTTATGTCGTACCACACACAAATTTCTGCCTAATGATTGTAAATAATTATTACATCGAATGTTTTTCTTATATTTTTCACAAAACAGACAATTCATATATCACAAGAAAGTGCTCATTCTCAAGAATCTGACCATGTAAATCATTTTATTGTGTGACAAACACAGATCAAATAATCTTCAATTGAATCACGATGTCAGAATATTACTTGAAGAGTATGATAATATATTCTATTACTTTCCTCCACATACTACTGCTTCAGTTAGCCGCAAACGGCCACAAAATCCATTTTATCTTTTAGATTAGGATCTCTTCTTTCAAACAAGATCATTTTCACGTTTCTCCGTGCTTTTACTGCTGAGAAATCCATTGATTGCCAGACGCGCTCATTCCATCACCGACGCGCCCTTTCAGAAGCGCTCAAAACCGCTCAAACAGACCACTCTCTGTGTACACGGCTGGCTGAGCGCGTGTCAGTAGATCAGATTACACTCTCCGGCCGCCTGCAGTGCTGCTCCGAGGTGTGAACGATGACAGCTTTCCCTCTCCAGCGGTCGCCATTAGCCAAAATAGACGCTAAATGAATAAATAACGGTCCGTTTCCATGGAGAGCAGAGGATCCGCAGCTCATAAGAGCGTCTATAAGTATTAGGCCGCGATCACACCGAACGAGTCTTTTAGTTCTAAAAACGCGAGGTGCACAGCACTGCATTTTTTGGTGACTTTTAATAAAAGAGCAGTGTGCTGCGTTTATTTTATGTTGCTAAGCAACAACCAAAACAGCTGTCCTGTCAGTCAAATCAAAGGAATATAGTGCGAGCGCTTTAAAATCTTATTTTTTTGCTGTTAAGTAAACTGTCATATTAGCAGGAACCATAAAAAATACAGCTCCGGGTTACCCACGACAGACAACAAAGGTTTCTCCTCCATTTCTTACAGTCTCCGGACTTTTTAAGCAACGATACACTTTGTCACCACAACAGAAGGCCCGCCTCTCCATTCATTCGACTGGACAATGGAACATGACGTGAATGACGTTTGGCGTTTTTCCGCTCAGAGTTGATTTTTTTTTCCACTTCAGGAGCTCAGAGCGCTTCTGCTAAAACGCGTGGCGCAGCAGGCGGCGAAAACCCGAGGCGCCCGGAGCGCATAAGCAGTGTGCAGAACGCTCACTGCAAATAGAAAACTAATCAAAAGAGGCGCCTCCAACTGCAAAAACGCGTTCGGTGTGATCGCGGCCTTACACAGAAATCAATGCCAGTGCCATCAGTGCCAGAGTCTGGAGGAAGACTGGGGAGAGGGAAATGCCAAAATGCCTGAAGTCCAGTGTCAAGTACCCACAGTCAGTGATGGTCTGGGGTGCCATGTCAGCTGCTGGTGTTGGTCCACTGTGTTTTATCAAGGGCAGGGTCAACGCAGCTAGCTATCAGGAGATTTGAGCATTTCATGCTTCCATCTGCTGAAAAGCTTTATGGAGATGAAGATTTCATTTTTCAGCACGACCTGACACCTGCTCACAGTGCCAAAACCACTGGTAAATGGTTTACTGACCATGGTATTACTGTGCTCAATTGGCCTGCCAACTCTCCTGACCTGAACCCCATAGAGAATCTGTGGGATATTGTGAAGAGAAAGTTGAGAGATGCAAGACCCAACACTCTGGATGAGCTTAAGGCCGCTATCGAAGCATCCTGGGCCTCCATAACACCTCAGCAGTGCCACAGGCTGATTGCCTCCATGCCACGCCGCATTGAAGCAGTCATTTCTGCAAAAGGATTCCCGACCAAGTATTGAGTGCATAACTGAACATAATTATTTGAAGGTTGACCTTTTTGTTTTTGTTTTAAAAACACTTTTCTTTTATTGGTCGGATGAAATGTGACCCTGGACCACAAAACCAGTCATAAGGTTAAATTTGACAAAACTGAGATTTATACATCATATGAAAGCTCAATAAATAAGCTTTCTATTGGTGTATGGTTTGTTAGGATAGGAGATACATCTATTTGAAATCAGAAATCTGAGGATGCAAAAAAATCAAAAAGACTGAGAAAATCACCTTTAAAGTTGTCCAAATTAGGTTCTTAACAATGCATATTACAAATCAAAAATTACGTTTTGATATGTTTACAGTAGGAATTTTACAAAAAATCTTCATGGAACATGAACTTTAATTAATTTCTTAATGATTTTTGGCATAAAAGAAAAATCAAAAATTTTGACCCATGCAATGTATTTTTGGCTATTGCTACAAATATACCCCAGCGACTTAATACTGGTTTTGTGGTCTAGGGTCACAAATATGCTATTTTTTTGAGATAGGAATTTTGGGTTTTCATGAGCTGTATGCTAAAATCATCAATATTAAAACAATAAAAGGCTTGAACTACTTAAGTTGTGTTGTAATGAATCTAAAATATATGAAAGTCTAATGTTTATCAGTACATTACAGAAAATAATGAACTATCACAATATGCAATTTTTTGAGAAGGACCAGTATATCTGCGGCATAAGTGCCAAAATCCATCTAAATTTATTTTTACAGCTCCTTTTTTAGGAGCTCTGTCAAAAACAGGTCGATTTTGGCCCATCTAATTAATATTCATGAGTCTCTCTTCTGATTGGTCTGTTGTTTTCTGAGTGACGCACAGCCAGGCCAATCACAGGTAACTACGGTCATGTATGCTGTAAGCGAGCTCAGAGCAATAGAGAGAGCCTAGCCTGCTGATACTCAACAGGATATTTCAGAATGATCATTAATGTTTTTTCTTTTTCAAACACCGAATGCAGTAAGCTACATAACTGTTGCTTTAGTAAAGCCCCTTTCACAATGCGCGCTGATTCTGGAAAATTACGGGAACGAGCGCTGTGTGAACAAAAGCCAGAGCCATAAAGGCAGTGTTATAATGATGATGCACGTTACCCTGTGTCTCTTCACGACAAAAAAAAATACGTGCAAAGTGGAATGAAGTGGCGATCAGGCAGAGCCAGCTCCGCACTATCGGCACAGTTTGTTCAGGTTAGTTTCAGTTTAGTGAAACGTACGCGTCGCATTACATCTCACATCCAAACATCACATGTCTTTATGGGTTGTGTGTAAAGCATGCACAGATTTGGACAGAAGCGCTTTTCATTAACTGTAAGCCATTCTATTCGCCGCGGGAGTTTTGCTCGTTCATTCTTGTGAGTGTGTACATTCCGCCGCAAGCGCACGTAAACCTGGCGTTGCAGAAACTCGCTGATCAGATCACAGTGACAGAACAACATTACCCAGAGTCTGTTTTAATCATTCTTGGGGATTTTAATAAAGCAAATCTCTCACGTGAACTGCCAAAATACAGACAGCATGTCACATGTCCGACCAGAGACAGTAATATATTGGACCACTGTTACACCACAATTAAAGGAGCATATCACTCTGTCCAACGGGCAGCTTTGGGACTATCTGATCACTGTCTGGTTCATCTTATACCAACCTACAGGCAAAAACTTAAATCTGCTAAACCTGTAGTTAAGACTGTAAAAAGATGGACCAACGAAACAGAACAGGGGCCTCATTTATAAAGACTTGCGTAGAAACCATCCTTGATTTTATCTAAGAACTTTTCTGATTTGATCGTAAGAGCGATTCAGAGAAACGAACGTACCACGAAATCCATGCGAACGGCAGTCATTCGGTTATAAATCACAAATGATCGTGGAATTGTGTGCAGCTGAATGTTCCGCCGTCGAAACGCCCCTGCTTAATTAGTTAACATATAAAATGAGCTCACTCCTAAAGCAAAAACTCTGTGACAATGGCAAGTAAAAAGGAGCGCAAGAAATCAAATTATAGTGAGGCTGAACTATCTGCAATAGCAGGGAATTACCACAAGGAAACGGTAGTACGCCAAGCTGGAATCTGACGTAAAGATAAGTACTTTTCCACGTCAAAGACGTTTTTTATAAATCTGTACTTTGACGTGGATTTGATCGTCGCACACTCTAAGATCAAATCAGTGCGTAAGAAAGTTTTATAAATGAGGCCCCTGGTCTTACAATCCTGTTTCTATTTGACTGATGTGACTTGGAGTGTTTTTGAAGCTGCTGCCACCGATCTGGATGAGCTCACAGAGACTGTTACTTCATATATCAGTTTCTGTGAGGATTTATGCATTCCTACCAGAACCTATTTAACATAGAACAATGACAAGCCATGGTTTACAGAAAAACTCAGACATCTTCATCAGGCCAAAGAGCATGCCTACAGAAAAGGGGATAGAGTCTTGTAGAGTGGCTAAAAAGACCTATGCAAAAAGGTTAGAAGATCAGTTCACTTCGAATGATCCAAGTTCAGTGTGGAAAGGCCTGAAAATCATCACAAACTACAGGACACCTCCCCCGACCACTGAGGTGACTCAACCACTTGCTGAAGACCTGAATGAGTTTTACTGTAGATTTGAAACCCCCCATAACTGTTTTGACGATTTCTTCACACAACCATTACCACCTCCAGCAACCCCCCTCTCCCCCCTCCTCCTTCAATTCTTATCAGCGAAAATGAGGTGCGCCAGGTCTTCAGGAAGAACAAAAGAAGAAAGGCACCAGGACCAGACGGTGTGACACCAGCCTGTCTGAAAACCTGCGCTGACAAGCTGGCCCCCATTTTTCACAGAGCTTTAACAGGTGTAGGATTTCAGCGCGAATCAGACAATTTAGGAGATTCGATTAGAAGTTAAAACACTTCTACAGACTCAAATTCCACAAGAGGCCCCGTCGTAAATCTGACGTTTGATAGCCTGGCGCCAGCCAGCCCGAAGCAACCATTTAAACTAGAAGCTTAAAACTAGGAACTTGCAACATGAAACAAAAGGACCCTTGTAGATTGTCAAATTTGGAGCAAATAACCAAGATTAATGGTCAAAGAAATGCACATCATGAACATCACATGAGTAAAGATCATTAGAGTTTGGTTGGTGGGCCATCCCCCACACACAGGACACGGACTGAAATTCCTTCCCTAACCTTTTGACTTCCAGCTCAGAGAACAGACCCTCACAGAACACATCCTTACGTATCACAGTATGAATTATGCTAAAAAGGACTCATGAGCAACTCATCATTTCTATGCACATTTCCTATCATTTATGTAACCCACACATTTGCCTATTATGTTTTAATCACTTATTGTGTATGTCCTTTTTGATAACCATTGAATAGTTTGATGGTTTATATTGGTGTTTGATATGCCTGATCTTGAAATTAGATTCTTGAGATGTTTCTATACTTCAATTCTTTGTAAAATGTATTTTAGTCTTGTTATCGAAATCATGTCCAAATTTAACTTTGCCAAGAGCGGGAAAATTTGGGATCACGGGATTGATAAGATAACATTGTTATTTATGGTTGGGAGGAGCAACCAGCAGTCCCTCGACTTAGGACAATGTTCTAATTGGTCAAGACACCATTTGGGATGTGTCCAAAAGCTGAGTTTAAAAACTCAGGACACCATCAAATCCCTCTCTCACCTCTTACAACTCTTTACAACTCTTACTCCTTACCCTTACGCTCTTAATCTTTGTGCTTCGCGCCGCTGCGTTTCAACGCTGCCTGGCCTGCATGCCAAGTGCTCCTCTAAAGGAAACATGTGGAGATCATCACACTCCTGTCTTTTATTTTAATTCTTTTATTTCTTTCCGTTGAGAGTTTCGTGTTCTAGTTAAGTTCTGTGCAAGCCGCGACCGACCTAAACGTCTTCGCTGACCTCAACTTTAACAGCGCGCAACTCGCATCCTCAAGCCAACGCCCAAGAAGACATCACATTGACTGACCACCAACCAATCAGCAACCTCGGGAAAACCCTTTGGAACGAGCGACAGGAATTCCCTTCACACAAAGGCAACGCGCAAGTAACCTCCAGGTTCTAACTGAACTGGTGCATTTTGATATAAAGTTTAATAACCTCTTTGAGAGACTCAATACGAGGGTTAATTAAGTGATTGATGGTTGTTCAGGTCTAAGCAATTGCACATATTGCTATAAACTTGGGACTTCATATTTTCATTCCTTTAAACTCATTCTTTCTTCACTTTCTCTTTCTGCAACCTGTGTGAATGCGTGTGTTTATGTTAGATTAGTTTGTATGTGTTAGGTTTATCCAATAAAATCATATTTTTATTAGAAAAGATCTTGTGTTTTGTGCTTACAAGTTAATGTCTTAAACTGCTGATTTTGCTACTGTGCTAATATATAGTGTTTCACTATATTCTGGATATTAATATCCATTGCAGAGTTTCTGTTACACGGCTTGTTTAATGAATCGCGAGTCGACTCGGAACAGCCGTAAAACAGCGATTCTGTTCAAATTCCCTATTGAATCATATTCGATTCCCTTTGAGCTAAATTATATGTATTAATCCCTTTTACACAGGTCTCTGGAGCTGTGTGAAGTCCCTCACTGCCTAAAACGCTCAACTATTATTCCTGTCCCAAAGAAATCCAAGATAACAGGACTTAACGACTACAGACCTGTGGCGCTAACATCTGTCGTCATGAAGTCGTTTGGAAAAACTGGTTCTGGCTTATCTGAAGGACATCACCGGACCCTTACTGGACCCCCTGCAGTTTGCTTACCGAGCAAACAGGTCAGTGGATGATGCAGTGAACATTGGCATGCACTTCATCCTGCAGCATCTGGACAGACCAGGGACTTATGTGAGGATCCTGTTTGTGGACTTCAGTTCGGCCTTCAACACCATCATTCCTCCACTCCTCCACACCAAACTAAACCAACTTTCTGTTCCTAGCCCTATCTGTCAATGGATCACCAGCTTTCTGACAGATAGGCAACAGCTGGTGAGACTGGGGAAATTCACATCAAGCAGCCGCACCACCAACACTGGCGGCCCCTTAAGGTTGTGTTCTCTCCCCACGGCTCTTCTCCCTCTACACCAACAACTGCACCTCTAAAGACCCCTCTGTCAAGCTCCTGAAGTTTGCAGATGACACCACAGTTATTGGCCTCATTCAGGACGGTGACGAGTCTGCCTACAGGCAGGAGGTAAAAAAGCTGGCTGTCTGGTGCAGTCACAACAACCTGGAGCTGAACAAGCTCAAAACTGTAGAGATGATAGTGGACTTCAGGAGGAACCCCCCTGCACTTTCCTCACTCACCATCATGAACAGCACTGTGGCTACAGTGGAGACATTCAAGTTCCTGGGATGTTTCATGTCCCAGGACCTGAAGTGGGACACTCACATCGACTCCATTGTAAAAAAGGCCCAACAAAGGTTGTACTTCCTTCGCCAGCTGAAGAAGTTCAACCTACCACAGGAGTTGCTGAAACAGTTCTACTCAGCCATCATCGAGTCTGTTCTGTGCACATCAATAACTGTCTGGTTCGGCTCAGCTACAAAATCAGACAACAGAAGATTGCAGAGAATAGTTCGGTCTGCTGAGAGGATTATTGGTGCTCCCCTGCCCACCCTTCAAGAACTGTACACATCCAGAGTGAGGAAAAGAGCTCAGAAAATCACTTTGGACCCCTCACATCCAAGTCGTCCCCTCTTTGAACTCTTACCATCCGGCCGGCGTTACAGAGCCCCAAAGATCAGGACTACCAGACGGGTGAACAGTTTTTTCCCCCAGGCAATCCACCTTATGAACAGTTAAAATGTCCCTCCCATTGTGCAAAAATGTGTGGAATAATCTGACTTTATCTACTGCTACCACCTCCACCCTAACACATCCCTGTACTCCATCCTATCACCTATAGCACAACTGTACATAAATATTTATTGTCAATTTTTTACCAATTATTATTATTATTTTCTATTTTTATTTTTGGTCTATTTATGCTTACATATGTGTATTTTTCTTATTCTCTTATTTTTATTGTCTGTGCGTCTCTGTGTACTGGAAGCTAATAACACTGAAACAAATTCCTTGTATGCGCAAGCATACTTGGCAATAAAAGCTCTTTCTGATTCCGGAAAACAACTGTGAATTAACCAAATTAAACAACTCCGGAACAAATCGTGGGTCACATTATCCGTGTATTTACCGGAATCACTGTGTGAGAGAGGCTGAAGTTGACGTGCCACTGGTCTCTTATATTCACGTTGTTCTGAAGCCTGTGTAATGATCGTAGCTTGACATCTATTGACTGAACAGGGTTTTCTCCACTTGTTTTCGTGTTGTTGTTGCTCAATAATGGAATGGACGCGTTGTTGTCTGGGTTTGACAAAAGGACGGAGGGTGGGACGGAGGTTGCTGCTCGGGGCGTTGACTGAGTAGATCGGACGTCACATTCTTACGGAAGTCGCAGCGGCTCGTGAAAATGAACAGCTACTTTAAGCAGGCTGTGTGCAGTTTACTGTGGATTGACTGTTTTGAAACTCATATGGTAGTTACAGTACATAGCCCCTAGACCTTAGTTATCATGAAAAAAGCCAGGAAATTTCGATTTTGACAATATGGGAAATTTAAGGTAAGAAATACCTTCTGTTAGATGGTGTTGTTTCTTTACTGAATTTTGGTGGTTCACCTTTTGAACGGTCACTCTTCACAGACACAGAGCTGGACAAAAAGAGCAAAATGAAAGAGAGAGAGAGAGTGAGACAGAGAAACATTAACAGAATGAGGTTCTTTAGTCTTATTTGAAGGTACTAGATCTAATATGAAGTTAGAAGAATGATAGCATCCATTTATTTTAACTGTAATAAAATCTGTAAGATATCGTATAGAAAAAGATCTCTTTGTAAGAGTACATTTTCCTCCTTATTAAGAGTCTATGACACAAATGCAATTCATCCACACCATGAGTTTGGTCTTTGCCAGTATTTCTTCTATTCTCAGGAGCTTGCATTATATTAACTAGCAGTGTTACTTTAGAAGTAGTATCATGATCCCAATATTTTAGTAAAAAAAAAATTAAGTTAAGAATTACCTTCTGTTAGATGGTAGTGTTTTCTCACTGAATTTTGGTGGTTCACCTTTTGAACGGTCACTCTTCACAGACACAGCGCTGGATAAAAAGAGAAAAAATGAAAGAGAGTGAGAGAAACATTAACAGAATGAGGTTCTTTAGTCTTATTTGAAGGTACTAGATCTAATATGAAGTTAGAAGACTGTTAGCATCCATTTATTTTAACTGTAATAGAATCTGTAAGATATCGTACAGTAAGAGATCTCTTTTTAAGAGTACATTTTCCTCCTTATTAGGTGTTTATGATACAAATGCAATTCATCCACACCATGAGTTTGGTCTTTGCCAACATTTCTTCTATTCTCGGGAACTTGCAACATATTAACTAGCAGTGTTATGTTAGTAGTAGTATCATGATACCAACTTTTTAGAAAAACATTTTTAAGGTAAGAAATACCTTCTGTTAGATGGTGTTGTTTCTTTACTGAATTTTGGTGGTTCACCTTTTGAACGGTCACTCTTTACAGACAAAGAGCTGGACAAAAAGAGCAAAATGAAAGAGTGAGAGAAACATTAACAGAATGAGGTTCTTTAGTTCCATTTGAAGGTACTAGATCTCATATGAAGTTAGTAGACTGTTAGCTTCTATTTGTTTTAACTGTAACAGAATCTGTAAGATATAATACAGAATGAGATCTCTTTGTAAGAGTACATTTTCCTCCTTATTAAGAGTCTATGACACAAATGCAATTCATCCACACCATGAGTTTGGTCTTTGCCAACATTTCTTCTATTCTGAGGAACTTGCATTATATTAACTAGCAGTGTTACTTTAGTAGTAGTATCATACCACCAACATTTTAGTAAAAACTTTTAAGGTAAGCAATACCTTCTGTTAGATGGTGTTGTTTCTTTACTGAATTTTGGTGGTTCACCTTTTGAACGGTCACTCTTCACAGACACAGAGCTGGACAAAAAGAGCAAAATGAAAGAAGTGAGACAGAGAAACATTGAGGTTCTTTAGTCTTATTTGAAGGTACTAGATCTAATATGAAGTTAGAAGACTGTTAGCATCCATTTATTTTAACTGTAATAAAATCTGTAAGATATCGTACAGTAAGAGATCTCTCTGTAAGAGTACATTTTCCTCCTTATTAAGAGTCTATGACACAAATGCAATTCATCCACACCATGAGTTTGGTCTTTGCCAACATTTCTTCTATTCTCAGGAACTTGCTTTATATTAACTAGCAGTGTTACTTTAGTAGTAGTATCATGATACCAATATTTTTGTAAAAAAAAAATTTAAGTTAAGAATTACCTTCTGTTAGATGGTAGTGTTTTCTCACTGAATTTTGGTGGTTCACCTTTTGAACGGTCACTCTTCACAGACACAGAGCTGGACAAAAAGAGCAAAATGAAAGAGAGTGAGAGAATTGTTTTTGAAAACTACTTTATTTAACAATTTTAACAACAGATCATACAATACATCTTAATTAAAATACACACAAAAACACCAAATATATTACTCAATACAGCTTGAGAAAAAATTTAATCACCATCTATAACAGTGCACAAAACCTCTTCATAATTCCATACATCTTTAAAACCCTCAATATTATTAATTAGTTTATATAACATAAATTCATGTTGTATTCTTGCTTTAACTAGACTTCTAAAAGAACAATCAACATAATTTCCTTCCTTACCTTCTACTTTTTTCCTTCTTGTTAGAACAACTGATGTTTTTGCTTGGCCAACAATAAATTCAACAAACGTCCCTTTTTTCTACTTTTTATCCAATACTTAAAAGCATAAATGAAAACAACATTGGAAAAAACAACCTTAAAATCTCAAAAAATATCTTAAGTCTTAGAAAGAGCATATTCAACCTGCTACAATAATAAAAAAAAAAAAATGAAATAATTTCCTTTTTACTACTGGGACTTCAAAAACATCAATTTCCTCATTTGTCATTATTCCTTCCTCATCCAACTCTATTTCAGAATTTTCATTTGCTTCCCTGAGTTGTGATGTTTTAGCTTCTATAGTATCACTAACTTTGGGCTCACTTTTTTCTCCTTCCCCACTTTCCATTTCCTCATTTTCTCCTTGTTACTCTCATTACTCTGATGCGCTCGATTTTCCAACTCTATCTCATTGACAGACGCAGCAAGCCTATTATCTTTAGTGCTACTTACTTGTGCACCATCCTGTACATCACTTTGCAAGGAAGCAGCCTGCTCAGGACACAAACAAGCTATATGTCCCTGCTTTCCACATCTATAGCATTTCATCGTTTCAGTTCTAGCAAAAATAACGTGATCAAAGCCTTCAATTCTGAATATCAATGTAATGTTCAATTCCTCTGTATCATTTTTCAGAATCATATGAAGTTGTCTTCAAAAAGAAAGGAAAGGAGGTGAAGTTAGGCCAAGTATGGTGACCCATACTAGGAATTTGTGCTCTGCATTTAACCCATCCAAGTGCACACACACGCACGCACGCACGCACGCACGCACGCACGCACGCACGCACACACACACACACACACACACACACAGAGCAGTTGGCAGCCATTGCTGCTGTGCCCAGGGAGCAGTTGGGGGAACGGTGCCTTGCTCAAGGGACTCACCTCAGTCGTGGTATTGAGGGTGGAGAGAGTGCTGTACATTCACAATCTCCACCTACAATCCCTGCCGGACCTGGGACTCGAATCTGCAACCTTTGGGTTACAAGTCCGACTCTCTAACCTTTAGGCCACGGCTGCCCGAAACTACATGCTTCAGAAGAGGACACTTACAACTTCATTCATTTATTTTAACTGTAATAGAATCTGTAAGATCTCGTAAAGAATGAGATCTCTTTGTAAGAGTACATTATTATCCTCCTTATTAGGAGTCTATGACACAATTTCAATTCATCCACACCACGAGTGTGGTCTTTGCCAGCGTTTCTTCTTTTCTCAGTAACATGCATGATATTAACTAGCAGTGTTTTATTAGTAGTAGTATTATGTTACCAAAATTTTAGTAAAAACTTTAAGGAAAGAAATACCTTCTGTTAGATGGTGGTGTTTCCTGACTGAATTTTGGTGGTTCACCTTTTGAACGGTCACTCTTCACAGACACAGAGCTGGACAAAAAGAGCAAAATGAAAGAGACAGAGAAACATATTAACAGAATGAGGTTCTTTAGTCTTATTTGAAGGTACTAGATCTAATATGAAGTTAGAAGACTATTAGCATCCATTTATTTTAACTGTATTAGAATCTGTAAGATATCATACAGAATGAGATCTCTTTGTAAGAGTACATTTTCCTCCTTATTAAGAGTCTATGACACAAATGCAATTCATCCACACCATGAGTTTGGTCTTTGCCAACATATCTTTTATTCTCAGGAACTTGCATTATATTAACTAGCAGTGTTACTTTAGTAGTAGTATCATACCACCAACATTTTAGTAAAAACTTTTAAGGTAAGAAATACCTTCTGTTAGATGGTGTTGTTTCTTTACTGAATTTTGGTGGTTCACCTTTTGAACGGTTACTCTTCACAGACACAGAGCTGGACAAAAAGAGAAAAATGAAAGAGAGTGAGACAGAGAAACATTAACATTAGCTGCGTTTCCATCCACCTATTTTTATGCGCATTTTGGAATATCGCATAAAAAAATCTCTGGATGGAAACGCGAAAATGCACATAAATTCTGAAAATGCGCATAAAAAAACTTATGCGCACAACTGAGTAGGATAAACTTTTTTTATCCGAAAAATTTATCAGAAAAATGTGCATAAACTACGATGGAAACACTTTTACCGAATAAATTCCTCCATGCCTATTAAAAACATCATGTGACTGCACGATGGAACGGGGTAACTGGACTAACCAGCCGACCCATCTTGTTGCACAGCATCAGAAATGTTGTATTGGTCATTCTGAAATGTTTCCTTCACCAGTTTTGTCACTTGACCACCACATTTAGTTTTTTTTTTTTTATAGTAAAAAAACATTTAGTTCAGTTAGAGAACAAACAGTGCAATTATCTGAACACAGCTGCTCAACAGACGCATCACAGATCCGCGGCAGGAGTCCGATTTAATTCATCACATGAGGAGTGTCAGTTGAGTGTGGTAAGAAAGACAAGACCTTGGCGAAAGATTTTTGAAACAAAATGCAAAACTGCCTGTTTTAAAAATATTTTGGATTTTAAAAAGGCCTGTTGGCTGCTGCCATTTATCTAAAAGGTGATTTTGGAAGCTCATTGGAAGAACATTCGATTCTTATTCATACCACCGTGTTCCCTGATTTTCAGTAGGCCTGTTTTTTTTATAATTACACTTTCTGTAAGTTACTTAACAGTTATTTTATTTTTGTTAATAAATGAATAATTCTGTGTTTAATATAAACTAAGTGAGTTTGTCGTAGGCCTACGCTTTTGTTGTCGTCCATTCAGTCAATTGACGCCGAATTGCAGCTAATTCGAAAGTAAAAGTAAAATGGTCATGCACGGGCATTTACAAGCTATTTAAAAACAAAGAAAAGCGTGGGAACGTGGGAAAACCACTGATCTATATATAGATCAGTGGGGAAAACTTTAACGAACTACCCCCCTCGGTGATACCGGTATTGCCTGTGTTGCCACTTCAATTAACCGGTGGGATAATTTCCTTACCGTCACATCCCTACTACCCTTCCATTAATTATATTTATATGAAAATTATTATTTTTCGGTGACTTATCCTAGTTTTCTTAGAGATATTTAGAGGAAGTTTGTCAGCAAGTGACGATTTTGTTCACTCTGTCTTGTTGGATGGAAACGCTGCTTCATGCGCAAATGTTTTATGCGATGTTCCAGTTTTGCACATAAGTTAAATTCGCATTTTTGGATGGAAACATAGCTATTGAGGTTCTTTAGTCTTATTTGAAGGTACTAGATCTAATATGAAGTTAGAAGACTGTTAGCATCCATTTATTTTAACTGTAATAAAATCTGTAAGATATCGTACAGTAAGAGATTTCTTTGTAAGAGTACATTTTCCTCCTTATTAGATGACACAAATGCAATTCATCCACACCATGAGTTTGGTCTTTGCCAACATTTCTTCTATTCTCAGGAACTTGCAACATATTAACTAGCAGTGTTACTTTAGAAGTAGTTGTCATGATCTGGGCTGTGGGGCCTCCCTCAGCCACTTGGGGTCGCTGTTTTCCCTTCCCTACACTGCACTTCCTGATTGCATTCACCTGTCTTTGTCATTTACACTGATTCACTCACAGCTGTTCACTATCTGGACTCTGTATAAGAACACTCACTCTTCATTCCGTTTTCAGGTCTGCATTGTCTTGTGTCTTTGATGTACTTTTGTGTTCATGATATCCCTGGCCTTTGATCTTGTTCTCGGTTTTGTTATTTTGTGTTCTAGTTATTAGTTTTTTGCCGTGTTGGCCTTTTGTCTTGGTTTGTTTATTTGTTTAATTAAAAACCCTTTTCACCTGCATTTGGACCCATCTCTCATCTCCTTCAAACGTGACAGAATGCAGACCTCCCCATTGGGTCCAGCAGGGGAGATGTCATTTGAGGCGGCGTCGGCCGCTCGGTTTGAGACCATCTACGCCTGTTTGGCGGCTATGGATGCCCTTAATGCTGAGGCGGCGCGGACGCGCCCCTACTTTATGGCGAGGGCGGAGGCGTTTTTTCGAGGAAGGGCGTCCGCTCACTCTGTGCCTGATGCGGCGGTGACCGCTCTCGCTGTTCCTGATGCGGCGGTGACCGCTCTCGCTGTTCCTGATGCGGCGGTGACCGCTCTCGCTGTCCCTGAGGCGGCGGTGACCGCTCTCGCTGTTCCTGATGTGGCGTCGACCGCTTTCGCTGTTCCTGATGCGGAGGCGACCGCGCTCTCTGTTCCTGATGCGGTGGTGACCGCTCTCGCTGTTGGGGGCCTCCCTCAGCCACTTGGGGTCGCTGTTTTCCCTTCCCTACACTGCACTTCCTGATTGCATTCACCTGTCTTTGTCATTTACACTGATTCACTCACAGCTGTTCACTATTATCTGGACTCTGTATAAGCACACTCACTCTTCATTCCGTTTTCAGGTCTGCATTGTCTTGTGTCATTGATGTACTTTTGTGTTCATGATATCCCTGGCCTTTGATCTTGTTCTCGGTTTTGTTATTTTGTGTTCTAGTTATTAGTTTTTTGCCGTGTTGGCCTTTTGTCTTGGTTTGTTTATTTGTTTAATTAAAAACCCTTTTCACCTGCATTTGGACCCATCTCTCATCTCCTTCAAACGTGACAGTAGTATCATGATACCAATATTTTAGTAAAAAAAAAATTTAAGTTAAGAATTACCTTCTGTTAGATGGTAGTGTTTTCTCACTAAATTTTGGTGGTTCACATTTTGAACGGTCACTCTTCACAGACAAAGAGCTGGACAAAAAGAGCAAAATGAAAGAGAGTGAGACAGAGAAACATTAACAGAATGAGGTTCTTTAGTTCCATTCGAAGGTACTAGATCTAATATGAAGTTAGAAGACTGTTAGCATCAATTTATTTTAACTGTAATCAAATATGTAAGATATCATACAGTAAGAGATCTCTTTGTAAGAGTACATTTTCCTCCTTATTAAGAGTCTATGACACAAATGCAATTCATCCACACCATTCATTTGGTCTTTGCCAAAATTTATTTTATTCTCAGGAACTTGCAATATATTAACTAGCAGTGTTACTTTAGTAGTAGTATCATACCACCAACATTTTAGTAAAAACTTTTTTTAAGGTAAGAAATACCTTCTGTTAGATGGTAGTGTTTTCTCACTGAATTTTGGTGGTTCACCTTTTGAACGGTCACTCTTCACAGACACAGAGCTGGACAAAAAGAGCAAAATGAAAGAGACAGAGAAACATATTAACAGAATGTGGTTCTTTAGTCTTATTTGAAGGTACTAGATCTAATATGAAGTTAGAAGACTATTAGCATCCATTTATTTTAACTGTATTAAAATCTGTAAGATATCATACAGAATGAGATCTCTTTGTAAGAGTACATTTTCCTCCTTATTAAGAGTCTATGACACAAATGCAATTCATTCACACCATGAGTTTGGTCTTTGCCAACATTTCTTTTATTCTCAGGAACTTGCATTATATTAACTAGCAGTGTTACTTTAGTAGTAGTATCATACCACCAACATTTTAGTAAAAACTTTTAAGGTAAGAAATACCTTCTGTTAGATGGTGTTGTTTCTGTACTGAATTTTGGTGGTTCAGCTTTTGAACGGTTACTCTTCACAGACACAGAGCTGGACAAAAAGAGAAAAATGAAAGAGAGTGAGACAGAGAAACATTAACATTAGCTGCGTTTCCATCCACCTATTTTTATGCGCATTTTGGAATATCGCATAAAAAAATCTCTGGATGGAAACGCGAAAATGCACATAAATTCTGAAAATGCGCATAAAAAACTTATGCGCACAACTGAGTAGGATAAACTTTTTATCCGATACAGAAAAATGTGCATAAACTACGATGGAAACACTTTTACTGAATAAATTCCTCCATGCCTATTAAAAACATCATGTGACTGCACGATGGAACGGGGTAACTGGACTAACCAGCCGACCCATCTTGTTGCACAGCATCAGAAATGTTGTATTGGTCATTCTGAAATGTTTCCTTCACCAGTTTTGTCACTTGACCACCACATTTAGTTTTTTTTTTTTTTATAGTAAAAAAACATTTAGTTCAGTTAGAGAACAAACAGTGCAATTATCTGAACACAGCTGCTCAACAGACGCATCACAGATCCGCGGCAGGAGTCCGATTTAATTCATCACATGAGGAGTGTCAGTTGAGTGTGGTAAGAAAGACAAGACCTTGGCGAAAGATTTTTGAAACAAAATGCAAAACTGCCTGTTTTAAAAATATTTTGGATTTTAAAAAGGCCTGTTGGCTGCTGCCATTTATCTAAAAGGTGATTTTGGAAGCTCATTGGAAGAACATTCGATTCTTATTCATACCACCGTGTTCCCTGATTTTCAGTAGGCCTGTTTTTTTTATAATTACACTTTCTGTAAGTTACTTAACAGTTATTTTATTTTTGTTAATAAATGAATAATTCTGTGTTTAATATAAACTAAGTGAGTTTGTCGTAGGCCTACGCTTTTGTTGTCGTCCATTCAGTCAATTGACGCCGAATTGCAGCTAATTCGAAAGTAAAAGTAAAATGGTCATGCACGGGCATTTACAAGCTATTTAAAAACAAAGAAAAGCGTGGGAACGTGGGAAAACCACTGATCTATATATAGATCAGTGGGGAAAACTTTAACGAACTACCCCCCTCGGTGATACCGGTATTGCCTGTGTTGCCACTTCAATTAACCGGTGGGATAATTTCCTTACCGTCACATCCCTACTACCCTTCCATTAATTATATTTATATGAAAATTATTATTTTTCGGTGACTTATCCTAGTTTTCTTAGAGATATTTAGAGGAAGTTTGTCAGCAAGTGACGATTTTGTTCTCTCTGTCTTGTTGGATGGAAACGCTGCTTCATGCGCAAATGTTTTATGCGATATTCCAGTTTTGCACATAAGTTAAATTCGCATTTTTGGATGGAAACATAGCTATTGAGGTTCTTTAGTCTTATTTGAAGGTACTAGATCTAATGTGAAGTTAGAAGACTGTTAGCATCCATTTATTTTAACTTTAATAAAATCTGTAAGATATCGTACAGTATGTAGTGCCTGGAGCCCATCAGACATGAAATAACTAGTTATATTCCTTAAATGACTTCTCCCCCGATCATCTCCATGATTAACACCTAAGTGCTATGAGCCAGACCTCTGGTCACTATCCAACTCATCCCCCCACCATCAAGATAAGACTCTTACAGAAATGCAGATACACTTTCCTTATTCAGACATACAGTCCCACATACAGTTATATAGAAATGTACACATATCAATGTGTTACCTTTTCTTATATTGTTGTTTCTGTTATGTATGTCGGCCTCAAACATTACTCCGTAATAGGTGAATTATTGTGCATGCTAAGACTCTCACATTTAGAATCACTCAGTCAAACGAGAAGATACATAGATCATGTTTGGTGTCTATGAGCAGCATTTATTATTCCCTAAATGTTAATGTTTGTGGCATCTTAATAACTCCTTGCTTTATATGTATTATTGAACTTTTGAAAGTCTTGTGGCCAAACAACCAATCAGCTTCCACATGCGAAACACCATTTTGAGAGACAAAGACTTTCAATCTTCCCTCCAAAACTCAGATCAACCGGATTGGACAAGGTCCAACTGTGGGCGTGAACGACTTACAGGTTTATAAACCTTCCCTCATCTCTCTCTATCCCTCTTGCCTTCTGGACACAAAGACACGTCACCCGCACCTCCCCCCAGATCCATGGGGGGGGCGGCTCACCTAGCAATGGAGATGATGAGGCCTGCAATACTCTCAAGGAACTGGAAAGGACTTTCTGAACTGAACACATACGGAACCAATGCACAACAACAACAAGCTTGCAAGTATCCGTCCTTTCTACAAACGTAGATAGCTGCGTTTTAGGCGTTTTATAAAAGAAACGATTTCAGGTTGTTCAGAACTGTTTTCATTCCTGTCCCTTGCAAACTCACTTTCTGTCTCTCTCTCTTACTCTCTCTCTCTCACGCGTTCTCTGTCTATTTGTGTTTTATGTACGTTTGTCTATGTGCGATCGTTTGTAAGTAGAATAGTTTAATAAACAACCATATATTCACATATAATGACTTCTGTGCTGAATGCTTACATTACAAAGTCACTTAAACTGTTTCGATCTCATATTGCTACCTTAAGCCCTATTCTGTTCAATTGTTTTAACTCCTTTCTGGTTAGTAAAAATGCGTTGCCGTGACGACGGGCCAATGTCAGAGTAATGGGTATCACTGAACAATTTGCTGGACAAAGAAACCAGTCGATATCATTATTACTGTTACTGATCAGAAACTGGAAATTGCGTATATTTAATGACGATTATTATACACGATTTCCTGTGAGTTAAACTACTTTCCCTGACTGAAATGTATGTTTAAATAACTCATTTCATCCTATTCATTGGTCATAAGACCTGGTGGAGTTTTGCAGTGTATATGTGATGAGAGAAACAGTCTCATGCATATACACACATGTATTGATCATCTTAAATTCTTTGAGCTAACCAAAATTCTCTACAAGTAAGAGATCTCTTTGTAAGAGTACATTTTCCTCCTTATTAAGAGTCTATGACACAAATGCAATTCATCCACACCATGAGTTTGGTCTTTGCCAACATTTCTTCTATTCTCAGGAACTTGCAACATATTAACTAGCAGTGTTACTTTAGTAGTAGTATCATGATACCAACTTTTTAGAAAAACTTTTTAAGGTAAGAAATACCTTCTGTTAGATGGTAGTGTTTTCTCACTTAATTTTGGTGGTTCACCTTTTGAACGGTCACTCTTCACAGACACAGAGCTGGACAAAAAGAGCAAAATGAAAGAGAGTGAGAGAAACATTAACAGAATGAGGTTCTTTCGTCTTATTTGAAGGTACTAGATCTAATATGAAGTTAGTAGACTGTTAGCATCCATTTTTTTTAACTGTAATAGAATCTGTAAGATATCATACAGAATGAGATCTCTTTGTAAGAGTACATTTTCCTCCTTATTAAGAGTCTATGACACAAATACAATTCATCCACACCATGAGTTTGGTCTTTGCCAGTATTTATTTTATTCTCAGGAACTTGCATTATATTAACTAGCAGTGTTATGTTAGTAGTAGTATCATGATACCAACTTTTTAGAAAAACTTTAAGGTAAGAAATACCTTCTGTTAGATGGTGGTGTTTTCTCACTGAATTTTGGTGGTTCACCTTTTGAACGGTCAGTCTTCACAGACACAGAGCTGGACAAAAAGAGCAAAATGAAAGAGAGTGAGAGAAACATTAACAGAATGAGGTTCTTTCGTCTTATTTGAAGGTACTAGATCTCATATGAAGTTAGTAGACTGTTAGCTTCTATTTGTTTTAACTGTAATAAAACAACCTCACAACATCGTTCGATTAATCGTGCAGCCCTACTCTGGACCCCTCACATCCAGCACACTCGCTTTTTGAACTGTTACCATCTGGTCGGCGCTACAGAGCAGAGCACTGAGCACTAGAACGACCAGACACCGAAACAGTTTCTTTCCTCAGGCAATCCATCTCATGAACACTTGATCGTGGAACATACAACACTATACACTCTTTATTAATTTTTCCGTTATTTATTTAACACACATACTTACTTCCATTCTAATGTCTTTGCTATTTTTGAACATTGTCTGTCTTTTATACTTGTATATTGTTCTTTTTATAATATGTATCGTCTTGTCACTGTCATTCTGTAGCACTGTGGAGCTCTGTCACAAAAACAAATTCCTAGTATGTGCAAACATACCTGGCAATAAAGCTCATTCTGATTCTGATTCTGAAAGAGCATATTCAACCTGCTACAATATATATAAAAAACAAACAAAAAAAAAAAAAAAAACAATGAAATAATTTCCTTTTTACTACTGGGACTTCAAAAACATCAATTTCCTCATTTGTCATTATTCCTTCCTCATCCAACTCTATTTCAGAATTTTCATTTGCTTCCCTGAGTTGTGATGTTTTAGCTTCTATAGTATCACTAACTTTGGGCTCACTTTTTTCTCCTTCCCCACTTTCCATTTCCTCATTTTCTCCTTGTTACTCTCATTACTCTGATGCGCTCGATTTTCCAACTCTATCTCATTGACAGACGCAGCAAGCCTATTATCTTTAGTGCTACTTACTTGTGCACCATCCTGTACATCACTTTGCAAGGAAGCAGCCTGCTCAGGACACAAACAAGCTATATGTGACCCTGGACCACAAAACCAGTCATAAGGTTAAATTTTACAAAACTGAGATGTATACATCACAGGAAAGCTCAATAAATAAGCTTTCTATTGTTGTGTGGTTTGTTAGGATAGGACAATATTTGGCCGAGATACAACTATTTGAATATCTGGAATCTGAGGGTGCAAAAAAATGAAAATAATGAGAAAATCACCTTTAAAGTTGTCCAAATTAGGTTCTTAACAATGCATATTACAAATCAAAAATTACATTTTGATAGGTTTACAGTAGGAATTTGACTAAAAATCTTCATGGAACATGATCTTTACTTAATTTCCTAATGATTTTTGGCATTAAAGAAAAATCAATAATTTTGACCCATACTATGTATTTTTGGCTCTTACTACAAATTTACCCCAGCGACTTAAGACTGGTTTTGTGGTCCAGGGTCACATATGTCCCTGCTTTCCACATCTATAGCATTTCATCGTTTCAGTTCTAGCAAAAGGAATATCAATGTAATGTTCAATTCCTCTGTATCATTTTTCAGAATCATATGAAGTTGTCTTCAAAAAGAAAGGAAAGGAGGTGAAGTGAGGCCAAGTATGGTGACCCATACTAGGAATTTGTGCTCTGCATTTAACCCATCCAAGTGCACACACACACACACACACACACACACACACACACACACACACACACACACACACAGAGCAGTTGGCAGCCATTGCTGCTGTGCCCGGGGAGCAGTTGGGGGAACGGTGCCTTGCTCAAGGGACTCACCTCAGTCGTGGTATTGAGGGTGGAGAGAGTGCTGTACATTCACAATCTCCACCTACAATCCCTGCCGGACCTGGGACTCGAATCTGCAACCTTTGGGTTACAAGTCCGACTCTCTAACCTTTAGGCCACGGCTGCCCGAAACTACATGCTTCAGAAGAGGAAACTTACAACTTCATTCATTTATTTTAACTGTAATAGAATCTGTAAGATCTCGTAAAGAATGAGATCTCTTTGTAAGAGTACATTATTATCCTCCTTATTAGGAGTCTATGACACAATTTCAATTCATCCACACCACGAGTGTGGTCTTTGCCAGCGTTTCTTCTTTTCTCAGTAACATGCATGATATTAACTAGCAGTGTTTTATTAGTAGTAGTATTATGTTACCAAAATTTTAGTAAAAACTTTAAGGAAAGAAATACCTTCTGTTAGATGGTGGTGTTTCCTGACTGAATTTTGGTGGTTCACCTTTTGAACGGTCACTCTTCACAGACACAGAGCTGGACAAAAAGAGCAAAATGAAAGAGACAGAGAAACATATTAACAGAATGTGGTTCTTTAGTCTCATTTGAAGGTACTAGATCTAATATGAAGTTAGAAGACTGTTAGCATCCATTTGTTTTAACTGTAATACTAGAATCTGTAAGATATCGTACAGTAAGAGATCTCGTTGTAAGAGTACATTTTCCTCCTCATTAGGAGTCAATGATGCACATGCAATTCATCCACACAATGAGTGTGTTCTTTGACAGAATTTCTTCTATCATCAAGAACTTGCATTATATTAGCTAGCAGTGTTATGTTAGTAGTAGTATCATGATACCAACATTTTAGTAAAATCTTTTTTTAAGGTAAGAAATACCTTCTGTTATATGGTGTTGTTTCTTTACTGAATTTTGGTGGTTCACCTTTTGAACGGTCACTCTTCACAGACACAAAGCTGGACAAAAAGAACAAAATGAAAGAGAGTGAGAGAGAGAGAGTGACAAACCTATTAACAGAATGTGGTTCTTTAGTCTCATTTGAAAGTACTAGATCTAATATGAAGTTGGAAGACTGTTAGCATCCATTTATTTTAACTGTAATAGAATCTGTAAGATATCGTACAGAACAAGATCTCACATTTTCCTCTGGACAAAAAGAGCAAAATGAAAGGGAGTGAGAGAGAGGTTTGACACAACTATATTTTGAAAACCATTTCATAACATTCCTCACATTAACAACTCACATAATAAATATAATAATAATAAATAAAAAAAATTCAAACCCAAATTTCCATCATGAACAATACATAAAACATCATTAACACACCACACATCCTTAAAAACCCTCTCATTATTTACAAGACTACAATATGCAAATTCTATTTTTTTGCAACCAGCTAAATTCATAAACATCACTTCAATTTTAATACTATTAAACTGCAACCCTTGATTCTTCCTGGTTTTCCATATTGCTAGTTTTGCAGTTCCTATTAGGTCATTTGACACTGTGGGAAAACGCCTATCCGGAGTGTCCATCTCGGGACACATGGCTGAAGCGGTCTCATATGAAACAAGTCGAGCGGCGTTACTGCGGCTGTGGCTGTCATATGCCTCAGGAGCCTCTGAAAGGAACCGCAGTAGACAACTCAGCACTGAAAGCACGCACTCGCTAGTGCGTGACATTGCCCTGTTGACCAAGTCCAGCTTCGTGCTGAGAAAAAAAAGAACTCTGTCTCTTTTCTTAGTAGACCCAAATGCCCAAATGGCTGAGGTACCAGAGCACCAGGTCCCTGTGCTTGCACAACAGATCACGCAAGTGGGCTAAGATGAGCCAGTCGCAGAGATAGTTGAGGATGAGGACGCCCTTTCCGACAAAGGGGTTCAGGGGGCCCATGGTGATCTCAGTAAGGGCGTGGGGGAACAGGTACAGGCCAAATAGGAGGACCTTTTACTGAACCGCTCGACCCTCGAAGGCAAACCGTCGAGGTAAAATCGAGACATGGAAGTATGTGTCCTTCGGGTCAAGGACTGCAAATCAATCCTGACGAAGTCATTAACGGCAGCCTAAAAGGGACCGTTCAGAACTCAACGGAGGATCGGTCGAACCCACCATTTTTAACAGGCACGATGAAGTCATGACTTCATCTCGGCTGGAGGGAAGGCTTGATTGTGTTCTTCGCCAAATCATCAAGCCAGAGTGAAATGGGAGAAGATGCCTTAACATGTCCAACCCAAATTCCCAGGCAGCCCGGAGAAACATGGCAGACTGTTTAGCGTTCGCTCCCGACTGACCCCAGCGATAACAAAAACAGCGTATAGCAGCGTTCTCTAGTTGTAGTAGTAGTAATTTTCTTTTTATGATTTAAAGCTTGTGAGGCAAGGCTCCGAAGCAAAAATCTGAATGAGTGGTTGCACACTACCCCTTATATACCCATATGTCTGGGGGAGTGGCTCATTGGCCTTTTCTATAAAGCTCAGAGGTGATTGGTCTCTCAGGCGAGCTCCCATATGTAACGTCGTAGTGAAACGACAAAAGGGGAATAGTTTAATGTCATCTTTTTCATAACAACTACTCATATTTTCAATTTGCGATAAGGAAACACTACAGTCCAACTCACTGTCACTTCCTGACTCGCCCTGACTTTCACTTTCAATTTTGTCCATTCTCATGCCAAGTCCTAAATCCCAGATATTTGCACTATTCTTCCTTTTGCAAGGCACCTTAAACAACAATCTCTTTGCACTACTGCCAGCAGTCATGTATGTTTCACCCATTACAAGCTGTTCATCCCTTTCAATGCTGTCTAACGGGACATCCCTGTCTTTATAGTATAGTCTCTGATTCATTTGGTTCTCCATTAACAGATTCTCTGCTCTGCCTCTGCCTCTGTTCCTCCACAGCTAGATTGGTCTCAATTTGCTCCTTCGATAGCGCCTCCGACTAAGCTTGCATGCCCCCGCGTGAGTGTATTAGGGGGGAAAATGCATACTTTTAAACATACTAAACTACCAGAAGGTGTTAACGTTTAATATATTAAAATCAGAAGAATCATTCTTGTGTTGTGATGCTTCGCAGTTTTTTTTTTTAACACTCAAGTTTTAATCAGGCTGTTTTTCCGGTCGTAGGTAGGTTAAGTAAGAGATCACACTGTAAGACAAAACTTTCCTCCTTATCAAGACTCTGACACAAATACAATTCATCCACACCATGAGTGTGGTCTTTGCAGCTCATTGACATAATACGAACACCACAAATAAGTATAAAAAAAAAAGTTATTGAAGATATTTTTCACATTACATCTTGTTTACCCGCATGCCATGTGACCATTAATCAACATCAAAGAAACAGTGGACATGCAAATGTGATAATTATTGAAATATTTATTTTAAAATCGCAGGGGTACTTAACGTTAAGTTTACACATAAAGTGTATTTGATGAATAAGGTTTAGATGACCAGAATGTATTGGAATGCCTGCATTTCTTTTAAGTAATAATGTGAATATATGTATTTAATGAGTCTGAAAGACAAAAGCCTTCCAAAGACATAACACATGGATAAAAAAACATACAGAGTGATAATTAAAAAAAAATAAAATACTGTGTTTATCTATCCTGGGTTTCGGGCGCGGGGCGGCAAATCCCCGACAGTAATCTGCTGCCGCATTCTATTTATGACGTGCTCACAAAAAGTTTAAATGATTTGCAACGGTCGCCTTGTCGCGTCCAGTGTAGACAGACTGTGGGATCAAATGAAAGAGTTCATGTAAGGTATGTTTCAATTTAATTTCATATTTAAAGCGTCTGTTAAGAACATTGCATATTTTAATTTTAATGTCGGATTGTAATGTAGTTAATCGTTAGCATAAGCGGCTAACGCTAATATGCTGGGCCTTAGAACGATTTTGAGCTATTATACTTTAGCTGTTGCGGCGAGGCAACTGTCGCGTCCGGTGTAGACACGGTGTATATGGATCTAAGTAGTTTAGAACGCAAGTATATTTTGAATAAAGAGCAACTTTTGGCGTTCGCTCTACATACGTCATCCGGTATAATTGAAACGATTGGCTATGAGCTACGCACAGGCGCACTTGATAGACATTCGTATCGCCCAATAAACGGCTCTGGGCATTCGTAAATCACGCCTCAAATATGAGAAAATGAACATGTGGATCCCAGACCACGAATCATGACGAAGACATAACGTGGTCTGGCGTTAGCCAGGCTATTGTTTATCAGAAGTTGATGCAATGTTAAAACCCCTCTTAAACCTGAAACTATTTTGGTAAATCCAGTGGTCAAAGTAGTCTAGGTGTGAATGTCCACAAAACTGGTCTTTCTGAATATATATTTAGAAGGCTATTTAAAATGGAAAATTTAAAAGATGAAAAGGCGAAATTAGAGAGAATCAATGAATTATAAATAATTTATTGCTATCGTTTAAATAATATGTAATCATGCAATTCATAAAAAGTAACTGTAGTCTGATTATAAGTATTTTAAAATGTAACTTACTCTAATTACAAGTACTTAGTTTTTGGAATTGAATTACATAATCCACACTACATGTAATCAGTTACTACTTAGCTCTGCTAGTAACCTAGAAATAGTGCAGAATATTAAAGGTGCCCTAGAATGCATTGAGAGAATATTTTAAATTGTTCTCTGATATCTGTATAGCAGGTATAGGGCATTAGCCTGGAAAAATCCAGACCCTAATCTATTAAGATTATGGATCTGGCATCGAGCAATGAAAAGGGCCTAACTCGAGGGGTGGCACCAAGCAGGCATTTGAAACTCTCACTGCACGCAACTGGATAACGCCACGACCAATCACAACAATATATGGTGTGATGTATTCAGAGCGACGGTGAACATATAAGAGTAGATTTCAATGTTATAACACAAACAATGTGACAAGATTAATAACTATTAATTACGACAGCCGAATCAACCTCATAAAACAATTATGTCCGATCAAACTATTCATTATATTAACTAATATGTGGATGGACACTAGTGTTCATTCAGCAGCGAGACATATCATACTGTTCAAGTTAGGCTACTGTATTACTATTGAATAGTTCAGTTTTTCATTACAGTAATTTTACCAAGTGACTCTTACATTTGTAAATGAGATGGACCTCATCCACCACAATCCCGATCAGGTTGCCCGGTAGACCTTGTTCGCTAACATTTATCGCCACTTCTTTTTTAACAGCCAGGACTCGGGACTGCCGAATGCTATCTGGCATTGCCCGCTTTAGATCTGTTTCTCTTTGTGGTCGCCCCATACACTTAACTACCAGCGGAGCTAACTGATAAATTAAACTCTTGCCGTATCCAGTCAGCAAAACAGCAAAACTGTCCTTCTTGCAAAGGAACGATTCGAGCGCGGCTTTCTGTTCCTCTTTTAAATGAAAAGCCAAGTCCATTTTAGCGGCCAAAGCCGTTTCAAACAACTGATTTTCATCTGTAGAATATATCTCTTTCAATGTTTACTAAATGATTCTGGGCGTCGCAGCGCTGTCGTCATTAGCTTAGCTCGCTTCTGGCAGATTCTGGCTACACCAGATACACCGATTTGATTGGTTCCCAGAACTGCTTACGTATTGCAGTAACATGCATCATTGCTCGATACCAGAGTGTCTTGCAGAGTCAATTCAAATTGTGCTCTCGCGAGACCTCTGGATTTCCAGGGTAATATGGCATAGGAACGGGCAAAAAGTCTCCAGAAACTGTTTTACAGGTCCATTTACAGCCCTAGGATTTGTCCCTAGAATGAAATGCTCTGTTATTGCCTTATTTGGAAGATTCGTGAATATTAATGAGCTCTGCTCTGATTGGCTGTTTCACAGAGCAATCATCTCTATAGCTGTATTAAATTAAATATATATTTAATTAGGAACTCTAGCCGCTTTTAATATGTGGTTTGTTGAATCTGACGTTTTGAATCGCCAACATTTTAGTCTGATTACTGTGATTGCATGTGCTCTATGTAAAGTTATAATGAAGAGGGAGTGCTTGCTACCACACAAGTTCAGCTGCTTGACAGTGATAATCGGGATCTGTAAATCATTGGCGCAGTTATTTCTCCATCATTCACCATCATCAGCGCAGTCATCTCTCTGTTTATGTGGTAAGTGAAATCTTTTGTACTGCAATGTCACAGGCTACCGTTAGCATTAAGCTAACCGTGTCCCTTCAGTGGCTTGCCTTGTTTTACTGATGTGCTGACGGTACCGATGATTGGGCGATGCAAATGTTTGGGGTGTAACTACTAACGATCTCGGGGATGTTGCGTAACAGTCTGTGTTATGTTGGAATTGACCTATTTTTTCGGTGGTCTTTTGCAAACACTAGATTTATATAAGGAGGAGGAAACAATGGTGTTTGAGACTCATGGTATGTCATGTCCATGTACTGAACTGTTATTATTTTACTATGCCAAGGTAAACACAATTCCATTCTATGGCACCTTTAATATTTCTTTATATATTTGTTTAAAAATCTTAAAAATCCTAAAACTTCACACAAAAACAGTGGAGCCTATTGTTATGCAATAATTTTCAATGTGGACTCCTGTCAAAAGCCTTAGGAAAACATTATAGTTTACCTAAATTTGACTATCTACAAATGAGCTGAAAACATCTGAGCCTGATATTTCAATGAATGTATTACTTTATTTGAAGAGATGTGTAATTATTGACATTATAGCCATGCCTTCTCATGATTAATGATGGACACATTTACCTGACTGATGTATTTACATACTGAATTTAACTGCAGATCCAGTTTATTACAGAGTGAAGACATATAAATTACCTTTTGGTAGATGAAGATAGTGTTTCCACACTGAAGTCCAGTACATCACCTTTTGACTGGTCACTCTTCACAGACTCTGAATCTGAACTTTTACTGAACACAAAAAGAACAGGAAGGGGGGGGGGGGGGAGCAGTGAAGTTGTCGTTTTTACAACTATCAATGGACTGATGTATTTAGGTTTAGTTGTAATTGTATTACTGGAAAGAAACTCCAGATTAAACTGATTGAAGAGTGAAGCTTTAGAAACATAAAATTACCTTTTTGCTGGTGATGCGGTTTCCATACGTAAGTCTGGTACATCACCTTTTGACTGCTTCCCAGACACAGAGCTGGATGCATTCGAGTCCGATCTTTCCCTACTGACATAAATATCAGAGGAAAAAACACTTTAGTACACAAGTTGCCTCCATCCTACGTAAAGATATTTGGTGTTTACAGTTTAGTCAAGTCAAGTCACCTTTATTTACATTGCACTTTATAAAATACAGATTGTGTCACAGCAGCCTTACAGTTGTAAACAGGAAATAGTGTGTCAATAAAAGAATTTTGTTGTAAGGCAGCTCTGAAAAGATGACAATAGTGAACAGTAAAATGTTAAGCCATTGATTTAAAAGTTATCACAGACACTAAGATACAAGTAACATGCTGATTCCTCACCCTACAAGATTTTTTCATGCATGGATTCCCCCAGCGCCGCACCCTTTTGGTGTGGGGGTGATGCACATTATAATTTAAACCGCTCTTTTATCAGCTATGCAGGTAGAACAAAGGAAAATCTCACCATCTATTTACTCAATTGTATGACTGAACACTAGACAAGAGATTGTCTGCCTACCGGAGTTGTTTTTCCATGAAACACAACCTTTAAATGGACTTTGATAAGTTTGATAAGGGTTGGACCTCCAGGGCAGGGACGTAGCAATCGGTGGGGGGGGTTCAAGGTTTTTTCCTCCTCACCCAGATCATTAGACACAATGCAGAGTTTCAAAGTAGCTTCATCGTGATAAATGGGAACTTAAAATCAGTGAAGCAAACTTCATCAAACATAAGATAAATCAAGCACAATTAAGATAACAGTCCCATAAGTCCGCAGCCGCTAAAGTCAGTTTTCAAGTTTTCTCCTCTCCCCAGTTATTTTAGTGCCGTCAGATTGACTACATTGAGACACATTTTAACATCTCTTACAACCTGACTGTGCAATCTAAAGGGGACAGTGGCAAGTACTCCATCAGGTGACAGTAGTAGAGAAAAAACCTTGGGATAAACCAGGCTCAGTCGGGAGACCCGTTATCTCCTTTATGATGCCCCCTCATAAACAGTTTGCTATCTTAATAAATTATTGTAATGAGTTACAGCAAGTCTTTTATCTAACTCAGTTATTGCCAATACTTAGAAGAAGAAAAAAAAAACACTGTTTTTAAGCTTTTGTTTAGAGGGAAAAACTGAAACTTCAGTCAAGAATTCTCTATAAACAGACGTACCCATGTTCCTCTTGAAGACTCATCTCAGACAGAGAGTTCTTTCCTTGGTCCCCTGACATACTGCAGCTAAGCAGCCAGTGCAAACATCAGCACTGGTTTGTGAAAAGTATCAGCTATTCAGCATGCCCTGGAGATAACAATGTTACTGAAGATAAAGAACACGGCATTTCAGAGGGACAAAACAAAATGAACAAAGATTATTAAAGATCTTTTCACAAAACACATGGACCTAACTGTGCTATCCAGGAAATAAACATTAAGTCAGTACTTTGAATTAGTATCGTTATTGTACACAATCACATATGTGGAAATCTATCTTCAGTCCCACAATTATAT
>NC_133367.1:15482976-15519515 GCF_049309525.1 Garra rufa | reverse complement strand
ACACGACAAATCAAAGTTTAATTGTGATAAGCCCCTCCCACCTCCAGGTAACTAAATATTAAAAGTTGCAGTCATGTGCACTAAAGTGACACATTCCTTTCTGCTCTAATCCTTTACAATTGTTCCAAGCCCGATTAACCATACAGGCAACTGGGCAATTGCCCAGGGACCTAGACATCTAAAGGCCCAGGGCAGCAAGGGCACGAGCAAAATACTGTATCTGTAATCTCCCCGCTTTATATATAATAAACTGTCCACCTGCTTTTGCGGCGCTGCACAGAGATATGCTGCCCTGGCTATGACTTTGAGCGTGAGTACTAGGAGTTCAGAGCGGTTGAGAGTCAGTCTCATGCGGACTGACCAATGAAGAGAGGGCCTCAAGTTAAGACCCTCTCCTCATTGGTCAGTCCGCATGAGGTGGGTCAAAGATTACGCCGAGCGAGTTATGTAACGTCAGGCGTTGCTACAACAGAAAAAAAAATCTGTAACAATGGAGAAGCTAAGTGGGAGTGCGAAGCGAAAATTAAAATTTTCAACGTTTCTGATGTCCTTTTCCTTTTTAAGTATATAGTAGTCAACATTCGAAGTGGATCAAAAAAGTTAATCAAAAGTTGTCCTAAGATAAGAACGGGTATTCTTTTTGGTTTTAGGACTAATTTGATGAAAGGTTTTGATCACTTCGAATGTTGACTACTGTATACCTAAAATAGGTAATTTCTAAACTCCTGTTAAAGCCCCCCTGAAATCAAAATTAAAGTTTTTTGGCTTTTAGTATGAATTATATTAGCCTTAAGGTTATCTATAAGCTAGTGTGCTGCAAAACAAAGACCAAAATTCGCATTTACAAGATATGGACATTCACTTAAAGTCTCGTCACTTGCCAATATGAATCAAGGATTTTGATGATATCACTGTGCACTTCAGTTTCTCATCAAATGTTCTGTCCAATCAATGCTCTCTAGAGTCCGTAGTGTTCCGCCGCCTACACAGAGACGCGGAGGAGATCATAAGCGCTCATATGTAAGGTTGGCATGTATTAAACTACACAGCCTCAGCATGATAATGATCACTATTTCGTTTTAGCAAGTTTCATATTGAATTTGTGGGGTAATTTATTAGTCTGTGGCTGTCATAAGCTTACAAATGCGGCTTTACCGAGCTCAACGGCTCTGGCCCGAGCAGATATAAATGGAACGCTATTGGCCATTCAAAATTAGTGGGCGGGGCTGGGCGATATGTTTTTGTTTCAGTTAAAGTATGTCACCACATATAACGCTGCCTGTTTCAAGGCGCTTCAGTGGACCTTTAATGTTGCCGACAGTTCTGTTAAGTCAGCTTCCGTCAACGACGAGGATTACTCAGCTAGCCAGGGATGCGTTTCCCAAAAGCATCCTTAGCCAACTATGGTCGCAAGTTCCGTCGTTACCAACATAGTTCAACGATTCGGTTTTCGCGAAACCATAATTCAAACGAACATTCGCAAACAGCATTGCAAACTTGCATAGTACAGCTCTCGACCTGTGGTTAGAAGCATAGTTTCTCGTTAGTAAGACATGAGCTCAATAAATTATGCTTTTGGGCACAATAACCAAGCTAACATGCAGTACAATCTACATCTCCCATTGAATATAAATATAAATGCATTTTTATCTATGTATTTTTGTGCATCCTCTATGAGCGTTGTTTATGAATAGTGCGCATGTGCACAAATGTCTGAGGGAATCCCGGAGTATGACGTAAGAGAGAACACACGTCAAACATCAAATAAAGCGAAATGACAGGAAACAAAAAAAATTAAAATGAATAGTAAATTAGTCATTAGGTGATGTGTTCAATATAGCTGCATTTTGAGATCTCTAATCAGTTAAATAGCAGAAGTTATTACTCGGTGACGTCTTTAACAACGGTCCTAAGTTGTTGAACTAATGTGGTTCAAACGACGGAGATGCGACCTTGTTCGGGAAACAGTCGTGACTAGCTAGTTCGTTTCCACGACAATGCATCATACTATGGAGGTAAATCAGCGAGTAACGACGTTGTACGGGAAACGCACCCCAGGACTTTTTTACACCACCTGCGGCAGCTTACATTTACAGCCCGGAGAGCGAAGAGCCAGCACCAACTTAAGCAACAACCTTGATCGTCTGATCGTTAAAATTAAAATATTAAAATTAAAATATTGTGTTTTGCCAGGTTTTGTAGTATTTATTTCTATCTTGTCTTCTAGAGAGAAATTGTGTCACAGACACGGCTCTGCACTTTCTATTTTAGCTATTGCACATAAACTTGTTAGTGGCCTTGATTTTGAAGATGTTATACACCAGTTTGCACAGTTAAAGTCCATAAAAAAAAGCCATTGTAAGATGTGTTTGCCAAATGAAGGCATTTCAAATTCAAACATGCACTTCCTCATTATTTAGGACTAAAGTTGTGTGTTTTGCCAGATTATATAGCATTTATTTTATCTTGTCTTCTTCAGAGAACTTGTTTTGTGTATTTAGTATTGTGTAGTGTTATGTAGCACTAAAATATTTAACTGGTTAATTGTGCTATAACATGTTGTTGTTCTATTTTAAAACAAGTTAAATGAGCTTATAGGATCAAAAAGTTAATGATCAAATAGTGATACTGCATTTTATTTAAAAATTTTTCCTTGAGGTGCCAGCTTTATGAAAATTGTTGTGGAGGGATAGCTCTATCAATTCCATACATTTCTATTGGGAATAAGTGTTGTTAAATAAACAATGGTTTTAAAGTGGTTGCTTATCTATTCATTTTTTGTGAAAATGGATACTTCCCTCCCTCTCAATGTAGTGGGTCAATGAGTGAATGTCTTTGATAGGGGACATAGCAGTGCATTTGTAGTTCTATGAGCATTTAAATATTTGTAAATCAAAATATGATGAAAGTTAGGATTTGAAGTATTGAGTATATTTACTGTATTTTATATTAATATATTCGATATATGACCATTTTATGGTGATGATGGGGCCCTTGAATATTGTTGCCCAGGGTACAACAAAGTGTTAATCTGGCCCTACAATTGTTTGTAATATAATGATTCCATATCAGGTAATTAGATTAATTAGGTCTATAACGATTAACAGCGTTGGCTGACGTCGTTTTGACGTTTGCTCTTTTATTTGCCAAATGACGCACATGTGCACTTGGGAGGAGTGAGCAATGCTGCGCGCGAAATGTGTCGTGGTCTGTCGTCGTCGGTCTAGGAAGATAGATTGTAGATCATATTAACTTTTGTAAATGTTACTTTTGATGCTACTTGAGTCTGTAAAATGTTTTCTGGGAGCTGTTAATCAAACCCAACCAACGTTTTTTCGTGGTATAGTGTTACTTTCACTTTCGTCTTCTTCTGTGAGTTTGAATGGTAGAATAGCTGAACGAGAAGCCCCTGTCTGCAGCCTGCAGATCGAGGCGGGGCTGAATCTGGGGCGGGGCTGCATCTCATGTGTCGCATGAGATAACGTAACTCCCACAACTCATCTCATTGGTGTCAAAGTAATGACGTTGAAAACATTATGGAGTTAAGGCAAATTAAATAGCAGATAAAATAGCAAAGGAACTTACTAAAATAATCAAATTGATTTTACAGTTAGTATTAGTAGAACAGAAATTAAGAGTATTATGAAAAATAAATTAAAGAAACAATGGCAACAACAATGGGAAGAAAATAGGAAAGGACGATGGTTTCATAAGATTCAAAGGAGAGTAGGAGAAGGTGTACGGGGAAGAATAGGCGAGAAGAGACAATAATAGCAAGGCTTCGGTTTGGACACACGGGATTAAATGGAACATACTGAAAATAGGTAAACATGGCACAGGGAAATGTGAATATTGCGGGCATGAAGAAACAGTGGAACACGTCATATTAGAGTGCAGGAAATATGAAACTGAAAGAAGACAATTAATAGCGAAATTAGAAAAAATTAAAATATGTTTCAATTCAATACTTCGGGAAGGGTCAACAGATTGTTATAGGGTGTTATTTCAATTTCTTAGAGAGGGAGAATCAGAAATAACTTTATTATCTTAAATAACAGTGAAATTCATTCATGTGTCATAAATGTTTGTATTTATAAGCAACTCTGATGTTTAACAACCCTTTTCTATTTATTAATTTAATAACGGAAGGATAGTGGATACTCTTGCTAAAAATTTTCCACATTTATGCATTTATGCTTATTAACAATTAAGACAAGAATCAAAAAATCTGTAAATAAACACCACTAGTTAAAATTTATTTATAGTCACGGATTGCCAGAAATGAGATAACTAAACAGCGGAAAGATGTCTTGCTTGTGAATGTACGTAACCTTGGACCACAAACCAGTCATAAGCGTAAGTTTTTAAAAAACTAAATTGAGATTTGTACACATCTGAAGGCTGAATAAATAAGCAAAGGATTCAGTGTTGAAGGATTACAAATTTAAGAATCTGTTTATCCTATGTTCTGACATAGCATCACATGAAAATCTAAAGTGAAGTACATTGAATTTAGTTTCTAATGGGTACAGATGATGACATTCTAAGAAGATCAAATCAGGCAACCCAGGTGTCTGAGACATTAACCTTTTTGTTCTCAAGGTACAGCTATTCCTTTGTCTCTATGATAATGTGAAGGTATGGGCAATACTGTAGCACATGTGCCCTTGAATGTGAAGGACTGTTGGATTGAATTAGCACATATGCCTTTGTCTCTATGATAATGTGAAGGTATGGGCAACATTAGCCGTGTTTCCACTGTCGGGCCAAAAGCGGGCGTGCTAGTGCGTTTCCACTGTCACTTCCGGGGCCTGATCGTGCCTCGTCGGTGCTTCCTCGGGGCCAATGGCCCAGGTTTTTCAGCCTGACGAAAACCTTGGGCCAAAGCAGGCCAGCTGGGGCTTGAGGCGTGGTCAAAGTGAAAGGCGGAGTTCATGCAAAGGTTCGATAAGCGTGCAGTCAGGTAAAAGTGTGTCTGCGGTAAGATGAGCATTTCGCTGTATTACGTCGTGCAAAGAACTCAAAAACTTTAAATGGAGAATCGTCAGTACTGTGACAATGTACAACGCCAGTTTAACGGCGTCTGCAGAAACGAAGACGTGATAAAATACATCGTTGCTGAACTCGCAAAGCTAAATATCCAGTTAAGTTCGAGACAAGTTGAAGAAATTACGTGCGCAGTACAAAGCCATAAAAACGCACAATGGACAAAGCGGTGCCCATGCAGAAAAGACACATTAGGCAGATATTGATATGGAAATCTATGCCGTTTTGATGGGCACATTACTTAAATGGTTATCTGATGGAGCACCTTTTTTGTCATGTGTAAATCAGGTCCTATATTAATAGTTGCACCATTAACTGTTGTTACAGACAACTATGTAATGAAAACATTATTTAAACGCATGTCTGATTTAAATCTGGACAAATGCAAGTAAGATCCTATAAAAATGAGATCTGATGTATAAGTTGATTTACATCGTCCAAAGAAACCCCCAAAAAACACACCTTGATAACATGTTAAGATACACTGTATCTGTACCTAAATAAAGGCATAAAAGATTATACTAGAAGTACAACTGTGTCGTTATTTTTTGCAGTAGTGTGTAGATAGTATGCAGCATTTTGTTTTATGTGATACAAGGTTAGACGAAAGATTTGTGTGTAGGTCATAAAAACAAAGCTTCTTTACACGTGATTTATTAATGTAATATATTACAAATATTGCCGCTGCATTAACTGTTGCAGTGCATTTCTTGCATCAGAACAGACATCGCCAACATTACAAGGTGTTTTTGCATTCGCTGTATCAGGTTTCCACGTCTCTGTATTACTCTTTTTTTCGCCTTGCAGCTAACATAAGCTTCCATCTTCGCAACTGGGTTTCGCAGCCTCATCTTCCACAGTATACTTCCACCGAAAGAAGCAAACAAGCAGCCGCTTCGGCTCTCTCCATTTTGTTCATTCGATAATCACAGTATGGTGGCCTACCTGACTTACTTTCAATCTCCGCGCTGAAAAAGGGGAGGGGTTTCGTGACGTTTGATCCAATGAGGTGTGTAAAGGGCGGGCTTTAGGTTTGCACAGCGAGGCTACTGGCCCTATAGTGGAAACGCAGCTTACTTTTGGCCTTAGTGCTTGCGACTCGAGGCCATTGGCCCCGCCCGGCACGCTCTTAGCACTGGCTCGCACTGGCCCGACAGTGGAAAAGCAGCTATTGTCAGACTGATTGGATTAGCACCTATGCCTTTGAATGACACTGTTATGATAATGAGATGAGGGCTGAGACTCCGGTAACGGGCTGATTCCTGTACTGCATTTGCATGCTTAGTTTAGATTGACTCCACCTCTATGTATCCCTCCCCCTTGGAAAGGTATATAAACTGTAATGTATATGCCTTAGTTAGACAAATTTTGATGACTGCAGCAACGAACAGCTAGGATCTCAATAAAGAGAATCTTCTGCTTCAAAGATATCCAAACGTCTCCTGGTCTCTGAGAAAAGTTCACAACAGTTTTGGTGCCGTGACCCGGATAGAGCTTCTTACCAGAAATCGTTCCAGAACTTTTTTTTCAGCTCAACAACGATTTTGTGAGTATAACTCTATCCAGTATAACTCTATCCAAAAAAATTCTTTTTAGAGATGAAAATTATCCTCTGTTCAGGCAGGGAAGATTAACATTACGTGTTAATATTTTGTTATCCTCTGTTTCAGGCAGGGAAGTTTAGCATTAAGTGCTAGTAGTTTGTGTTGTCCTCTGTTAATTCAGGGAAGGTTAACTATAGCTATTACAGTTTTGTTAACAAAGTTATCCTCTAAAAATGTTCTTTTTAGAGATGAAAATTATCCTCCGTTCAGGCAGGGAAGTTTAACATTAAGTGTTAAAATTGGTTACCCTCTGTTTCGGCAGAGAAGTTTAAACGTAAACAGACTAAATAGCTTCCGCTTTGCCAAGGTAGGTTAAAACTAGCTTTGTGCTAACAAACTTATCCTCTGCTTTGCCAGGGAGGTTTTTTAGAAGTGTCCTGTTGTGTAAGAAAGACATTATAAAATGTTGAGAAGGAATACTAGGCTGATTCCAACAACAGAGAAAGGTGGACTAGCTACCCCTTTATGGACAGACGATGAGTTTAAATCATTGTTAGGAGAGCATATGGACTCAGTAGTGACTGAGTCAGTAAAATTTGATTTGACAAAGAAATTTGGTATTGATCCAGAGAAAGTTTGGTCAATTGAAGAATGCAAAAAGGTACTTGGTGCATGTATAAGAAAGATAAACCTAAAAGGCATTATCTGCTGCCACGGAGAATTTACTTTATCCTTAGCACAAGAACAAGCTCAGTGTATCGCTAAGTTAAAAGAACAAAACCAACAGCTACAAACTAGATTGTCCTGTTTCACTAAAAAGGTGGGCCATAACCGGGCCTCAACCAAAAGTGATTCAAAAGACCAACAGTCAGATGAAAGCTATCCTTACTTACAGTCTTCATGTAGACAAGAGGACAGTGGCAATACTGTAACAATGGAGAAAGATGCAGGGAATTCAGTGAAGGTATGTGGATCTAGGAGAAGATCTCAGGGAACTGAGGGAATTGAAAGTGTTTCTCCAAAGTCTTCTGTTGTCCCGGTACAAGCTATTGCAAGAATGCTTGGACCTAAAGATATAGAGAGATTGTCCCAGAGCTTACCTTCAGCACGCACAAGTTTTTCTGAATTCAGAAGAGCACTGATTAGTAAAATGCGTCTCTATGACATGTCGTTAGCAGAAGTCACACAGCTGATGTCACAAATTCTAACTGAATCTGAATTCAACAGTTTTGAGTCTGCTGTTACTTCTGAACTACAACATGTCAGTAAAGGTGATTTGAGAGAAGGTTTTTTGAAAATTCTAAAGAATATCATAGGACCCAAAACAGACTGGTCCAGAATCACTAACTGTGTGCAAAAGAAGGATGAAACTGTAAGTGAGTACACTGAAAGGTTTTGTCAGTCAGCTGCAGCATACAGTGGAATAGCTGACACTCCAGAGAAGGTGCTAGATGATAAAGGACCACTAGGTCGAACATGGTTTGATGGACTTTTAACAGAATATAGAAATGCACTGCCTTTCTTAGACCTCACTTGGTCAAAGAGAACCCTGCAAAGCAACTTGGACAGGCTAGCTTCTTGGGAAAGAAACTCTGATGTTAAAGCCAGAGTAAAGATTGCAGCAGCATCCTTTAAGTTGAAAACAGAGAACCGACAGGAACGTAAACGTCCTAAGAGAGACGGTAGTCGTCATTATTGCGGTAAACCTGGACACTTGATGAAAGAATGCAGTAAAAACAAAAATACGTAAAATAAATGAACAATGTAAATCAGCTTTTAAACAGTCTGCTAGCAATGCTAAAACAGAACCTCCCCACTACACCGAATTCGTTGGGCAGTTTGCTGAGGTGCTAATTATTAAGGCTGTGAATTCTTAATTACCCCAGTAATCTACAACAAAGATGAAAGACTCTTTGTTAACAGAACAAAGGGAGGTTGAATATCACTCCCCCCAAACTTGGGGACACTGGGTTAAGTACACTCACAGCCATACCAGAATATTCTATTCAGTCACCCATCCTCTGTTATGATGTCTACCAGGACTGATGTTTAATTAGAGGACAGAAATGTAGTGATTGCATTGTTTTGGAAATACATGTATTTTTGTTCTGCATTAGGAACTCATGTCTCACACTATACAGTGTGCACAACACTTAAAGGGACAGACTAGGACACGCAAACCAGTGAGGAGCCCAGGAAAGAACCGAAGTGCATCAGGCCTCGGGGGTCAATCCTGTGGTGAAGATTTCCTCATAGGTTTTTCCCCTTTAGTACTTTTAATCCCCACCTCACTGGTCTATTAGGTGTCAAATTAAGATTAGGTTAAGAAGAAAAAACACTATACGATCACTAGAATTTTAAATGTAATAAATAAAACCACTATACGATTAACAGAAGAAAAACATCTATGCATGAATACTGCTGGTCTGCTGTTTCTTTGTTTTCTTGTGTTTCAGGTGTGTATGCCAAGTCATCTTCATAAGAGAAACCCTGGTGTGAATCATCACTTCAGACATCCATGAACAAACTTCATGAGGACAAAGACTCATCTGAGTGAATCTACGTGAGAAACGGACTACAGAAAACAGACAGCTTCACAGCTATTCAGGCGCCATAGACTTCAAGACTTCCACTCTTACGCTACATAATTTTCTGTGACATCATGTAGTTTGTGCGATGTGTTACCATCCCTTGTCGTATGTGTCAACAGTTATGGTTCTGAAAAGAACTATTACACCTAAGTAAATCTAGGACAAGACACAGAACAAGTTATATGTGCCTGTAACTTCAAGTTACATGACTGCTAGATTGAGCTTATGTTAACCAACATAGGCTATAGAATGGACTTATGAAGGTTTAAATTTGGATTATGTGAGAGTTATTAGAACTCTCAAAGGGGGGACCGAAAGATTACAAATTTAAGAATCTGTTTATCCTATGTTCTGACATAGCATCACATGAAAATCTAAAGTGAAGTACATTGAATTTAGTTTCTAAAGGTACAGATGATGACATTCTAAGAAGATCAAATCAGGCAACCCAGGTGTCTGAGACATTAACCTTTTTGTTCTCAAGGTACAGCTATTCCTTTGTCTCTATGATAATGTGAAGGTATGGGCAATACTGTAGCACATGTGCCCTTGAATGTGAAGGTTTGGGCAATACTGTTCGACTGATTGGATTAGCACCTATGCCTTTGAATGACACTGTTATGATAATGAGATGAGGGCTGAGACTCCGGTAACGGGCTGATTCCTGTACTGCATTTGCATGCTTTGTTTAGATTGACTACACCTCTATGTATCCCTCCCCCTTGGAAAGGTATATAAACAGTAATGTATATGCCTTAGTTAGACAAATTTTGATGACTGCAGCAACGAACAGCTAGGATCTCAATAAAGAGAAACTTCTGCTTCAAAGATATCCAAACGTGTCCTGGTCTCTGAGAAAAGTTCACAACAGCGTTTATATAAAACGTATAATCCATAAGTATAGTTTCCAACTGCATTTTCTGTTTATCGTGGCAGCGACTTCAATCCATTTCAATAACCAATGAGATGAGTTGTGGGAAGGGATGTTGCGTCGATGTCATTTATTTACCTAGAACCAATGAGAAGGCATGTGGGCGGGGCGACACGTGCAGCCCCGACTCAAATTCAGCCCCACCTTGATCTGCAGGCTGCAGACAGGTGCACTTGATCTTACCAGGGGTCCGTTCTTCGTACCTACCTAACTAAGTTAGCTGGATTTGATTGTTGACGATTTTGCGTGATCTTGGATCATTCGGTTCTTCGACGCTCATCCGGGACTTGCTGTCATAGCAACAGATCCGTAAACGTAAACCTGCTCTGGAGCAGGCTTACTTTTATATAAGGATTAGATCGCGGCCACTCAGTTATGTCCGCTTCATTTATACGAAAGCAACAGCGATATTTGCCTAATTAATTTACTATTATATTACAAGTCAAAGATGACCGCACATATATGTGAAGCAGGGTAATTTATTTTAAAAAAATGCAGTCTGTCGTTTGAAAAGTGCATATGTCACTTAAACATAGTTAGTGTAGTTTGTGTAACACTGTTTTTCCATAAATAAATATTATCAGTGTAACTAAAGATAATGCAGTATTTGATTCTCTTATTGATTTCATACAGATACATTCAGGTCATTTTCTAAAAAAAGGGAAATGTACTATTAATCAATCTATTTCATTTGATTATTTCACATTTAATTTATATTTTAGAGTAGTAATAGTAAATTACTTTGTGGAATCAAGATGAGAGACCACGGCTATAAAAGCGAAGGTGGATTTACCCAGAAGCTTTTGTTTCTTTAGCCCAGTATACTCTATTTTTTGCTGGAGACTTCTCTTATAATGCAAATGGATGTCACCCTATTTCATTAGATAACATTTAATGGTCAATACATGCCATAAAGGAAGTAAAATTAATTACAAGACTGTCCACCTCTGTATCAGGCCTCTCTGCCTGCAACTTGCACTGCAGCCAGAAATAGAAGTACACAAGTAGATACAAATTCAGGCCAAATTATGCATGCAATTACAGGTACTTCCTCCAAACCACAGTCATCTGACAGGGTTGCTTCACTGTCCTGTGCAATGGAAACAAAATGGTGTTACAAAGGGATGTGGTACTGCCCACACACACTTTTTTAAAATTATTTATACCAATAGGCAGTATTGAACTTCAGAGTAAGCAAATTATATATATATATATATATATATATATATATATATATATATATATATATATATAATAATCCCAATTTACTGTGCACACTTCAGTCACACAGTGGGAACAGTTAAAAGTCATGGAGTGTTATGCAAAACTACACACAAAAAAATAAATGTTAAAGTACAAAAAGCATTTCAAATAAGGCAACAACAAAATATTTTACATTGTACAAATATAATTATAAGCTCATTTACCAGTTATGAAGGTGCTGCTGGTCTAAGGAAGAGCTGCCCCCAGGGATGCCCTCAACAATGGGTCTAGTGGCATGCAACCCTAGGGCCAGCTCCTCTGCCGGGGTATGAGGGGGTGCAGGACCACCACCTATCTTTTTTTGCTCTTCCCTTTTCTTGGTTGCTGTTATAAACAAACAAACAGTTTTTTCAGAGTCTCTTTTCAAGAGACTAAAAGCAATATAAGTGATAAAAATTACCATTCTGTAGAATATTCTTATATTCTTATATAATAGCGAGCTCATAGTTAGCGCGATGATTTGATCTTGGATGTGTCATTTGATCTTGGATGTAGTAAGCGAGGTACGAAGAACGACCCCAGCTGTTAACATGGCATTTGTTATTGGCCCTGTCACGGGTATTTTTTTTTTAAATTATATATATATATATATATATATAATATTTGAAAACTGAGTTCAATTTCCCAAAAAACAAAATAATCACACTTCAAAACATTGAATCCTTCTAATAAATTTCAAAATCGACGATTTAATGTTGTAAAATGTACTTTGTCATTCCTGTAATTTACCTTCAAAAGAAACATTTTTGTATAACCAAAGACAGTTGTATTTTGTTAGTGTGATTAATAATATTATAAAAATGGGCAAATACAAAATGTACACATATGTACTACTAATTTTCATATTCAGAAATTTATTCAAACATTTCTCTGAAGCCTTCGAAATCGCTTGATCTCATTGTAACATAATTGTAGAAAGACCTTAGATCAAAGTGTATCCATGTTTCTGTTTGCATAAATCATCTCTTTGATCACATCATTTGGAATTTTGGCTTCCTATTTAACCTAAATTATTTTCATATATTGTGCACAATATAAGTAAGGGTGGGTTGGAAGTAAATAGTGGATTTTAGAGTAATTCAAAAGCAGAAATCTAGTTAGTTTTAAATAAACATGCACACCGATTCCAGAGGTCTAATGAATTTCTGGGACACAGGTTCAAATCCGGCCTGGATCAAGTGGCAGTCTTATCCTTACACTTTTCTGTTTTCTCTCCACTTTCCTGCAAAATGAAGACAGAAAGGCCAAACAAGTTGCTGGTTTATTATATTTTTGAATAAAAATGCCATTAAGGTCAAATCCTCTTCACCGTCATGGTGGTCCGCAGGGATCCTCTCTGTGATGTAATTTCCTATAGTTGTTGTTTTTCATCATATGACAACAGAAAGGCTTCCTGCATGGTAGTAACATTGACTTTGGTTTGCAACAGTGTTCATTATGTCAGTGATTGTGTGAAATAACTGCCAGTGAGATAAGAATGTTTTTTGTATTTATTTATTTGTCTTTATATGTTAGTCACACCAGCATGACTGCTCGTTCAGAACTTCTCCGGGAAATTCTACAGCTTTAAACAGGAGAATGTCTACATCTGTCAGAAGATCAGTTAGTCTGGATAGATGAAAGTGGAAAAACTTCATCCACACCTCTTATGTCAGTCAAAGCATTACTGTCTTATATTCAGAGAATAATGAACTAAACAAAATCCAACTCTAACATGGACAATTATGTATCTGTGCAAAGACAAAACTGACTTAATACAAAATATTCTTTTGTTCTGTTGCTTTCACAGGTTCCTGAGCTCATGGCCAGAATAAAATCGACCTCATTCTAAGCAACCAATTTTGCTCCAGGCTATAAGGAGGAAATGAAAAATGGTGTTGAGTGAAACAAGTTGCAAATTAGTTACTGTATTATCAAATAATAGTATGAAGAGTATGAAGTTTAATAACAATAACAAGAACAAATATTAAATGATTGTAATAAGGTTAGTTGCTGATTTTACATTTTTTAAACATACCCATTTTTTGTCACACTTTATTTTAAGTTGTTAACTAACTATTAACTATGACGTTTGCCTCAATACATTCCTAATCAGCTGCTTATTAATAATTTGTAAGGTTGTTGTTAAATATAAGTATGGGGTAGGATTAAAGAATCTAAAATATGGTCATGCAGAATAAGGAACTAATATGTGCTTTATAAGTATTAATAAACAGCCTATATGCTAGTAATACGCATGCTAGTTAATAGTGAGAATTGGTCCTTAAAAAAAGTGTTACCACATTTTTTTTAGATCGATATTGGTAGGCAAACACTTATTTTTAAGGACCAATTCTCACTATTAAATAGTTGTTTATTAGCATGCATATTACTAGCATACTGGCTGTTTATTAGTACGTACAGAGCACATATTAATGCCTTATTCTGCATGACCATATTTTAGATATTTTAATCCAACCCATACCTACATTTAACAACTGTCTTACTTACTATTGACAAGAGGAAAAATTAGGAGTTTGTTGAGACTAAAATCATAGTTAATAGTGAGAATTGGTCCCTAAGTGGCTATAATGATTGTTTTAAATAGAATAGATTTAAAATATGGTTATCTGTGTTAGTGTGACTAAAACAAAGAGATGTTTACTCACAGCAGTTTACAGTTTGAGTCTCGTAGCACATCAATGAGCTGCTGCTCTGAGTTTCCAATCTTATTGTTTCTCAGATCAAGCTCTTTTAAAAACTGCAGTGCTTTTGTGTTTGTCAAAGACTGAGTTAAAGAAGAAACATCTGTAATGCCACAGTCATGCAAACTAGAAGGAGAAAGATAGAAAGAGAAAAAGACAGAAGAAGAGAGATCATTTTACTTTCACCCAGTGTAAAATGTTTATAATATTTATAGTCACATTTGCCTTTTCTCAGCACACTTTTGTGGGCAATATCAATCATCTCATTGTGAATCCATGTAATGAGGAAATTCATCTGATTGACTTTTAGTTGCAGAGAATTCCGTGAATCAAGTTCAAGTTTGCATCAAGTTCTGAACTTGATAAACATAACTGAAGCATCTTTAGTTGAACAAAAACAGTTCATAGTGAATTATAAATGTAAATTTACAGACAAAACTGACTGAAAAAATGTCAATGGACTACTCTCACATTCTCAAGAAAAAAATTCAAATTCAATATTAAGTTAATTTAGTGTCGTTTAATAAAATTTCTGTTTAAAGCTGCAGTAAATAGTAATTCATCAGTCGAGCTATTGTGTTGGATTTTGCACAAAATATCAGTTTGACGTCATTTGTTTTTGCTTGATTACATCACATCTATTACACTATTACACATTCAGCTATTAAATTACATAACGTTTGGTAATAGTTCTGACAGCCGTTAGCCATAACTTAGCAACAATATTAGCTCAATGGATTGTCTTAACTTCTGCAATGTTATTTATTAAGCTGATGTTTTTAGTAAAGTAACTGTGAAGACTTCAACCTTCTTAACAGAAATTATCTATGGATATTAGTCTTATATTTTGTTACTGTATGTCGGATTTTAGCACAGGCTGAGTATTTTTTTACACCATTTGCTTTGATAAAATGAATGCCTGTAATCACATATATACCGATACTTAACTTAAATCATTATCAGAATCTATACTGAAGTGCTGAGCCAAAACTCCACATAATCATCACAACAGTGGGTCTCATTAACCATCAACCGCATGGATTATTTTGTATTTGTCCACACATAACTGTCCTCCTAATTCACAACACGTGTGTACACACATTAATTAATCCTTAATCTCATTCTAATTTTAGAATTTGAAGTAATCTATTTGAGCAAATGCGTGCCTGAATTTAGTCACTTGCAAAAAACACGCCAAAGCAATCTCTGTATATGGGCCTTTTCCACAACCTTTCCTTTTAGTGTGCCATTCTCAAAAAGACCTGGTCAAACACAATAAATACATTTAATACTGACCCAGCCTATGGACCTCCATACTAGATGGCCAATCCTCTATACCGATGTCATGATTTTCCTCTACATGCCCTTTTCATGTAAACAGGTGCTAATATCTACTCTCTTTCAATCAATTACTTGAGCAATACAGCCGTGTCATCATTAATCTTAAGTGCTTTCATTTATTGTGTTGAATGTGTTTTTTTAGGATGGCATGGATGGGTGTTTACTTGAATTTCTGAAAGCAGCAATGCTCCTGAAAATTGTGTTTTTTATCAGAGAGTAAAAATGAGGATTATGTTGCTAAATTCATAAAATAACCTCCAGATACATTTCATGACCCCTTTTTGGACTTAAAGTAGCATCAGTGTTGTAGACACAATGTAACTGACAGAACAATCTATTGTCATTCATATTATGTGAGTTTTGTCACATTTCAGCATATGCAACTTTCTGCTGACAGACATTCTGAACCATTAGTTCATAAGCTGACAGCTCTTTTGAATCTTTTCTCTTTAGATGAGGAAATGTCAGAAGATGCACAACAACACACGTCTGTAGCACCTTTACTCTTGGACAAAAAATGTTTGTGAATTATAAAGGAAGATTTTAAAAAAATGTCATTTAAATGGATTGTTTTTATACATAAATCACAATTTTCTTTTTGTTATAATTTACCATGACAGAATAAAAATAAATAAAATTGCTTATTAAAATAGATTTGGTGAAAAGTACTGTAAAAGGCATGTAACAATTATCAAGTTGGTCAAATTACACTAGTTTTTAGTCTGTTCTGTCTCTTTTTTTTTTTTTTTTTTTTTTTTTTTTTGCAGCAAGGATTCGTCAGTTGATCTCTCAGTATATGAAACTAATTCTTAACCACAAAGTTAACACTGATTCAAAGTAAAAAATAAAATGATAAACATCATATCCATCAGTCCATTACCTAAAGATTTCATTTAACTTTAAATCCTGTACAGTGCATTGACACTAACCTTATTTTCTCCAGTTTGCATTGTGGGTTCATCAGTAGATCACTGAGGTTTTTTACTCCAGAGTCTCCAAGTTTATTCCCACTCAGGTCCAGTTCTCTCAGATGTGATGGGTTTGATTTCAGAGCTGAAGTCACAGCAGAGCAACCTTCACCTGTCATACCACACCATCTTAACCTACATTGAGAGAAAAAGAGCAGAAAATAAAACAAGAGTTAACTCTTTATTTTGTACAGTCAAATCAACAAAACATATTAACAAAAAGAGGAAGAGACATCATCTTTACTAGAAATGCAGAAATAATATCAGGCTCAATACGGTGCACTCTCACACTTCTCACTAAAAAGCTCTTAAACCGAAACAGACAACATGCAGTGAAAGTACTGTGCATGTGTCAAGACAAAGAAACACCAACAACAGAACAAATAGAGAGCAGAATGGAAATACCAGAGATTAAGGATTTCTATTTCGTAAATGTATATAACCAATCGAATATCAATATCACAATAATATGAGTCAATAATACTAATGTTCTATTAAATCAATATTCAAGTTTGTAAAGCTGGTGTGCACAAGCTGATAAGCGACGCACACTGAGCGGATTGAGTGTGCAGCGGCGCAGATGTGCAAGCTATGTAAGCGCACATCTCATTTTTTTCACAGAAAGTGCTGGAAAGTTTGTAGTTTGGTTGGACATGTCACTAGTAAGGAAAGTAAAACAATGCACTTATCACTACTTGATGGGAAAGAGAAAGAAAGAGAGAGAGAAAGTGAGTGCAAAGGTGTTTATGTCTGTTGTTCAGATTTCATTGGTTAACTATATTAGTTAACATGAACTACAACAGGATCAAATACTTCTACAGGAATAAATCATGTTAATCTCAAAATTAACTAATACATTTTTTAAATTGAAAGTGGTATCTCATAATATTAAAGTATTGTAAACTAACATTAACAAATATTAATAAGTGCTGTGAAAATATGCATTGCTTACTGTTAGTACCAAAAAGTTTTTGTTTAAAAACATTGTGCAATTCTTAAATAGGATTCTGCTTAAGTTTTTACTTGAGGCAAGAGACTACGGGTAAGAAATCCATTTTTTTTTTTTTTCTTCATGCACTGGTCAATTTTGAGATTACTTTCAGAAAAGTGGGGGAGAAAAAAAACAACAAAACACATTTAACTTTATCACACTTTATCTATTGGCGTCTGTAGTTTTCAATTACAATAAGTTTTGTTGATTTAACACTTCAATTTGAAGCAATTAATTGGGGAAAGAATAATCCGTTAATAATGCACACCCAGCCATGGCCCAGATCTGCACGTCATCTTACATCGCATGCAGCTGCTGACAAACATGATTCAGGATGTAATGTAACCTATGAGAATTATGTTATGAAAGATGAATGAATCTGTTTCCAAATGAATCAAGTAAGCCAATAATTCAGTGAGCCATTCATAAAGACAGTCACATGCTTTGTTTCAGAATAAATCAGCTTTTTGAAAGAGTCATTTAAAGAATGACTGAATGTTTCACTCATTATTACATAAAAAAAAAAAACACACATACATATATATATATATATATATATATATATATATATATCTTAGGGCAGGGGGTGAGAATAATTTCTCAATCCAAAATGATGCATGATTAATTCAATTCAATTTCTCAAAACACTTTTTTTTATGTACTGAGCCAGAAAGCTCCACTTCAGCAGTGTTTACCGTTCTATAGCCATCAATATTCTGAACACTTTATAATCTGACATGGAAATATCCAAAATCCTCTGTAAAACTTGTTATGCGTCAACCATTAGTCCGTTAGCAGAGAGTTCTTTTGAATCTTTCCTTAGATGGGGAAATGTCAAAAAACACACAACAACACAAGTCTGTAGCATCTTTACACTTGGACAAAAATGTTAGTGAATTATACATCTAGATAAAAATACAGAATCAATGTACAGGTCATTTAAATGGACTATTTTTATATTGTTAATCTGATCAAATTAAGACAAATTTATACATGAATCACAATTTAAAGTTTTGTTAGTGTAATTTACCATGACAGAATAATAAAAAAAAAATCCTTATTAAAATAGATTTAGTGAAAAGTACTGTAAAGGTATGTAACACTAATCAATTCACTCAAATTACACTAGTTTTTAGTTTGTTGTTAAACTTTTTTTTTTTTTTTTTGCAGCAAGGATTTGTCAGATAGATCTGTCAGTATATGAAACTAATTCATAAACACAAAGTTTACACTCAAAGTACTGATTCAAAGTAAAAATAAAAAGAACAGTTCTTCTACTGATACACATCATATCCATCAGTCCATTACCTAAAGATTTAATTTAACTTTAATTGGAGTACAGTGCAATGATACTAACCATAGTTTCTCCAGCTTGCATTGTGGGTTCATCAGTAGATCACTGAGGTTTTTCACTCCAGAGTCTCCTAGTTCATTCTCACTCAGGTCCAGTTCTCTCAGGTGTGATGGGTTTGATTTCAGAGCTGAAGTCACAGCAGAACAACCTTCACCTGTCATACCACACCAGCTTAACCTACATTGAGAGAAAAAGAGCAGAAAATAAAACAAAAGTTAACTCTTTATTTTGTACAGTCAAATCAACAAAACATATTAACAAAAAGAGGAAGAGACATCATCTTTACTAGAAATGCAGTAATAATATCAGGCTCAATACGGTTCTTGTGCACTCTCACACTTCTCACTAAAAAGCTCCTAAACTAAAACAGATAACATGCAGTGAAAGTACTGTGCATGTGTCAAGACAAAAAACACCAACAACAGAACAAATAGAGAGCAGAATGGAAATACCAGAGATTAAGGATTTCTATTTAGTAAATGTATATAACCAATCGAATATCAATATCACAATAATATGAGTCAATAATAGTAATAACGTTCTATTAAATCAATATTCAAGTTTGTAAAGCTGGTGTGCGCAAGCTGATAAGTGAAGCACACTGAGCGGATTGAGTGTGCAGCGGCGCAGATGTGCAAGCTATGTAAACGCACATCTCATTTTTCACAGATTGTAGTTTGGTTGGACATGTCACTAGCAAGGAACGTAAAACAACACACCTATCAATACTTGATTGTGAAGAGAAAGAAAGAGTCCAGTTCTTAAACAAGATTCTGCTTGATTTTTAAGGCAATACACTATGAGTAATACTGAAAACTGTTGTTAAATGTGTTTTGTATATTTACACTAGTTTTTAGTCTGTTGGTAAATTTTTCTCTTTTTTGTTATACTTTATCTATTGCCATCTGTGCATTTCAATTACTATAAGTTCTGTTGATTTAACACATTAATTTGAAGCAATTAATTAGGAAAGAATAATGCTTTAATAATGCACACCCTGCCTGGCCCAGATCACATCATCTTACATCGCATGCAGCTCCTGACATGATTCAGGATGTAATGTAACCTATGAGAATTATTTTATGAAAGACGAATGAATCTACATTTACGAATGAATAGAGTAAGCCAATAATTTAGCTAGCCATATATAAAGACAGTCACATGCTTTGTTTCCAAATGAATCAACTGTTTGAAAGAATCATTTAAAAAATGTTTCACTCATTAAGACAGTTACTTTCTGCCACCTACTGGTGGTTTAGTGTCATATTTAGACTGTTATTGCATTAGAAACACGATACTCAATATTTTTAGAAATATACAATTTAGAGCAGCGGGTGACGGTAATTTCTCAGTCCAAAATAATGCATGATTAATTCAATGAAATACTTAGCATATCATGTAATTAACTAAATTATTTTTTTTAAATTGCAATAAATTCTTAACTACAAAACATATCTTTAAAGGCAGTTTTCTCAAAACACATTTTTTTCCTGCACTGAGCTAGAAAACTCAAACATCAGACAGTTCTATTACTGTCAATATTCTGAACACTTTATAATCTGACACTGAGATATAGCCAAAATCTTCTTTAAAACCTAATGCCAACAAAATGAAACAACATTTTGATAATGGCATGCATGCAAATGCTAAGCCAATCAGGGCATATTTCATTAGACAATGCCTCCTCTGCATATTTACATAAAGCATTCATAAAACCTGCATAAAAAAATGCCATTATTAATGATTGAAAAAAAAAATTATAATAAATGAAAAAAAAAAAATACAGGCAAATTCATATACATTTAAAACTAAATCTAGGACAATTCTCAATAAATCTGAATTATTGCATGTCTCATCTAAATTTGTGATGCACAATTTTCTAAAATTTTACCATTTAAATGCTGTGATAGAATGCTTTGACAACTGATTAATTGTTTGTTTATTAAAGTAGTGCTGAATTTAACATTAGTCAATAAAGATTGGGGGCCAAATAGCTGGAACTGTATATCAGGAATTTGTTCTGTTCTGAAACAGGCACTAAATGGTTACATTTTTACTTTATTATTATTATTTTTTTTTTCAAGTAATTTGCTTCACAACCCTCACCACTAAAATTCACCTTATTTTATGCTCACATAAAATATACTTTTGAGCTAAATTTTGTAATATACTTTTAAAAATAAAACATATAGGTGTATACATTTATATTACACATAAAAACAGTGTGAAAGTTATTTTTTTTATCACTAGATAGCACAGCTGTTTTTCATTTATTTAAGTTTTTTAAATTCTGGTAGAAAAAAAAACACATTGCTATCTCTCTATAGTAAGTAAAATATGTACTGACCCATGATCAAAGCTAAGATAATATATATTTTTTTTATAATGGGCTGTTTAATTTTAATACATCACATTACAGTGGCTGAGACTGTGTGTGTGTGTGTGTGCCCCTCTGGCTTAAACAACTGGAAAATAGTATTATCAAGTACAGTAATATTACAATTAAAAGTAACATAACATTTTAAATGATGTGAAATACTCACCTTAGTGTGTTGAGTGTACAGTGTTTGTCCTGCAGTAGAGGAGCGATCTTCTCCAGATTCACTTGTCTTTTTCCTAGTTCATGTCGACTCAGATTCAGCTCTCTCAGGAGTAACGGGTTGTTACCTACAATTTTAGCCACATACTGACAGGCTTGATCTGCAGCTGGACCCAAAAACCTTGCAGAAAAGAAGATAAAGCAAAATTCAACCAAACGTCAACTTCCTTGCAAAACAAAATGACAAGTTCTAGTTACTTTCAGCAATATTACTTTAAACATATAATAAAAACAAATAATAATAATTTGGACTTTTTGACATTCAAATATTTATTTGAATGAAACGGTGTGAAAGTACAAATTTCCTGAGAAGCAGCAGCTCACTAGATCTTAATTTTCAGTGCAAATGAAGTTGGAATTAGAGATGCACCAATTGCAATTTTCTTGGCCGATTCCGATTCTTCAGTAAGTGTGACCTGCCGATTCCGATTTTATTTTTTTAAGAGCTGTAATGTATGCATAGGCCTATACAGAAATATTTTCTTTAATTAAATTTATTTTATAATAAAATACATTTTTAAACATTACAGGATCTTCTTACAACAAGTGCTTTGTGCCTTCGAAAAAGGTATAAAATTAGTTCCTGTAACTAACATAGTATATAATATATATGTATTTTTTTTTATTTTATAATAAAAGAAATGTATAAACATTACAGCATCTTCTCATATTAAAATAACTTTATCAAAATAAAGTGCTCTGAGTCTTGAAAACATTAGAAATAAAATATAAGTAACAAAGAAGGCTTACTTACAAAAATCTACTTTTCTTCAATGAATTTTATATGGAAATTTTTTTAAAACATTAATTACAGGATAATCTCACAAAAATATCTTTAATAACAAAAAGTGCTCTGTGTCTTCAAACAGGTAGAAATAACAATGCTAGTACTAAATGCTATTACTTGAGCATTAATGTCAAATTCTTCTTGATAAAGAGAAGTATTTCTGCCTTGTCACCAGTTAATCCAGAAGTACTACACATCTGAACATTCATTCACATATTTAAGCACATGTTTAATTCAAATTAAATTCACGCCGCGCACGTTTTAATTACCTTCAAATGGAACATATAACTTATGCTGGCTTCGAACTATTAGTGTGTGAAGACGTTGTATGAGGAGGCGCAGCGCAAATATTTGAATGAATGAAAGTGTAGTAAACCTCAACGGACTTTCCCTGCTCAGTGAGTATGGAGCTATGAACACTGTGCAGGGGCCATGTCAATCGGAACACAGTTTATTCACGGTGCTTACTTCTAACGAGCAGGTTATCTGAATCAGGTGTGTTAAGAGAGACATGCAAAATACGCAAAGCGGGGCGCGATCTACCACATGTCCAGCCAATCTAAACAAGAGCATGGTTCGTGGTTGTTCCCTCACGTTGTATTTTGGCCTTATAAGGTTACAAACTGCGATCTTTTTATTAATTTTTTGTACAAACTGCGATCTTTGTGTCATCTCCACTCACACCAACAACATTTTTACACATGACTGTGAGTGCGCGCACGTGGCTGTGACATAATTGCATGCGCCGCTGGGAATAAAGGAGAAATTGACCGGCAGCTCACCAATCCGGGCCGATCATGCCAAAAATCGGTGCATCTCTAGTTGGAATTCTTATCTTTCTGGGCACAAACCATTTGTGAAGACATGGGTACTTATAGACCTGCTGCAGATTAATAAAGTGTTGTGAATCTAGGCATAATGGACAATAAACACCACACTACTGACAATCATCACATCTAGTAACTCATAATGTATATTTAACCTGTACTGTAACTAAACTGTGCTGACATTCGTCATCAAGACCACAGCAATCCCAGATGCAACTGAAATGATATTTTGCATGAAAATTATTTCATCATGACTCACCTCAGTGTCTTCAGTTGACATTTTGGATCCTGTAATAAATCACTGAGCTCCTTCACCCCTGATTGTCCAGGATCATTTCCTATGAGATCCAGCTCTATCAGGTGTGAAGGGTTTGATCTCAGAGCTGAAGCCAGAGCTTTATAACCTTCTTCTGTAATACTGCAGTTTGAAAGTCTACAAAAAAAAATAAAAAATAAATAATAACTTAATAAATAATTCAAATAAGAAAAAAAAAAAAAACTTACTGCACAACACATCTATTCTTCACTTGCAATGTTTTTATTTACTTATTTTTTCAAATTTTGATTATTATTATTTTTTTTTTAAATCAATGTAGGTTTTGAAATTAATTAACAATTCCAATTAGTTATACTTTATTGTCCTTCACAGAAAACTTGGACTCAAAGCTGCAATTAGTACACAACAACCACATGCAACAACAACAATAAAATATTACTGCAACTTATTATTTAAAGGTGCCATAGAATGCATTGATACAATATTTTTAAATTGTTCTCTGATATCTACAAAAGGCAAAAAATCTCCAGTAACGTTTTTTAGGATTAGATTTAGGATTTGTCCCTAGAATGAAATGGTCTGTTTTTGCCTTATTTGGAAGGTTTGTGAATAATAATGAGAAGCTCTGCTCTGATTGGTTTCACAGAGCTGCTCATCTCAATAGCTCGCACATGGAGGAAAATATATCTTTAATTACGGAGTTCTAGCCGCTTTTAAAATGTGGATCGCTGAAACAGCCCTGTTGAATCGATCATTTCACTCTCGCTATTGTGATCGCATGAGCTCTTGTGTCTGGTTATACTGCAGCGGCCAGTTTTTACTTACCACATAAGTTCAGATACTTACTGTAAATCTTCTCCATCATCAGTGTAGTCATCTCTCCCTTTATATGGTAAGTGAAATCGTATCTAGAGCTCTTCACAGAGGACCCGAGACCCGAGGAACCGGGACCCGTATGGGTTCGGGTCTATATTTTAAATGGTTAGCCGGGTCCGGGTCGGGTCCAAATCTATTACTTCGGGTCCCGGGTATGTTTGTGTGTAATACCCGAGTCGATCGGAGAACATCGCACCTTCCAGTGTCAGTCACCACTTTGCACGTGTTTTGTAACTTGCAACTTGTAAAATTATGATAAGAAAAGTGTGAGAGGGAAATAAAAAAAGAAGAAGATTAGATAAAAAAATAAAAATGCGTGTCGCGTGACAGCAGCAGCGAGTAGCAGAGGGCGGGAGGAGTTAACGTAAACGGACGGTCGGTGATCATGGATTCCTTCATGAGTGATGTGAAATAAAAAGCCTTGCACATTTATTTATTTCACTTGAGCAACAAAATATGAGATTGAAAATGAACAGTCACATTAATGTTGTCTATGATGTTTACACTGCATTAAAATAACGCGCATGAAATGTTTCTATGGCAACCAGAGCTGGCGACTTTTACCAAAGACCAGATCCATAGAGAAACTCTGCCAAAGACTATAGAATACCCTTAAGGCCTTAAAGGGACTTTGCTTTTACTCTGCCATAGTACGCATAGCATTCTTTCTAACGTTTATAATAATACGGAAGAACTATCTTGTTATATTTACATTTTTTGGTCAGGCTCGGCTCAGAGAGCACAGTGATAATAGAAAATATGGTGGAAAAAATAAACTCTTTTCAGAATAAGCTACGTATTTACGCTATCAAGCTGTCTCGTGCTATTCGTGCAAATTCCTCCTTTAAGTTTCATAGGATGACCACTAGGTGGAGCTCTAAACATATGTTTTGTATTGCTTTATCTTACTGAAGAAGATACTGTTATTGAAGATGCACGGTCTAAAGTTTATAATAATAAATAATAATAATAAATTAACTAATAAATAAAACAATTGCGCTGAGTCTTTATTACAATCTGCAAAAGTATCTTTATTGTAGTTAAAAAGGGTAAACACAATGGTCGAAGTTGACTTCATAAAAAATTATTTTCTAAGTTGACTTAGAAACGCCAAAAAAGTGTTTTTTTCCTTCGCAAGTTATTTATAGTTAAAAGCAGTTTGCTGTGCAATATGTGCCGATCGGGTACAGTCGGGTCTGTGTCTTCCCAGCCGAGTTCGGGTCCAACTAGTAAATTTAAGGTATAGCCTATTTCGGGTCTTCACGGGTTCGGGTACCACTTTAAAATAAAATACGGGTCCGGGTCGGTTCCGTCCAGGACATTTACGGGTCTCTTCGGGTTCGGGAACAAATTTTTGGACCTGTGAAGACCTCTAATCTACACTGCAAAAAATATTTTCTAGCTTAGATTTTTTTGTCTTGTTTCCAGCCAAAATATCTAAAAATTCTTAAACCGAGAAGTATTTTCTAGACGATTAAAAATCATTTTCTTGTTTTCAGAAAAAACAAGTCAAAAATTCAGTGAGTTCAAAAAGAAAACAAGATTATTTTTCTTACCCCAATGGCAGATTATTTGACTTGTTTCAAGCAAAAATGCGCTTAATTTTGACTTTTTTTTTTCTGAAAACAATAATAATAAAAATTATTTTTACTCATCTAGAAAATCCTTCTCGGCTACCGCTGGCAGTAAGCTAACCATGTCCCTTTAGTGGCTTGCTTTATTTTACTGATGTACTGAAGTTAATGATGATTGGGTGATGCAAATGTTGGGAGCATAACTATTAACAATCGCGACTATTGCATAATAGTCTGTGTTATGTTGGAATTGACCCATTTTTCAGTGGTCTTTTGCAAACACCAGATTTATATAATCATGTTTGAGACTATGTCACGTCCATGTACTGAACTGTTATTATTCAACTATGCCAAGGTAAATACAGTTTTCACATTCTATGGCACCTTTAAACTCCCAATAGATAAAATTAATTCTTACAGTGATTGCTTTGACATCATGGAACTCTATAATGCTTCCCTGATGGCAGTAATTGATACATTCAAAATAAAACATGGCTTGAATCACTTACTATTGCTTGCACGTTCTTATTAGAAACCAACAACTCATAAATAGACTGAAATGTGTACTCTCTTACACCCATGACTTCTCAAAACTGCTTGATTAAAAAAAGACTTTCTGACACATTCCAACCAAACTAAGTCTTCTTAAAAAAATATAGTTTTTGTTGAAATCTTGAGCAGAGATAGTAAATGTAGGCTTTCCAAGTTAATGATTGATCATTGACCACTTCAAGACATCAACTTGTTTAGTAGGTGTTACCTTAAATGATAACTGAATTGTAATTACCCTAGTTTCCTTAGTTTTTCCAACATTGACATTAAGGTGATTTAAATTACACCATAATCTAAACAGATGAAATAACTGCTAAATAGATACAATGAGACAGAGAATTTCCATGATAATACTCACTTGAGTATCTTCAGTTCACACACAGGATTCTTCAATACCTCACAGATCTCTTTGACTCCTGAGTTCAGCAGACGGCTGTTGTTGAGGTCTATCTCTTTCAAGATGGTTTTGGAGGAGAGAACAGTAGCTAGAACTGAACAGATTTTCTCTGTCTGCTCACAATTATTCAGCCTAAACACAAAAACAGCATTACTTATTATTTAGCACATATTCAACACATCAGATCAGCAGGTCTTAATATGTGCTCCAACATGTGGCTGACAGTCATTTGTAATAAATAATCATAAATTATAATCTGCCAATCATCAATAATCATAAATAAAATAAAATAATCATGTTCACTTACTTTATTTTCTCCACTTTGCTATGAGAGTCCATCAAAAGAGCAGAGAGTTTCTTCCAATCCAGGTCTCCTAATTTATCTTTACTCAGATCCAGTTCTTTTATTAATAATGGACTTTTACCCAGAACTTTACTGAGATACTCACATGCTTCCTGTGCCGCAGGACTTTTCAGTAACCTAAAAAGTAGAAGAGATACTTAGATTACAGAGTTATATAACCATAAACCTTCCCAAAAGGACAGTGTTTTTGTGTAACAAAACATTAAAATTGGTTGAACATTGTCTAATGACTTATAATAAAATACGAAAAAATAAATTTTAATGTGCAATAATGCTTTAGAGAACAGAGACAGACACAATTGATTTTATCAGTGCAGTATAAGTGTGGTAACTAGGTAAATCTGTGCTGTTAAAAAAGTGTGTTTATATTTTACGTTAACAAACATGTTCATGCCAATTTTAATATTGTATCTGTTTAATTTATAAATAATTAATTAAACTATATACCAATACAAGACAAGGCTTTTAACTCATCACTGGGGTTTTATTGCAGCATAGTCACAAAAAGGTTATTTTAAAAAGTACAATAAAAAAAAATTTAACCACCTGATGATCTTCAGTTTATAGCGTCTATCCTGTAGTAAATCATTGAGCTCTTTCACTCCTGATTGTCCAGGATCATTTCCTGTGAGATCCAGCTCTATCAGGTGTGAAGGGTTTGATCTCAGAGCTGAAGCCAGAGCTTTATAACCTTCTTCAGTGATACTGCAGTCTGAAAGTCTGTATAAACAAAATTGTTTATTCTTTAGATTTACAAGCTTTCTACTGGGATTTACAGATAACTTCTGACAACCAACTTAAAACAACATAAACTAGCCCTCATTCACAAAACTTACTTACAGTTAGATTTAGTATAACATATAAAGTAGAGATTCAAGTAGCAAAACAAATTTCAATCTCTTTTTTTAGCTAATCTAATCAAACGGACATTAATAAATGTATATTCACATGCAGAAATGTAGATAGATAAAGATACACACTTCAGTTTCTCCAATCTGCACTGTGGAATTTTAAACAGAGTACATATCCTCTTAATTCCTGAGTTTCCTAGTTTATTTCCATTCAGATCCAGCTCTATCAGATTTGAAGGGTTTGAATTAAATGCTGAAGTCAAAGCAACACAACCTTCTTCTGTAATACTGTTATTATTCAGTCTGCAGAGGAAGAAATCAAAAGATAGGAAACACTGTTTAGTTTATATGAATAACTTGAATAAACAATGTTCTAATGTAAATATATTTCACTTATAAAGTAATATACCATGTACAATACTCACATCAGCGTGTTGAGTGTACAGTGTTTATCCTGCAGTAGAGCAGCAATCTCCTTCACTCTTGTGTCTCCTAGTTTACGTCCACTCAGATTCAGTTCTCTCAGGAGTAATGGGTTTTCACCCACAATTTTAGTCACATACTGACAGGCTTCATCTGCAGCAGGACCCAAAAACCTGCAGTCAGGAAAAGTTCATTGACATCAGCCATATAGTAACTTATTTTCAGTTAAGGTTGTAGCAGGACATTTAGTGATTTAATAAATGTTGCTTTGATGGTTTATCCTCTGTCAATTTAAATGATTTAACTATTGCACTTATTTTAATAACACTCACCTCAGTGTCTTCAGATGACAGTTTGGATCGTGTAGTAAATCACTGAGCTCCTTCACTCCTGATTGTCCAGGATCATTTCCTGTGAGATCCAGCTCTATCAGGTGTGAAGGGTTTGATCTCAGAGCTGAAGCCAGAGCTTTATAACCTTCTTCTGTGATATTGCAGTTTGAAAGTCTACAAAAAATAATAATAATAATAAAAAAATTAATAACCTAATTCAAATAAGAAAAAAATTCAAAGAAAAAAAATCAAATAAATAATAAGAAAAAAATAATTATTCATTACTGTGCAATATCTGTACTCTGCACCTCTTTGCAATGATTTTATTCAGAATTATATGTATCAATGTAGGTTTTTAAGTGAATTTACAAATTCCGATTAGGATGACAACAGCAAAGTTGAACTACACTTATACTAAACTTGTAAACACTACCTAATTTATATAAAGTGAGAAAAAAAGAGATCCCTGCTAATTTTGTATGTTTGCCCACTGACAAAGAAATGATCAATCTAGTAGGCAGTCTGGTAGGTTTGTTTTAACAGTGAGAGACAGAATTACAACGAAAACATCCAGAAAAACACAACTGTGTCAAAGACATACAGATACAAAAAAGTATGTAAAGCTATATTTGAGAGAGACATGAGTGTAGGACAAACTAGAATTAACTGAACTTTTCAATGTTGCATTTAGACCAAAAAAAAAAAAAAGTTGCTTAGGATGGAATGATTCACAAAAATGAATCAAAATTTACAAAGCTAAAGATAAAAGGATTGTTTAAACAAATCATTTGACTGGAATGAACATGACTTAAAATTATATTTTTATCATTTTAAGAAGCACACTTTCCAAACTATATATTCACAACAGATGTGCTTATTTTGCAGTTTTGTTTCATTGGCACACCCGTATATTCTGGCAGCTTTGATTGGGTGCACCGATCATCAATACAGGAGGACCTATGCCACTCGGCCATGTGCTTAGCTTAGATCATTATAATGAATTGTATCTTGTGTAACAATTGTTTTGAACCCTAATTACAAGGTAGGTCTGTTCGAGTCTTTAGGTTGTTGTGACAAAGTGATTACCAGCCAACTGCCAATAAAACTTTGTTCCTGCAAAGAGCAACTCACGTATACTGAAAATTTAAGTACAAAAGATTCTACATTTATATGATCACAAATGGGGTAGTGGACAACTAAGAACTGTGCTCATAGTCAGACAGTGATGCTAAGAGCTAAGATTAATGACCCTGTGTTTGACTTGTTTGTATCACGTAGGGCAAAAATAGATGATAAAGACTTGCTGCTCATCTCTGCACTGGGGTAGAGATATTTCATTACAGTACTCAGGTTTTTTACAGTTTTTCTCAATTGCTTAAACACATTTCTTGAAATTATGCCTCTTATTTGCGAAACTCTAAACACAAATCCACAACTCCTAACTCATTTCCCCAAACTTCCTATATTGAGGTCAAAATGAAGCTCTCCACTCAAAACAATTCAATCTTGCTGAAAAACCAAACTTTGCTTTCAGACATGACACACAAATCCTCAAAAACACACACACTACAACACAGTTTTACACACTGATGAGATAAATTCAAAACAATACTACAAAAACAATACAAATAAAAAACTTTTCACATGATGAACACAACAAATCTATTCCTTTGCAAGTGTTTTATTCCTTAATTTAATGCACTGTAGAGTACAGTACAAAACAGCAAAAAACAACAAAATAATTATTCTGCCCAGCATCCTGTCTTTGGTCTGGGACAGGCCAAAGAACCTCTTCAGCATCACAGGCTAAATTAGCCCTGGCCAGGCAGCAGGGGTAAAATCCTCTTGCATGCCTGATCCAACCCTGGCACTCATCAACTAAAATATATGAGACTGCTTGTCTTCTTGCCCTTGCTCTTCCTCTGTCTCTTCCATGTTGTTGTCGTCATCGTCCTCCTTCTCCTCCTCCTCCTCTTCCTCTTTCACCTCCTACTCTTCCTCTTCAAAATTACACATTACTGTATGTGGGATATTGATTGAAAAAGACTGGATAGGATTCACAGTTACACTTGTACTAGTGGTCTGACAAAAAAAATAAAAAATAAAATAAAAGCACACAACGTCATTGTGAAACAGAAAAAAAAGAAATATGGGCACAAAGGTGAAAATAAAAATAAGAAAGTCCACTGTCAGAATTTGTAACTCCTGTGTTGTCCTCTGTCTATATGCTTTCCAATGGAAGGTTCATGAGATGTACCTTTGATCTATTTCAGAGAACTGCTTTATCATTGGTTGATCTACATTATCTTCATTAGTGAAAGTCAAGATTCACTTGAATAATTCATGGCAAATTTACAAAAAGTCTAATAGAAATGTGTAGAATATATGATTGACAGTTTAGGACAACTAGATCAAAAATTTTGCATTTAGGTAATGATTTATACGATGAGCTAATGATTTGATGTTTTGAGGGGTAAGACTATTGCACAGAGAACTACAGTATATAATACATTTTGAGCAACATGACAATAGCAACTGATAATGTAGGAAACTGCAGACAAATGTATATTTCATTTCTGATCTGAGAAATGCACCAAAGTGACTGAGAAAAATGTTTATCCTTTTATCTCCATCGAAGGTTCTGATTGGTGTGTGCTAAATTTTGACTCCTAGTGTTTCCAGTTGGGTAATTGTGTGCTAATTGAGCTCAAACTTCGCAGACTTGAGTGAACAATATTGAATGCTTGTGCTTTCTAAATGACCTCATGGTGTAAGCACTGAGAAATGTAGGGATTTGTGTGTAGAGTTTTGAAGTAACAGTTCACCAAATATAACTTATGTGTCAAAGCAGGGAATAGTGTTTATAGTTTAAGGAAATGGGTGTGCTTTTTCAAAAATGGCATTATAGTTTTGAAATTTTAGTTCAAAAGACTGGTTATAGTGTTTTAGCAATTGAGAAAAACTGTATTACCAAAGAAGAATAACAAAATCCAGTAAACTACACAACAAACTGGTCTACAAACCATATGAAATACTCACATCAGTGTGTTGAGTTGACAGTGTTTATCCTGCAGCAGAGCAGCGATCTGATTCACTCGTGTATCTCCTAGTTCATGACCACTCAGATTCAGCTCTTTCATGAGTAACATATTTTTACCCACAATTCCAGTCACATACTGACAGACTTCATCTGCAGCAGGACTCAAAAACCTGTGGAATGTAATTAAAAGTATGATTTAATTAGGTTCTTGACTGTTTATGGTGTAATGAAAAAACTGCTGTGTCTCACCTTAATTTTAGCTGACAGTTTAGATCCTGTAGTACATCAACAAGCTGCTTCACTCCTGATTGTCCAGGATCATTTCCTGTGAGATCCAGCTCTATCAGGTGTGAAGGGTTTAATCTCAGAGCTGAAGCCAGAGCTTTATAACCTTCTTCGGTGATACTGCAGTTTGAAATTCTAGTTCACCAAAAAAAATAAATAAATAAATAAATAAAATAAAAATAATAATAGAAATTTCAAGTTAATTTTATTTCTTTCTTTGAAGGTTGCAAAAACTCAAATGACTATGGAGGCAAAAAAGGCACAGAAAACTTGAATATGTTAGACATCAACTGTCAGGGATGCAATTATATAAAAGTGTTTGACTTTGTATGATCTACAAAATACTGTACAAGCAACCTCAAAATAGTAAGAGATAACATTCCAGTTTTGAAACTAAATGGGACAAAACTGAATAAATAAATAAATACTCCTTCACTATGGTGTGAAACACTCATAAAAAAGTACAAGAAATGTTTAGTCAAGACCATCCTCATCTGCTCCATCAAAAAAAAGATCAGTCCTGTCATATATAATCTTAAAATAAATGTTGATTACCATATCTCACTCTCCATTAAGATTAAGCAGCTCTACCAGATTGATCTGAATTTTGACTCAATAGTAGGACAGCAACTAATGATTAAATCACTAAATTATAAACTAAGATAAATAAAAACAGCACCATCTAAGTTTTAACTCTAGATTATCTACATATGTCTATATACAATTAACTGTAAAATCATACTGGGGGCAGCCATGGCCTAATGGTTAGAGAGTCGGACTTGTAACCCAAAGGTTGCAGGTTCGAGTCTCAGGTCCGGCAGGGATTGTAGGTGGGGGGAGTGAATGTACAGCACTCTCTCCACCCTCAGTGTGTATTGACTGAGGTGAGTCCCTTGAGCAAGGCACCGATTCCCCCAACTGCTCCCCGGGCGCCGCAGTAATGGCTGCCCACTGCTCCGGGTGTGTGTTCACGGTGTGTGCGTGTGTTCACTACTGTGTGTGTGCACTTGGATGGGTTAAATGCAGAGCACAAAGTCCTTGTATGGGTCACCGTACTTGGCCTCACTTCACCCCTTTCCCCTTTCCCCTTTAGGTACCTGTAATAATGCTGCAAAGCCAATAAAACCGTTATTATAATCCCTTAGAGTTACTGCACTAAATAATAATTACAATTCTAAACATTACATGTACAGTTTGAAATCTCAAGTTAATGTCCAATAAAGCCCAACTGCAGAAACGTTACCAAAAGATTTCAGAGTTTTCATGCTATCCATTAAGCTCTGTCAGTTTAACGCACATTCATGGGTTTGCACTCATTTAGTGAAGTTTTTATTAAATTTAAACAAATCATGTAACGAGAGGTGAGATGACTGACGAGACTATGATCAAGTCTCGCAAGTTGGTGTACCGTCAAAAGGGGTTCGGCCAGTGTTGTGCCCATTTTCGACCCCTGCCAAAACTTTACCCCCCTCGTTGAAATCGCTACCTGATTGCCTAATCCTAACCCCACCCCTAATCCTTACCCTAAGGCTCCATCCACACGAAGCCGGTGCGTGCCCTATCCGATCATTTTTTTCCCTCGTTCTAAAAAAAAGTTCCATTAACACGAAACCACTGAAAACGGTGTAGTATATATGCCAGACCAGTATGGGGTGCTGTAATTCTGCCATAGATATACACTATTCACGGAGAAGAAGACTTTGAGCATGCGCATAACCTTGCACGCTGTATTCGAACTAAGAAGAAGAAGACGAAGATGTGAACATTATCGCTTGTTGCTCATAACAGTTGCATAGAAGCAATAGATTTAGCTGTAATAAAGCTAGCAGGCTTAGTAGCAACACGAACACAATCATGTAGTCCGCCAATATTGTTGTTGCTGTTACGTGTGACGCAGCCGACACGTGATGTGATGACATCATCGTTTCAGAAAATATACGGATTGGCTGTACACACGAAACCGCGAGGGTGTCGTTTTCAGATTTATCCACTTTGGGACCCGGTTTCAAAAAATAGCGGATTAAGTCTCCTAAAACGCCGGATCCGTGTGGATGAAACGCCAATACGATAAAAAATGTATACGTATACAGGGAAACGCGTCTCTGTGTGGACAGGCCCCTAAACATACCAATACTAAGGGGATAGTAATCTGGCGGGTGTCAGAGTTTGGCATAACACCGGAAACGTCGGACGTATATATACCGTTCCATCCAATGATTCGGCCACAACTATTCAAGTTTCTGCTGAGGCGGACTCCAAGGACTGTTTCTCTTCTTTTATGTGTACTTATAAGAAGTAAAATCATGAAGTAAAATTGTTATTGTTATAAGTTATGTGAAGTGTTCTTTGTTTGTGTATATTTGATGTTTTCACATTTGTTTAGTAGTTTAATGGCCATTATGTGTATGTGTTTTCACCTTTATTTTTTTTAATTGGTGCTGGTCACCAATATATAAGTTTTTTTGCTGTCTCTATAGGGGGTATGTGTTGTTCTTTGTGAGAGCAGGTCCTGTGGTTCTTAGACCTCTGTATTTAAAGAGGCAAATGCAGTGGCCCAGTTTATTGTAAAGTTTTGTTTATTTGTATTTTTTTTTTCTTTATTTTTTGGTTCATTTCTTTTTGAGTTATGTTATGATTTTTTTTTATTTATTAATTTTTTTTTTTTTGTAATCTTACATAGAGAAAATAAATCCTTAAGCATTTGCAGTAGTCCGCTGCCTCTGTGATTTTTTTCTTTTGCTGGTCACATCTATCACAAGATCCAAATAATACATTTTTATAAATGTTTAAATATTAAAAAATATCTAAATCATCTGTTGGCACACAACGTATCTTAGTATATCGATACTAAAACAATTCAAACTAACAAGGTTTTGGTTTGGGTCTGTTGTCATACAACTTACTAGCCTGGCAAGCCAGACCCATATAAATGTAGGGTCTGGGCACTCTCCATAGACAGGGCTCAACCGGAGGGGTGGGATAAACGGTTGTCTTTCAAACTCCTCTCCACGCAATAGGATAGCGCTACAACCAATCAGAGACTTAGTCTGTCAGGTGACGTAGTCAGAGCGACGGAGATTTTTAACGAAAATCAGTGTACTGTGCAGTCTGTCAGCCAAATAATAGACATAGATCGGCACTAAACCTTTAAAAGTAAACAAAAACATGCACAGACAAATCCAAATTACACCCTGCTCTGATGTAGTATATGCAAACACCGGAAGGGGAAATCGGTGAAAAAGTCCAGGATGAGTTTGCGTAAGCAAACGTAATCTTTTAGCTTTAAATGGGTTTGAACAACCAGGATAAGCGCAAGTAATTACCATTTTGAATAGCCGCTATATCCACAATCTCTGTGCACTGTGTGAACAATGAGTGTCGTATACACGCCACAGATCGCTTCCGGTGTTTGCATATTCTACACCACAGCGCGTTCACATGTAACGAGCTCCTGCTCAGGACAGATGGACGTGGCTGTGTATCCAAAGTAAAAAATTATATAAATACTGTTCAGTTTTCCACACGTAATTAACAGAACCAGGAATTCATGTCTGACGGAACTTATGGTCGCAGGTCAGGACTCAGGCGTCATCATGTTAAGCCCGCCCACCGACTCGTGATTGGCCCGACATCTTGGATTTTTCGGAATTTTAAGTGAATTGAGAGTAACTAGACTGACCTTGGAAGCAAATGTAATTTGCTGCCGCTAGGGGCGCGTCTAGATTCTAGGCTAACAACTTACCTCAGTATCTCCAATTTACACTGTATATTCTTCAGTCCAGTACAGAGCAGCTGTATTCCTGAATCCTGTAGATCATTATTGTTCAAGTTCAGCTCTTTCAGATTGGTTTCTGATCCAAGAACTGTAGCCAGAGCTGAACAGCTTTTGTCTGTTAGGTTACAATCATTTAACCTATAGGGGAAAAAAATACATCACATAATTAGGTGAAACATTTGCAATAATTGTTATAATATAATTTATATATTTATAGTATTTAACATGAACAGGGTGAGCCACACTAACATATCTCTTCAAGGACTAGTGATTACTATATATTAGTATTGTTTGAGCTCAATGTCTTCAATCATTTAGCCTACAAGGGAAATAAGTCACATCACATAATTAGGTGGAACATACAATTTTTTTATATTATAATTAATATATTATATGAGTTATATTATTTTTATATTATAATTAGTGCTGTCAAACGATTAAACGCGATTAATCACATCCAAAATAAAAGTTATTGTTTATGTAATATATGTGTGTGTACTGTGTATATTTAGTATGTATATATAAATACACACACATACAGTATATATTTAGAGAATATTTTTAATATTTATTTTGAAATACATTTTCAATCAATAATATATATATATATATATATATATATATATATATATATATATATATATATATATATATTATTGAATGAAAATGTATTCATATTTTTCTTAAATACATCCATGCATATGTGTGTATTTATATATACATATTAAATATACACAGAAGGGCTGGTCAATTAATCGAAATTAAATCGTAATCGAGATTAATCGGAAGCTCCGATTGACATGCGTATCTTTTTAGTGAAGCACGGTGATCTGTGATATCTATTTCTATGTGATCTGTGATCAGTAG